>NC_069504.1:1003295557-1003614724 GCF_027579735.1 Bombina bombina | reverse complement strand
CAGTCGGACAACCTCACGACTGTAGCTTACATCAACCATCAAGGGGGAACAAGGAGTTCCCTAGCAATGTTGGAGGTTTCAAAAAACATAATTTATGTAAGAACTTACCTGATAAATTCATTTCTTTCATATTAGCAAGAGTCCATGAGCTAGTGACGTATGGGATATACATTCCTACCAGGAGGGGCAAAGTTTCCCAAACCTTAAAATGCCTATAAATACACCCCTCACCACACCCACAATTCAGTTTAACGAATAGCCAAGAAGTGGGGTGATAAGAAAAAAGTGCGAAAGCATATAAAATAAGGAATTGGAATAATTGTGCTTTATACAAAAAAATCATAACCACCACAAAAAAGGGCGGGCCTCATGGACTCTTGCTAATATGAAAGAAATGAATTTATCAGGTAAGTTCTTACATAAATTATGTTTTCTTTCATGTAATTAGCAAGAGTCCATGAGCTAGTGACGTATGGGATAATGACTACCCAAGATGTGGATCTTTCCACACAAGAGTCACTAGAGAGGGAGGGATAAAATAAAGACAGCCAATTCCTGCTGAAAATAATCCACACCCAAAATAAAGTTTAATGAAAAACATAAGCAGAAGATTCAAACTGAAACCGCTGCCTGAAGTACTTTTCTACCAAAAACTGCTTCAGAAGAAGAAAATACAACAAAATGGTAGAATTTGGTAAAAGTATGCAAAGAGGACCAAGTTGCCGCTTTGCAAATCTGATCAACCGAAGCTTCATTCCTAAACGCCCAGGAAGTAGAAACTGACCTAGTAGAATGAGCTGTAATCCTATGAGGCGGAGTCTTACCCGACTCAACATAGGCAAGATGAATTAAAGATTTCAACCAAGATGCCAAAGAAATGGCAGAAGTTTTCTGGCCTTTCTAAAACCGGAAAAGATAACAAATAAACTAGAAGTCTTTCGGAAAGACTTAGTAGCTTCAACATAATATTTCAAAGCTCTAATAACATCCAAAGAATGCAACGATTTCTCCTTAGAATTCTTAGGATTAGGACATAATGAAGGAACCACAATGTCTCTACTAATGTTGTTGGAATTCACAACTTAGGTAAAAATTCAAAAGAAGTTCGCAACACCGCCTTATCCTGATGAAAAATCAGAAAAGGAGACTCACAAGAAAGAGCAGACAATTCAGAAACTCTTCTGGCAGAAGAGATGGCCAAAAGGAACAAAACTTTCCAAGAAAGTAATTTAATATCCAATGAATGCATAGGTTCAAATGGAGGAGCTTGAAGAGCCCCCAGAACCAAATTCAAACTCCAAGGAGGAGAAATTGACTTAATGACAGGCTTTATACGAACCAAAGCTTGTACAAAACAATGAATATCAGGAAGAATAGCAATCTTTCTGTGAAAAAGAACAGAAAGAGCAGAGATTTGACCTTTCAAGGAACTTGCGGACAAACCCTTATCTAAACCATCCTGAAGAAACTGTAATATTCTCGGTATTCTAAAAGAATGCCAAGAAAAATGATGAGAAAGACACCAAGAAATATAAGTCTTCCAGACTCTATAATATATCTCTCTGGATACAGATTTACGAGCCTGTAACATAGTATTAATCACAGAGTCAGAGAAACCTCTTTGACCAAGAATCAAGCGTTCAATCTCCATACCTTTAAATTTAAGGATTTCAGATCCTGATGGAAAAAAGGACCTTGAGACAAAAGGTCTGGTCTTAACGGAAGAGTCCACGGTTGGCAAGAGGCCATCCGGACAAGATCCGCATACCAAAACCTGTGAGGCCATGCCGGAGCTACCAGCAGAACAAACGAGCATTCCTTCAGAATCTTGGAGATTACTCTTGGAAGAAGAACTAGAGGCGGAAAGATATAGGCAGGATGATACTTCCAAGGAAGTGATAATGCATCCACTGCCTCCGCCTGAGGATCCCGGGATCTGGACAGATACCTGGGAAGTTTCTTGTTTAGATGAGAAGCCATCAGATCTATTTCTGGAAGTTCCCACATTTGAACAATCTGAAGAAATACCTCTGGGTGAAGAGACCATTCGCCCGGATGCAACGTTTGGCGACTGAGATAATCCGCTTTCCAAATGTCCATACCTGGGATATGAACCGCAGAGATTAGACAGGAGCTGGATTCCGCCCAAACCAAAATTCGAGATACTTCTTTCATAGCCAGAGGACTGTGAGTCCCTCCTTGATGATTGATGTATGCCACAGTTGTGACATTGTCTATCTGAAAACAAATGAACAACTCTCTCTTCAGAAGAGGCCAAGACTGAAGAGCTCTGAAAATTGCACGGAGTTCCAAAATATTGATCGGAAATCTCACCTCCTGAGATTCCCAAACCCCTTGTGCCGTCAGATACCCCCACACAGCTCCCCAACCTGTAAGACTTGCATCTGTTGAGATTATAGTCCAGGTCGGAAGAACAAAGAAGCCCCTTGAACTAAACGATGGTGATCTGTCCACCATGTCAGAGAGTGTCGTAAAATCGGTTTAAAGATATTAATTGAGATATCTTTGAGGAATCCCTGCACCATTGGTTCAGCATACAGAGCTGAAGAGGTTGCATGTAAAAACGAGCAAAGGAGATCGCATCTGATGCGGCAGTCCTAAGACCCAACATTTCCATGCATAAGGCTACCAAAGGGAATGATTGTGACTGAAGGTTTTGACAAGCTGATATCAATGTTAAACTTCTCTTGTCTGACAAGGACAGAGTCATAGACACTAAATTTTTTCTAGAAACCTAAAAAGGTTACCCTTGCCTGAGGAATCAATGAACTGATTGGTAAATTGATCCTCCAACCATGAACTTGAAGAAACAACACAAGTCGATTCGTATGAGATTCTTCGAAAATGAGAAGACTGAGCAAGTACCAAGATATCGTCCAAATAAGGAAATACCAAAACCCTATTCTCTGATTACAGAAAGAAGGGCACCGAGAACCTTTGAAAAAAATTCTTGGAACTGAGGCTAGGCCAAACGGTAGAGCCACAAAACTGGTAATGCTTGTCTAAAAAGAGAATCTCAGACACTAAAAGTGATCTGGATGAATCGGAATATGCAGATACACATCCTGTAAATCTATTGTAGACATATAATGCCCATGCTAAACAAAAGGCAGGATAGTCCTACAGTAACCATCTTGAATGTTGGTATCCTAACATAACGATTCAATAATGATAGATCCGGAACTGGTCTGAAGGAATTGACCTTCTTTGGTACAATGAAGAGATAAAATAAAACCCCAGCCCCTGTTCCAGAACTGGAACTGGCATAAATACTCCAGCCAACTCTAGATCTGAAACACATTTCAGAAATGCTGAGCCTTTGCTGTGTTAACTGGGACACGGGAAAGAAAAGAATCTCTTAGCAGGAGGCCTTAACTGAAGCCAATTCTGTACCTTTCTGAAACAATGTTTCTGAAACCAGAGATTAAGAACGGAATTGATCCAAATTTCTTTGAAGAAAACGTAATCTGCCCCATACCAGCTGAGCTGGAATAAGGGCCGCACCTTCATAGGTACTTAGGAGCTGGCTATAGGTTTCTATAAGGCTTGGATATATTCCAAACTGGAAATAGTTTCCAAACTGATACCGCTCCTGAGGATGAAGGATCAGGCTTTTGTTCCTTGTTGTGAGGAAAGGAACGAAAATGATTATTTACCCTGGAAAGAAAGGGAAAGCAAAGTTGACTTAGAAGACATGTCAGCATTCCAAGTTTAATCCATAAAGCTTTTTTAGCTAAAATAGCTAGAGACATATACCTGACATCAACTCTAATGATATCAAAAGATGGTATCACCAATAAAATTATTAGCATGTTATAGAATAATAATAATGCTATAAAATTATGATCTGTTACTTGTTGCGCTAAAGCTTCTAACCAAAAAGTTGAAGCTGCAGCAACATCCGCTAAAAATATAGCAGGTCTAAGAAGATTACCTGAATAGTAGTACATTAGCAGGAGTAGAGACAGCCCCATAACCTTAGGGATTTTTGTCCCAAAAAACTCTAATCTGTCAGATGGCACAGGATATAATTTGCTTAAACGTCTAGAAGGAGTAAATAAATTACCCAAATTATTCCATTCCCTGGAAATTACTTCAGAAATAGCATCAGGGAGATAAAACACTTCTGGAATAACTACAGGAGATTTAAAAACCTTATTTAAACGTTTACATTTAGTATCAAGAGGACCAGAATCCTCTATTTCTAATGCAAATAACACTTCTTTAAGTAAAGAACGAATAAATTCCATCTTGAACAAATACAAAGATTTATCAGCATCAACCTCTGAGACAGAAACCTCTGAACCAGAAGAACCATTATCAGTATCAGAATGATGATGTTCATTTAAAAATTCATCTGAAAAAAGAGAAGTTTTAAAAGACTTTTATGTATACTAGAAGGAGAAATAACAGACATAGCCTTCTTAATGGATTTAAAAAATAAAATCTCATGTTATGAGGAACACTCTGAAAATTAGATGTTGACGGAACAGCAACAGGTAATGTAACAGTACTAAAGGAAATTTTATCTGCATTAATAAGTTTGACATGACATGCAATACAAATAACAGCTGGAGAAACAGATACCAAAAGTTTATAGCAGATACACTTAGCTTGGTAGCTCCAGCACTGTGCAGTGATTTTCCTGAAGTATCTTCTGACTCAGTTGCAACGTGGAACATCTTGCAATATGTAAAAGAAAAAAACAACATATAAAGCAAAATTGATCAAATTCCTTAAATGACAGTTTCAGGAATGGGAAAAAAATGCCAGTGAACAAGCTTCTAGCAACCAGAAGCAATAAAAAATGAGACTTAAATAATGTGGAGACAAAAATGACGCCCATATTTTTTAGCGCCAAAAAAGACGCCCACATTATTTGGCGCCTAAATGCTTTTGGCGCCAAAAATGACGCCACATCCGGAACGCCGACATTTTTGACGCAAAAAAACGTCAAAAAATGATGCAACTTCCGGCGACACGTATGACGCCGGAAACAGAAAAAAAATTTTGCGCCAAAAAAGTCTGCGCCAAGAATGACGCAATAAAAAGAAGCATTTTCTGCCCCCGCGAGCCTAACAGCCCACAGGGAAAAAGTCAAATTTTTTAAGGTAAGAAAAAATGATTGAAACAAATGCATTTATCCCAAATATGAAACTGACCGTCTGAAAAATAAGGAATGTTGAACATTCTGAGTCAAGGCAAATAAATGTTTGAATACATATATTTAGAACTTTATAAATAAAGTGCCCAACCATAGCTTAGAGTGTCACAGAAAATAAGATTTACTTACCCCAGGACACTCATCTACACGTTTGTAGAAAGCCAAACCAGTACTGAAACGAGAATCAGCAGAGGTAATGGTATATATAAGAGTATATCGTCGATCTGAAAAGGGAGGTAAGAGATGAATCTCTACGACCGATAACAGAGAACCTATGAAATAGACCCCGTAGAAGGAGATCACTGCATTCAAATAGGCAATACTCTCCTCACATCCCTCTGACATTCACTGCACGCTGAGAGGAAAACCGGGCTCCAACTTGCTGCGGAGCGCATATCAACGTAGAATCTAGCACAAACTTACTTCACCACCTCCATCGGAGGCAAAGTTTGTAAAACTGAATTGTGGGTGTGGTGAGGGGTGTATTTATAGGCATTTTAAGGTTTGGGAAACTTTGCCCCTCCTGGTAGGAATGTATATCCCATACGTCACTAGCTCATGGACTCTTGCTAATTACATGAAAGAAATAATTCTATGGGCAGAGGTTCACTCTTGCCATCTATCAGCTATCCATATCCCAGGAGTAGAGAACTGGGAGGCGGATTTTCTAAGTCAGCAGACTTTTCATCCGGGGGAGTGGGAACTCCATCCGGAGGGGTTTGCACAGTTGATTCAACTTTGGGGCAAACCAGAACTGGATCTCAGGGTGTCTCGTCAGAACGCCAAGCTTGTTACGGGTTCAGGTCCAGGGATCCCAAGGCAGCGCTGATAGATGCTCTAGCAGCGCCTTGGTCTTTCAACCTGGCTTATGTGTTTCCACCGTTTCCTCTGCTCCCTCGTCTGATTGCCAAGATCAAGCAGGAGAGTGTTTCGGTGATTTTGATAGCTCCTGCGTGGCCACGCAGGACTTGGTACGCAGATCTGGTGGACATGTCATCCTTTCCACCTTGGACTCTGCCGCTGAGGCAGGACCTTTTACTTCAAGGTCCCTTCAAACATCCAAATCTAATTTCTCTGCGTCTGACTGCTTGGAGATTGAACGCTTGATTTTGTCAAAATGTGTTTTTTCCCGAGTCGGTCATTGATACCTTAATTCAGGCTCGAAAGCCTGTCACCAGGAAAATCTATCATAAGATATGGTGTAAATATCTTCATTGGTGTGAATCCAAGGGTTACTCATGGAGTAAAGTCAGGATTCCCAGGATATTGTCTTTTCTCCAAGAAGGATTGGAGAAGGGATTGTCAGCTAGTTCCTTAAAGGGACAGATTTCTGCTCTGTCTATTCTTTTGCACAAGCGTCTGGCGGATGTTCCAGACGTTCAGGCGTTTTGTCAGGCTTTAGTTAGAATCAAGCCTGTGTTTAAACCTGTTGCTCCGCCATGGAGTTTAAATTTAGTTCTTAAAGTTCTTCAAGGGGTTCCGTTTGAACCTCTGCATTCCATAGATATCAAGCTTTTATCTTGGAAAGTTCTGTTCTTGGTAGCTATCTCTTCGGCTCGAAGAGTTTCAGAGTTATTTGCCTTGCAGTGTGATTCCCCTTATCTGATCTTACATGCAGATAAGGTAGTTTTGCGTAACAAACCTGGGTTTCTTCCTAAGGTGGTATCCAATAAGAATATCAATCAAGAGATTGTTGTTCCGTCACTGTGTCCTAATCCTTCTTCAAAGAAGGAATGTCTATTACACAATCTTGACGTGGTTCGTGCTTTAAAGTTTTATTTACAAGCTACTAAAGATTTTCGTCAAACATCTGCATTGTTTGTTGTCTACTCTGGACAGAGGAAAGGCCAAAAGGCTTCAGCAACTTCTCTTTCTTTTTGGTTAAGAAGTATAATCCGCTTAGCTTATGAGACTGCTGGCCAGCAGCCTCCTGTAAGAATTACAGCTCATTCCACTAGAGCGGTGGCTTCCACATGGGCCTTTAAAAATGAGGCTTCTGTTGAACAGATTTATAAGGCGGCGACTTGGTCTTCGCTTCATACTTTTTCTAAATTCGACAAATTTGATACTTTTGCTTCTTCGGAGGCTATTTTTGGGAGAAAGGTCTTACAGGCAGTGGTGCCTTCCGTTTAAGCGCCTGCCTTGTCCCTACCTTCATCCGTGTCCTATAGCTTTGGTATTGGTATCCCACAAGTAATGGATGAATCCGTGGACTGGATACACCTTACAAGAGAAAACAAAATTTATGCTTACCTGATAAATGTATTTCTCTTGTGGTGTATCCAGTCCACGGCCCGCCCTGTCATTTTAAGGCAGGTGTTTTTTAATTTTTAAACTACAGTCACCACTGCACCCTATAGTTTCTCCTTTCTCTTGCTTGTCTTCGGTCGAATGACTGGGAGGTGGCAGTTAGGGGAGGAGCTATATAGACAGCTCTGCTGTGGGTGATCCTCTTGCAGCTTCCTGTTGGGAAGGAGAATATCCCACAAGTAATGGATGAATCCGTGGACTGGATACACCACAAGAGAAATAAATTTATCAGGTAAGCATAAATTTTTTATATATATATATATATATATATATCCTTATACTGTGGCTGCCCCAGTGACAGGACTCTTGTACCCAGTATATATATATATATATATATATATATATATATATATATATATATATATATATATATATATATATATATATATATATATATATATATATATATATATATAAAATGGGCGGAGCCATCTGAGGGGCGGGGCTAGTGCTCCCCATCTTCAAAAGTCACCAGCCGCCACTGCTACAGGCTCAGATTGTGGGGTGAGGCTCACTGTTCGTGGTCATGTCATTATGCAGGTGTGGCAGGTGTCCCCGGCTCCAGTTAATCAGAAGCAACGTTTCCTGCACAGGAATTTTAAAATATATTCAATTACAGGGTGTTCATAAAAACATATATGTTTATTGGAGCTTTGTAAAAAATGTCAGACAAGTATAGAAAGTTAAAGGTTTCGTGCAGGACCAACGCACTTGTTCACTGCCTAAGATGCAGTCTCCTAATACCATTTTAAAGGCATACAACTGATAAAAACACAAGTTAAACCTTATTTATCTATAACAATTGCAGGAACCATTGTAACTTATATCATTGAATTGCATAGCTTTCAGGAAACCCCACATTTTTCTTTCATTATTCAGATAGAACATACAATTTTAAACAACTTTTCAATTTCCTTCATTATCTTCTTATTTGCTGAAGGAACAGCATTGCACTACTGGCGGCTAGCTGAACACATCTAGGTAGCCAATTACAATACACAAAATGTGTACAGGCACCAATCAACTAGCTCCTACTAGTGTAAGATATGTATTTTTTTTTCTTTCAACAAGGGATACCAAAAAAAACAAGGCACATTTGAAAATAGAAGTGAATTTAAAAGTGTCTTAAAATGACATGCTCTATCTGAATCTTGCAAATTTAATTTTGACTTTTCTAGCCCTTTAATGAACCCCCATTTTTTTTTATTTCATGATTTAGAAAGAGCATTCGATTTTAAACAACTCTCTAATTTACTTCTAATATCAATTTTTGTTTGTTCTCTTGGTATCTTGCTGAAAAGCAGGGACGTAGACTTAGGAACCGCCCAATTTCTGGAGCACTAGATTGCAGCAGTTTTGCAAGAGCACTAGAAGGCAGCACTATTTCCTGCCATGTAGTGCTCCAGATACCTACCTTCAACACAGAATACCATGGGAACAAAGCAAATTTGATAATTAAAGTAAATTGGAAACTTTTTTTTAAATGGTTTGCTGTGTCTGAATAAAAAAAGACAATTTGGGGGTTTCATATCCCTTTAAATTATTGTATACAGGAACGGTATCCCTTCCACTGAATCCACTTAAGAGATGCCAGTGCTTAGCCATAGGCATCTACCTAATGATGGTAGCAGACACTAGGACCACTTAGCCTCAGTGCATGCTTACTCCTCTCAATAAAATACATATATACTGTACGTGCAACTGTGGTGGTATAAAGGTGAATATAATCCAGCCTGGATTATAGCCATTATTATACCAACACAGTCATAGAAAATACAATTCCCTCGTGTCCACAAATGTCCTAATACCCCCTTAGTAAAGAGAGAGGTATGAAACTCAGAGGCTAAGGACACATACACAAGGAATACCAAGAGAACAAAGCACATCTGAAAAGGGAGTAGGTTTAAAAGTGTCCTAAAATGACGTGTGCTAACAGAATCATGCACGTTTAATTTTGACTTTCTTATCCCTTTAAATTTTATTAAAGGGACATAATACTCATATGCTAAATCACTTGAAACTGATGCAGTATAACTGTAAAATATCACCTGAGCATCTCTATGTAAAAAAGGAAGATATTTTACCTCACAATTTCCTCAGCTCAGCAGAGTAAGTTATGTGTAAAAAGTTATACTCAACTGCTCCCAGCTGCAGGTAAAAAAAATTAAAAAAATGAAGAAATGAACAGCAGCCAATCAGCATCAGCAGTGCTGAGGTCATGAACTCTTACTGTGATCTCATGAGATTTGACTTAACTCTCATGAGATTTCATAGTAAGCTTCCTTTACCTGATTGGTGAAATAATATGAGAGTGCACGATGCTAGTAACTTCAGATGTCCCAGGACAGACACACTAAAATGCTGCTTAGAAATCCTTTACAATGGGAGGTGGCTACTGAGGAACTTTTGAGGTAAAATATCTTTCTTTTTTACATAGAGATGTTCAGGTGATATTTTCTAATCAGCTTTTTACAGCTATGCTGCATCACTTTCAAGTGTTTAAACATTTGGGTATTATGGCCCTTTAATGGTCTTGTTTAAAAAAATGCATTATGTTTTCCCTTCTACACTACAATAAAAAAAAAATAAAAAAAAAATATATATATATATATATATATCTCCATACACAGTATATATATATATATATATATATATATATATATATATATATATATATATATATATATATATATATATATATATATATATATATATATATATATATATATATATATATACAGTGAGGCCTCGGTTTACGAATTTAATTCGTTCTCCGGGTCGTTTCGTATTGCGAAAAATTCGTAAGCCGAAACACGTTTTCCCATAGGAATGCATTGAAAATCAATTAATGCGTTCCGGAGGTCCGAAAAAATTCAAATAAAGTGTCCAAAAAATGCTCCAAAAGGCTCCAAAAGGCTTAACAACTTGCTGCAAATGGCTCCAATGTCTCCAAAAGGCTCCACAACTTGCTGCAAATGGCTCCAAAAGGCTTAACAACTTGCTGCAAATGACTCCAAAAGGCTCAACAACTTGCTGCAAATGACTCCAAAAGGCTCAACAACTTGCTGCAAAATGGCTCCAAAACCTCTCCAACACCTCCACACTGGTACCCAAACTTCATTAATTCAATCATACTTGAGTATGCAGGGGGCACAGGGGCCACTGGTTTCGTATTGCGAAAAATATTCGTAAACCGAGGGGGGCAAACCGGCATTTTGTTTCGTATTGCGAAAAAAATTCGTAAACCGAGTCAAATTTTCTTCAAATTTCGTAAACCGAAATTTCGTATACCGAGTCGTGCGTAAACCGGGGCCTCACTATATATATATATATATATATAGAGAGAGCACTCTCACTTTCCAAACTTAATGCCAGGGTGCCAGCGGATGAATATGCACAGTAAAGGAAGGCACTCACTGGTCTTTTTCTTCAAATTAACTTTAATAATCGTGACGTTTCGGGGACACACTCCCCTTCCTCAGACAAAGACAAACTAAAAGTGACTGGACTTATAAAGCCAAACAAACCCCTCCCAGTGAAAATTGCGCCAAAACGGTTACCATGGTGATCCTCAAAAACATTATAGTCATGTGATGAGTGTTACTCCTGTGAATTAATGCTGTTCAACAAAACTGTACAATGTTCATACATATGTATATTGCAACATATATAAATATTCAAAAATTACATTAAGATATGTGAAAAACAAACTGATATAAAAAGCATACTGTACCAATAACCACATAAAGTGAACATATATTATGTTAAAAGGTATCGTAGGAATAAACTATACATTCTCCTGCTCTCAAAGTGAATGAAATGAATGAATATCTAAGTGTCCCCTAACATATATTGTGTCCCTGAATCAGTGTAACAGTGTCTATATCAAAGTGTATGTGAACTATGTTATATACATAATACCAGCCTTCTGGATGTTCTGAATAAAAATTCTGATTGCCAAACCTAATCAGAAAATCTGAGTAAATATCTAAACATTAATTTAAGAAAATGTTGTAAGCAGCGTTAAAGGATCAAAAGTACTGGTCATTTCAACAATAATAGACTAGCCAGTTACAGCAGATAATACATCCTATACCGTATCGCACAAACCTGATATGGCAATGTGGTTATGAGACCAACTATCGGCTCGCTTGATCAATGTTTCTAACGTAGCCCTTACTTCTTATTAGCTCTAGGGAATCATACCAGTTCCTTCTCTTTCTTGTGTACCCACAGAATCACCGTAAATACAACTGATCTGAGAGAACAGCGTGACCCCGCGATGAATATCTGCGACGCACACAGCCGGCTGGTGTACTGACGTCATGCAGCTGCGCGCTGTGTTGTGTATCAGGTAGTCATGGTGACGGTACACGCTGTAGAGAAGATCTCGTAGTGGGAATGCCCTTCCTTGAATTACTCACATACTGTGTGGTCCAGCATTATCAAATATATAATTTGAATTAAGTCTAAAGGACTCAGAGCAGCCAATTGACTACGTGTGGTTGTATGTGTGGTACTGGACTCTAATCATTGTGTCTATAAACTATAGAGTGATTCAACAGCCCTACGTATACAACATATCTAATCAATCGGAGTGTGCCAAACATCAATGTTGCCAGTGATACACAATAAGCCAGAACTATATGATAAAATAATAAAGAAAGAAAGAAAAAATACTAACGATAAAATACAAAAATGAAATAAAATAGATGAAAAGAAAAATAGGATAAATACAATAAAGTAAAATAAAATTAAAAATAAATAATAATAATAAAAAATATAAAAAATGAAAAATGAAAAAATGAAAAAATAGAAAAAATGAAAAAATGAAAATAAATGAAAATAAATGAACATATATGTGTGAATAAACATAAATGTAGATAGAAGTGCACCGAATCCCAAAAGATATAAAGAGAGTTTGGTTCTCTCACTCTCTTTATATCTTTTGGGATTCGGTGCACTTCTATCTACATTTATGTTTATTCACACATATATGTTCATTTATTTTCATTTTTTCATTTTTTATATTTTTTCATTTTTTCATTTTTTATATTTTTTATTATTATTATTTATTTTTAATTTTATTTTACTTTATTGTATTTATCCTATTTTTCTTTTCATCTATTTTATTTTATTTCATTTTTGTATTTTATCGTTAGTATTTTTTCTTTCTTTCTTTATTATTTTATCATATAGTTCTGGCTTATTGTGTATCACTGGCAACATTGATGTTTGGCACACTCCGATTGATTAGATATGTTGTATACGTAGGGCTGTTGAATCACTCTATAGTTTATAGACACAATGATTAGAGTCCAGTACCACACATACAACCACACATAGTCAATTGGCTGCTCTGAGTCCTTTAGACTTAATTCAAATTATATATTTGATAATGCTGGACCACACAGTATGTGAGTAATTCAAGGAAGGGCATTCCCACTACGAGATCTTCTCTACAGCGTGTACCGTCACCATGACTACCTGATACACAACACAGCGCGCAGCTGCATGACGTCAGTACACCAGCCGGCTGTGTGCGTCGCAGATATTCATCGCGGGGTCACGCTGTTCTCTCAGATCAGTTGTATTTACGGTGATTCTGTGGGTACACAAGAAAGAGAAGGAACTGGTATGATTCCCTAGAGCTAATAAGAAGTAAGGGCTACGTTAGAAACATTGATCAAACGAGCCGATAGCTGGTCTCATAACCACATTGCCATATCAGGTTTGTGCGATACGGTATAGGATGTATTATCTGCTGTAACTGGCTAGTCTATTATTGTTGAAATGACCAGTACTTTTGATCCTTTAACGCTGCTTACAACATTTTCTTAAATTAATGTTTAGATATTTACTCAGATTTTCTGATTAGGTTTGGCAATCAGAATTTTTATTCAGAACATCCAGAAGGCTGGTATTATGTATATAACATAGTTCACATACACTTTGATATAGACACTGTTACACTGATTCAGGGACACAATATATGTTAGGGGACACTTAGATATTCATTCATTTCATTCACTTTGAGAGCAGGAGAATGTATAGTTTATTCCTACGATACCTTTTAACATAATATATGTTCACTTTATGTGGTTATTGGTACAGTATGCTTTTTATATCAGTTTGTTTTTCACATATCTTAATGTAATTTTTGAATATTTATATATGTTGCAATATACATATGTATGAACATTGTACAGTTTTGTTGAACAGCATTAATTCACAGGAGTAACACTCATCACATGACTATAATGTTTTTGAGGATCACCATGGTAACCGTTTTGGCGCAATTTTCACTGGGAGGGGTTTGTTTGGCTTTATAAGTCCAGTCACTTTTAGTTTGTCTTTGTCTGAGGAAGGGGAGTGTGTCCCCGAAACGTCACGATTATTAGAGTTAATTTGAAGAAAAAGACCAGTGAGTGCCTTCCTTTACTGTGTGTGTGTGTGTGTGTATATATATATATATATATATATATATATATATATATATATATATATATATATATATATATATATATATATCTCAATACACATACATACACACACAGTATATATATATATATATATACACACACACACACATATATATACATACGTATATATATATATATATATATACACACATACATACATTATATATATATATATATATATATATATATATATATATATATATATATATATATATATATATATACATATACACATATATATATATACACATATATATACATACACACAACCCCACTCCCCATGCACAAGTTTCATTTGAAAGTGAAAGTAACAAAGGACTTGTTACAAGTAGCAAAACATAAATTATGACTTGCCAGATAATTTCCTTTCCTTCTGTATGGGAAGAGTCCACAGCTGCATTCCTTACTTGTGGTAAACACTGAACCTAGCCACTAGGAGGAGGCAAAGACACCTCAGCCAAAGGCCCAAATACCTCCCCCACTTCCTCATAACCCCAGTCATTCTGCCGAGGGAACAAGGAACAGTAGGGGGAAACAACAGGGTGAAAAAGGTGCCAGAAGAATAAATTTAAAATGTAGGGCCGCCCATTAGAGAACACGGGCAGGAGCTGTGGACTCTTCCCATACTGAAGTAAAGGAAATTATCTAGCAAGTCATAATTTATGTTTTCCTTCTTAATATGGGAAGAGTCCACAGCTGCATTCCTTACTTGTGGGATACATATGCCCAAGCTCTAGAGTACATGGAATGCTAACGGGAGGGAAAAAAGAGAGGCAGACCCTAATCCGAGGGCACCACAGCCTGCAAAACCTCTCCCCCGAAGGCTGCTTCAGCAGAAGCAAAAATATCAAACTTGTAAAATTTGGAAAAAAGTATGTAAGGAGGACCAGGTAGCAAGTCTTAGAAATCTGATCCTTAGAGGCCTTATTTTTGAAGGCCCAAGAGGAAACCACTGCTCTCATAGAATAAGCCATAATCCTCAGAGGAGGCCTATGTCCCGCTGAATCTATGCTAAACGGATGACACTCCGCAGCCAAAAAGATAAGGAAGTCGAAGAGGCCCTCTGACCCCTACGCTTCCTGGAAAGGAGAACAGAGAAAGAAGTTTGTCTAAATTCCATCGTGGCCTGAAGATAGAACTTCAAGGCACAAACCACATACAGAATTACGTTATAAACATAAGGCACATTTTTTTTCTGAATGACGTCAGCACCCGGAAGAAGCTCCATGCTGCTCCACACGAAGAACTGAAACTAGCGAGATGACTCGTCTGTGCTTTGTAGTGTTCACTTACATGGGATCCCCCCCTGTACAGGATCAACCCTGAAGGCAGCACACGGAACATGGCAGTGAAGCTAAGAGGAGCCGTGGCGGAAGGGAGACAGGTACATGATAATTGATCGATAGTGTTGGGGGACGCTTAAGCAGCGGTCAAACCTGTTGATACGTAATTATTGGGGCTCCTCTTTTCTATGACAGTGTGTTTTCCATTAGCCTTTACTGTGTGGTTGATGCCTGTTTACCCTGGCTTAGCTGCACCTTGACATCCTTTACGCTTACATGATCTTCATATTTGTACAGCCATTTGGATTTTGGATTGATCACTTTGAAGATATTTTTTAAGACATTTACATGAACATCCGTAACTAGTGGATTTACAATACTGTTTGTTCTAGGTGCACCTAACATTGCTATAGTCGGTTTATTGAGTTTGGTACTAAGGGATCCCTAGTATATGCAGTTTTACATTTGTATATTAAAGTGTGTTTTGGCATATTTTGTCTCTGTTTAATATTTGTGCAGTTATGCTTTTTCCCTAGACTTTTAGGAACCTCTTATTTGAGGTACCTACTTTCTTTTTGTTTGTCCTATACTTATACCCAAATGGCTGGGGCATTCCCAACCTCCTATGACCCAGACAGTACAGAGATTTGACTCCTCTCTGATAAACACCCGGTCAGGAAAGAGGGAATGAAAACTGCTCAATGCAGGACCGTCTCTGCTATGAGAAAAAAAGTGCCAAACTTGTAAGCTGCACAGCTCTCAAAGTGAAAGTGATACCTGTATATTCCATAACAGCCTATATGAGAGCCCATAACATTGTACACATAAAAGCAGCATAAAATCAAACAAAAATATAAGATTATTCACCCCTCTGTTCAATAATCCCCCTAAGGAGATATTAACCCTTGATTCTATACAGATAAAAGGAGTCACACTGTGACCCTGTCTTCATGCGTTATCATACATGTATAAAAAATGAAACGATCTTACCAGAATCTATGCCGTGGAATTGTAACACGGCCCTTCAAGTGTGACAGATAGTAGCATCACTTCTGACATGGACTTGAGTAAAGAAAGCAGACAGCAAAACTCGTCAACGCCGATTGCTTATGGAGCTGTTAATATGAGTCGGGATGATTTCGCAGAAAGACTCTCCCTGCATCTCCGGACTCTAACTTTCATCCATGCTCTCACTGAGAGGCTGACAGGACTACTTAAAACTCCAGTCCCATATCGAAGAGTACTACCCTCCATAAGAGACTACTCCGAAATCTTCTAACACTTCTCTGGCAACTTCTTGTGTTGAAAGGCAAAGAATGACTGGGGTTATAAGGAAGTGGGGGAGGTATTTGGGTCTTTGGCTGGGGTGTCTTTGCCTCCTCCTGGTGGCCAGGTTCAGTGTTTCCCACAAGTAAGAAATGCCGCTGTGGACTCTTCCCATATTAAGGAAAAGAAAGTCTGCATTAATTTGCTAGTGTATTCCAGGTTTTAATGAGACTTTTTTCAGTCACTGCACACGGCTGCACCATCAGATTTGTACTAACAATGCAGTGGGTTGGTTAGTTAACAAACAGGGGCATCATCAAATGCAGAACCTCTTGTTAATCAGTATCGTAGCAGAAACCAAAGAAACAAGACATATGCAACCTCTTGTCAAATCAATGGCATCACATTCTATTTGGCCTTTTTGTTAATTTCAAGTCAAATACTAAGGTACTGATTACAGCTCAATGAGGGAATAGGTCAGGAAATACACGCAGAAAGAAGAAAGAAATATATTTATTAGATAGATATACATAGAGCAAGAGCTTTCTAGTGTTAAATACATGTAAATTAAAGAAGTAGTACCTTTGATAGCAAATCATACCCTAATACACATCACATTATATTAGTCAATGAAAAAAAAAACATACTATTCAAATTAAGATAATTCTAATGTCAAATAAATAATTTAATTACATAACAAACATGACCAGAACAAGGCAGAGGTTAAATTAAAACAGAGTGGTTCTGATATGCTCAGCTCAATTCATGGCAGTTCTGTGGCTTTGGAAAACTTTTTTTTTACTTCCCTGTAGCACTAAACCAGCAAATCTGGTTGTTTGCACATTTGATAGAAAGAAGATTTTATGAACATAAAATAGATTGCTGGTGTTTCCTGGGGCTTTCGGTGATGTCCAACCCTTTACCACATGGGGCCACAGATCAATATTTTAAAAGTACACATACAGTATATATTTATGGCTATTTAATACTCAAAGAAGAATATATTTTCTAAAAATGGCCACTGGCACAGTGCCAGATTTAGGAAAGATTCTATCTGCTATTCTCCCCTCCAGAGGGCTGTTTTTGAGTTGTGGTCACTTTGGTAGCGTTCGGAACTTCGCTCCCCCCCCCCCCCATTCAGCTGCTCTCATCTCAGTCCCTGTAGCTTATCCTGAACCATTCAGCTAATAATAAATAAATATATAAGGGCTGCAGCTCGCATCACACACATGGAGCAGGTTAAGCAACAGGGGCTGATCTGAGAGCAACTGAATGGAGGTGGGTCGGAGTTCCAATGTTTGCCGAGAGGCAGGGGAAACCATTCTCGGCATAACAACGTTTCATTAACCTAAAGGCATGTAAATCACTATTGCTTGCAAAGTATAGAAACCCACATGTGGAAAGAATCGTTATTTATTTGATGCCATTTAAAACATAGGGCTACGGCTGTTCAGGATTACTTGGAATTCATAAAAGCTTGAGACAGGACAAGCATCTGATTCTGGAAATAAGTCCAAACCGGATAAGCCTGACAGCAGCATTTAGTACAGGGCAAAGTGGAGATAGGTTACTTAACTTAGGTTAAGTAACCTATCTCCACTTTGCCCTGTACTAAATGCTGCTGTCAGGCTTATCCGCCTCACCTGTCCCTCCTCTGCTGCTTATAAAAACATTGCAGCCTCCACGAGAAACACGTGTGTGGAGGTTGCCATGTTGCCAAGCATCTGAGCTTGCTCTGAAAAGCCCTAGCTTCTCCAGCACGCTGGAACTTAAAGTGTGAAGAAAACGCTCCAAGCGAGTCCCAGTTCGCTTGGAGCACTGCCCGGACGCAGCTTCAGTTTGCACACCAATTTAGGTCCATTTTTTAATTTGGCTACAAAAGCCATAGCACACAATCTTAGTTCTGCTTTTTCCCCAAGAGTCACAATAACTAGTTTAGAAAGCCACATGTTGCTCATGGGCTGCCAGTTGGTCAAACCTTTATTTATATCATACCCACTCCAATCTTCACAGATCAACAAATCACTGGATTTTAGTAACTAGATATAGTTCTACAGTTTTTCTGGGAAGCCGTATTTAGTTACTGTACAACAGTGATCTAAAAAAATGCAATGTATTGACTAGAGCTCCAAAAAAATGGAGTCCAAAGCTTTTATATGAGGAACCAATCTCATGCATGTGTGTTTGCATTATACTCCCTACATTACACACACTTTTTCTTTTTTATTAGTTTCCTAGCTCAGTGTACCAACATTTTAAATATTGCAGCTGCTCAGAGCTTGTATCATGTCAGCAATTAACAAGTTGAGTCCTTACCAGATGGTACAAACACCTTGGGCTCTCTGAGCAAGGGCTGTGTTTTAAATGCTGGTGCACAATGCATACATAAATACACTTTTGAAACAGCTATAGCTTTTATTAGAAGCATTTTTGCCAATACATTTATATTACATAAATGCTTCTATTCCAAACTGAAATGCACCCATGCGGATTCCAGTTTTGGCTGGGATCTCCATTTAAACATGTAGCCAAATGCTACTTCTTCAGCTTAGCAATTTAATGTACGTCGACTGTGAATTTAATAGTGGTTTCAAGCCAGGCAATAGGTTAATATGTATAACAAAGGGTGGCCTTATAATTCCACACAGTATTTACAAATGATTAAGGTATATACACATTAAATATTTGTTTAACAGTCCAAGTTCAGTGAATTCAAGCTATGTGCATGTTCAAAAACATAATTTATGTAAGAACTTACCTGATAAATTCATTTCTTTCATATTAGCAAGAGTCCATGAGCTAGTGACGTATGGGATATACATTCCTACCAGGAGGGGCAAAGTTTCCCAAACCTCAAAATGCCTATAAATACACCCCTCACCACACCCACAATTCAGTTTAACGAATAGCCAAGAAGTGGGGTGATAAGAAAAAAGTGCGAAAGCATATAAAATAAGGAATTGGAATAATTGTGCTTTATACAAAAAAATCATAACCACCACAAAAAAGGGCGGGCCTCATGGACTCTTGCTAATATGAAAGAAATGAATTTATCAGGTAAGTTCTTACATAAATTATGTTTTCTTTCATGTAATTAGCAAGAGTCCATGAGCTAGTGACGTATGGGATAATGACTACCCAAGATGTGGATCTTTCCACGCAAGTCACTAGAGAGGGAGGGATAAAATAAAGACAGCCAATTCCTGCTGAAAATAATCCACACCCAAAATAAAGTTTAATGAAAAACATAAACAGAAGATTCAAACTGAAACCGCTGCCTGAAGTACTTTTCTACCAAAAACTGCTTCAGAAGAAGAAAATACATCAAAATGGTAGAATTTAGTAAAAGTATGCAAAGAGGACCAAGTTGCTGCTTTGCAAATCTGATCAACCGAAGCTTCATTCTTAAACGCCCAGGAAGTAGAAACTGACCTAGTAGAATGAGCTGTAATCCTTTGAGGCGGAGTTTTACCCGACTCGACATAGGCATGATGAATTAAAGATTTCAACCAAGATGCCAAAGAAACGGCAGAAGCTTTCTGGCCTTTTCTAGAACCGGAAAAGATAACAAATAGACTAGAAGTCTTTCGGAAAGACTTAGTAGCTTCAACATAATATTTCAAAGCTCTAACAACATCCAAAGAATGCAACGATTTCTCCTTAGAATTCTTAGGATTAGGACATAATGAGGGAACCACAATTTCTCTACTAATGTTGTTGGAATTCACAACCTTAGGTAAAAATTCAAAAGAAGTTCGCAACACCGCCTTATCCTGATGAAAAATCAGAAAAGGAGACTCACAAGAAAGAGCAGATAATTCAGAGACTCTTCTGGCAGAAGAGATCGCCAAAAGGAATAAAACTTTCCAAGAAAGTAATTTAATGTCCAATGAATGCATGGGTTCAAAAGGAGGAGTTTGAAGAGCCCCCAGAACCAAACTCAAACTCCAAGGAGGAGAAATTGACTTAATGACAGGTTTTATACGAACCAAAGCTTGTACAAAACAATGAAAATCAGGAAGATTAGCAATCTTTCTGTGAAAAAGAACAGAAAGAGCAGAGATTTGTCCTTTCAAAGAACTTGCGGATAAACCTTTATCTAAACCATCCTGAAGAAACTGTAAAATTCTCGGAATTCTAAAAGAATGCCAAGAAAAATGATGAGAAAGACACCAAGAAATATAAGTCTTCCAGACTCTATAATATATCTCTCTAGATACAGATTTACGAGCCTGTAACATAGTATTAATCACAGAGTCAGAGAAACCTCTTTGACCAAGAATCAAGCGTTCAATCTCCATACCTTTAAATTTAAGGATTTGAGATCCTGATGGAAAAAAGGACCTTGCGACAGAAGGTCTGGTCTTAGCGGAAGAGTCCACGGATGGCAAGAGGCCATCCGGACAAGATCCGCATACCAAAACCTGTGAGGCCATGCCGGAGCTACCAGCAGAACAAACGAGCATTCCTTCAGAATCTTGGAGATTACTCTTGGAAGAAGAACTAGAGGCGGAAAGATATAGGCAGGATGATACTTCCAAGGAAGTGATAATGCATCCACTGCTTCCGCCTGAGGATCCCGGGATCTGGACAGATACCTGGGAAGTTTCTTGTTTAGATGAGACGCCATCAGATCTATTTCTGGAAGCCCCCACATTTGAACAATCTGAAGAAATACCTCTGGGTGAAGAGACCATTCGCCCGGATGCAACGTTTGGCGACTGAGATAATCCGCTTCCCAATTGTCTATACCTGGGATATGAACCGCAGAGATTAGACAGGAGCTGGATTCCGCCCAAACCAAAATTCGAGATACTTCTTTCATAGCCAGAGGACTGTGAGTCCCTCCTTGATGATTGATGTATGCCACAGTTGTGACATTGCCTGTCTGAAAACAAATGAACGATTCTCTCTTCAGAAGAGGCCAAGACTGAAGAGCTCTGAAAATTGCACGGAGTTCCAAAATATTGATCGATAATCTCACCTCCTGAGATTCCCAAACTCCTTGTGCCGTCAGAGATCCCCACACAGCTCCCCAACCTGTAAGACTTGCATCTGTTGAAATTACAGTCCAGGTCGGAAGAACAAAAGAAGCCCCCTGAATTAAACGATGGTGATCTGTCCACCACGTTAGAGAATGTCGTACAATCGGTTTTAAAGATATTAATTGAGATATCTTTGTGTAATCCCTGCACCATTGATTCAGCATACAGAGCTGAAGAGGTCGCATGTGAAAACGAGCAAAGGGGATCGCGTCCGATGCAGTAGTCATAAGACCTAGAATTTCCATGCATAAGGCTACCGAAGGGAATGATTGTGACTGAAGGTTTCGACAAGCTGAAATCAATTTTAGACGTCTCTTGTCTGTCAAAGACAGAGTCATGGACACTGAATCTATCTGGAAACCCAGAAAGGTTACCCTTGTCTGAGGAGTCAATGAACTTTTTAGTGAATTGATCCTCCAACCATGATCTTGAAGAAACAACACAAGTCGATTCGTATGAGATTCTGCTAAATGTAAAGACTGAGCAAGTACCAAGATATCGTCCAAATAAGGAAATACCACAATACCCTGTTCTCTGATTACAGACAGAAGGGCACCGAGAACCTTTGTAAAAATTCTTGGAGCTGTAGCTAGGCCAAACGGCAGAGCCACAAACTGGTAATGCTTGTCCAGAAAAGAGAATCTCAGGAACTGATAATGATCTGGATGAATCGGAATATGCAGATATGCATCCTGTAAATCTATTGTGGACATATAATGCCCTTGTTGAACAAAAGGCAAGATAGTCCTTACAGTTACCATTTTGAACGTTGGTATCCTTACATAACGATTCAATATTTTTAGATCCAGAACAGGTCTGAAGGAATTCTCCTTCTTTGGTACAATGAAGAGATTCGAATAAAACCCCAGTCCCTGTTCCAGAACTGGAACTGGCATAATTACTCCAGCCAACTCTAGATCTGAAACACATTTCAGAAATGCTTGAGCTTTCACTGGATTTACTGGGACACGGGAAAGAAAAAATCTCTTTACAGGAAGTCTTATCTTGAAACCAATTCTGTACCCTTCTGAAACAATGTTCTGAATCCAAAGATTGTGAACAGATTTGATCCAAATGTTTTTGAAAAAACGTAACCTGCCCCCTACCAGCTGAGCTGGAATGAGGGTCGCATCTTCATGTGGACTTAGAAGCTGGCTTTGCTTTTCTAGAAGGCTTGGATTTATTCCAGACTGGAGATGGTTTCCAAACTGAAACTGCTCCTGAGGATGAAGGATCAGGCTTTTGTTCCTTGTTGAAACGAAAGGAACGGAAACGATTATTAGCCCTGTTTTTACCCTTAGATTTTTTATCCTGCGGTAAAAAAGTTCCTTTCCCACCAGTAACAGTTGAGATAATAGAATCCAACTGAGAACCAAATAATTTGTTACCCTGGAAAGAAATGGAAAGTAGAGTCGATTTAGAAGACATATCAGCATTCCAAGTTTTAAGCCATAAAGCTCTTCTAGCTAAAATAGCTAGAGACATAAACCTGACCTCAACTCTGATAATATCAAAAATGGCATCACAGATAAAATTATTAGCATGTTGAAGAAGAATAATAATATTATGAGAATCATGATCTGTTACTTGTTGCGCTAAAGTTTCCAACCAAAAAGTTGAAGCTGCAGCAACATCAGCCAATGATATAGCAGGTCTAAGAAGATTACCTGAACACAGATAAGCTTTTCTTAGAAAGGATTCAATTTTCCTATCTAAAGGATCCTTAAAGGAAGTACCATCTGACGTAGGAATAGTAGTACGTTTAGCAAGGGTAGAAATAGCCCCATCAACCTTAGGGATTTTGTCCCAAAATTCTAATCTGTCAGACGGCACAGGATATAATTGCTTAAAACGTTTAGAAGGAGTAAATGAATTACCCAATTTATCCCATTCTCTGGAAATTACTTCAGAAATAGCACTAGGAACAGGAAAAACTTCTGGAATAACCACAGGAGATTTAAAGACCTTATCTAAACGTTTAGAATTAGTATCAAGAGGACCAGAATCCTCAATTTCTAAAGCAATTAGTACTTCTTTAAGTAAAGAACGAATAAATTCCATTTTAAATAAATATGAAGATTTATCAGCATCAATCTCTGAGACAGAATCCTCTGAACCAGAAGAGTCATCAGAATCAGAATGATGATGTTCATTTAAAAATTTATCTGTATAAAGAGAAGTTTTAAAAGATTTTTTATGTTTACTAGAAGGAGGAATAACAGACATAGCCTTCTTGATGGATTCAGAAACAAAATCTCTTATGTTATCAGGAACATTCTGAACATTAGATGTTGATGGAACTGCAACAGGTAATGGTACATTACTAAAGGAAATATTATCTGCATTAACAAGTTTGTCATGACAATTAATACAAACAACAGCTGGAGGAATAGCTACCAAAAGTTTACAGCAGATACACTTAGCTTTGGTAGTTCCAGCACCAGACAGCGATTTTCCTGAAGTATCTTCTGACTCGGATGCAACGTGAGACATCTTGCAATATGTAAGAGAAAAAACAACATATAAAGCAAAATTGATCAAATTCCTTAAATGAGTTTCAGGAATGGGAAAAAATGCCAATGAACAAGCTTCTAGCAACCAGAAGCAAAGAAAAAATGAGACTTAAATAATGTGGAGACAAAAGCCTAAATGCGGAGACAAAAATGACGCCACGTCCGGAACGCCGACATTTTTGGCGCAAAAGAACGTCAAAAATGACGCAACTTCCGGCGACACGTATGATTTTTGCGCCAAAAAAGTCTGCGCCAAGAATGACGCAATAAAATGAAGCATTTTCAGCCCCCGCGAGCCTAACAGCCCACAGGGAAAAAAAGTCAAATTTTTAAGGTAAGAAAAATAATTGATTCAAGTGCATTATCCCAAATATGAAACTGACTGTCTGAAAATAAGGAATGTTGAACATCCTGAGTCAAGGCAAATAAATGTTTGAATACATATATTTAGAACTTTATAAACAAAGTGCCCAACCATAGCTTTAGAGTGTCACAGAAAATAAGACTTACTTACCCCAGGACACTCATCTACATGTTTGTAGAAAGCCAAACCAGTACTGAAACGAAAATCAGCAGAGGTAATGGTATATATATATAAGAGTATATCGTCGATCTGAAAAGGGAGGTAAGAGATGAATCTCTACGACCGATAACAGAGAACCTATGAAATAGACCCCGTAGAAGGAGATCACTGCATTCAAAATAGGCAATACTCTCCTCACATCCCTCTGACATTCACTGCACGCTGAGAGGAAAACCGGGCTCCAACCTGCTGCGGAGCGCATATCAACGTAGAATCTAGCACAAACTTACTTCACCACCTCCATAGGAGGCAAAGTTTGTAAAACTGAATTGTGGGTGTGGTGAGGGGTGTATTTATAGGCATTTTAAGGTTTGGGAAACTTTGCCCCTCCTGGTAGGAATGTATATCCCATACGTCACTAGCTCATGGACTCTTGCTAATTACATGAAAGAAACTATGTATTCCTTTCTTATAAGACAGGACAGGTATAGAAAAATATAAATTTAAATGAATGAAAGTGCGATTTATTTGTATTGATAAGTATAGGATTTCGTTCAAAACGATCAAACTTTACCTTCACTTTAAAGAATGTTGCACAAAGGTTCCAATACAAAACAATGAGAGAAAAAAAAAAAAAAAAAAGGTAAAAAGGTATGTGTGATATGTGTAACATTGCAGTATAAAGTAGCAAGCTTGAAAAAAACCTTAGGATCTTATTTACACAGTAATAGAAGAG
This sequence comes from Bombina bombina, assembly GCF_027579735.1. Classification (NCBI taxonomy): domain Eukaryota; kingdom Metazoa; phylum Chordata; class Amphibia; order Anura; family Bombinatoridae; genus Bombina; species Bombina bombina. Next base: position 1,003,589,381 of record NC_069504.1, on the reverse strand, counting down.
GAGGTTGAAAGAAGACAGAAGTTCATCTAGTTCAACCTATACAGATCCTACCTTATCTCCAATTGATCTTAACCCCATTTAAAGTTGACCCATTTAAAACATGCAATCATATCCCTGAATTTTGTTTCTAGCCATAAATGTATCTAAGCCACTTTTAAATGTATCTAAGACATTGGCATTCACCACCTCCTTAGGCAATAATTTCCACAATTTAATTGCTTAAATGTTTACATTGCTGGAGATTTCCTTGGAATAAAAAGAGCTTCCTCCAACTCTGTATATGGGCCTTAAAAATATATTCATATAAAGTAATCATATCACCACTCAAGTGCCTTTTTTCCAAGAGAAAACAGACCCAGTTTGGCTAACCTCTCCTCATAGTTTAAATTCTAAGTACCCTTTACTAGTTTTATGGCCCTTCTCTGAACTCTGCAATGTCTTTTTTGAGATTGGTCATCAGAACTGCACTTCCTACTCCAGGTGAGGTCTTACCAGGGAATTATATTGTGACAGAATTATTCTTTTGCATCAATGCTTCTTTTAATACATGCTAGCATTTTATTTGCCTTAGAAGCCACTGCCCTGCATTGTGCACCAATTTTTAGCTTGTTTTCTATAAGTTGCCCAAATCCCTTTCCTCCTCAAAATATGCTAAATCTAGTCCCATTTAAATAGGTTGCCTGCTTATTTTTACTTCCAAAATGTAGAACCTTTACATTTTCCAATATTAAATCTCATTTTCCATTTAGCAGTCCATTTGTCCAATTTTTGTAAAGTCCCTTCGAAAGCAATTTCATCCTGCCATGACCTAATGACCTTACACAACTTTGTATCATCTGCAAAAATAGAGATGTTGCTATTGAAGTCCCTGCTCCAAGTCATGAATAAAAATATTAAAAAGAACAGGGCCCAGTATTAATCCTCGGAAGACTCCACTGATTACCTTTGTCCAATCTGAGTATGATCCATTTACTACTACTTGTTGCTCCCTGTCTTTTATCCAGTTATTATTTCAAGAGCCAACAGTTTCAGCTATTCCCAGTCCCTTAATTTTGTACCATAATCTCTCATGTGGCACTGTATCAAAAACCTTTGCAAAATGTAAGTACATCACATTAACTGATTCCCCTTTATCTATATTTACTTACTTCCTCATATAAACTAATAAGATTAGTTTGACATGATCTATTTATCATAAAACCATGCTGATTTAAACTTATAATGTTGTTTCCACGGATATAATCATCAATATAATTCCTGATGTCAGACCAACTGGTCTATAGCTTCCTGGATCAGCCCTGCTTCCCTTTTTAAAAAGAGGCACCACATCAGCTTTACGCCAGTCCTCGGATACAATGCCTGTATGTATAAAAGCTTATAGACTGTTATATATATATATATATATATATATATATATATATACACACATATATATATACATACACACACACACACACAAGTGGGAGTGAAGTGGCACACACCAAAATATCAGCTACCCGGTGCACTGCAAAAAAGTATTGCATAGAATTGTAATCCCAAATACACACACGGCCTAGTGTGTACAGTATCCGGAAAAAGCAGGCAACACAGGATGTATCAATAACAATCCTTTAATAAAAAGGCTTGTTATTGATACATCCTGTGTTGCCTGCTTTTTCCGGATACTGTACACACTAGGCCGTGTGTGTATTTGGGATTACATATATATACAGGGAGTGCAGAATTATTAGGCAAGTTGTATTTTTGAGGATTAATTTTATTATTGAACAACAACCATGTTCTCAATGAACCCAAAAACTCATTAATATCAAAGCTGAATAGTTTTGGAAGTAGTTTTTAGTTTGTTTTTAGTTATAGCTATTTTAGGGGGATATCTGTGTGTGCAGGTGACTATTACTGTGCATAATTATTAGGCAAGTTAACAAAAAACAAATATATACCCATTTCAATTATTTATTTTTACCAGTGAAACCAATATAACATCTCAACATTCACAAATATACATTTCTGACATTCAAAAACAAAACAAAAACAAATCAGTGACCAATATAGCCACCTTTCTTTGCAAGGACACTCAAAAGCCTGCCATCCATGGATTCTGTCAGTGTTTTGATCTGTTCACCATCAACATTGCGTGCAGCAGCAACCACAGCCTCCCAGACACTGTTCAGAGAGGTGTACTGTTTTCCCTCCTTGTAAATCTCACATTTGATGATGGACCACAGGTTCTCAATGGGGTTCATATCAGGTGAACAAGGAGGCCATGTCATTAGATTTTCTTCTTTTATACCCTTTCTTGCCAGCCACGCTGTGGAGTACTTGGACGCGTGTGATGGAGCATTGTCCTGCATGAAAATCATGTTTTTCTTGAAGGATGCAGACTTCTTCCTGTACCACTGCTTGAAGAAGGTGTCTTCCAGAAACTGGCAGTAGGACTGGGAGTTGAGCTTGACTCCATCCTCAACCCGAAAAGGCCCCACAAGCTCATCTTTGATGATACCAGCCCAAACCAGTACTCCAACTCCACCTTGCTGGCGTCTGAGTCGGACTGGAGCTCTCTGCCCTTTACCAATCCAGCCACGGGCCCATCCATCTGGCCCATCAAGACTCACTCTCATTTCATCAGTCCATAAAACCTTAGAAAAATCAGTCTTGAGATATTTCTTTGCCCAGTCTTGACGTTTCAGCTTGTGTGTCTTGTTCAGTGGTGGTCGTCTTTCAGCCTTTCTTACCTTGGCCATGTCTCTGAGTATTGCATACCTTGTGCTTTTGGGCACTCCAGTGATGTTGCAGCTCTGAAATATGGCCAAACTGGTGGCAAGTGGCATCTTGGCAGCTGCCCGCTTGACTTTTCTCAGTTCATGGGCAGTTATTTTGCGCCTTGGTTTTTCCACACGCCTCTTGCGACCCTGTTGACTATTTTGAATGAAACGCTTGATTGTTCGATGATCACGCTTCAGAAGCTTTGCAATTTTAAGAGTGCTGCATCCCTCTGCAAGATATCTCACTATTTTTTACTTTTCTGAGCCTGTCAAGTCCTTCTTTTGACCCATTTTGCCAAAGGAAAGGAAGTTGCCTAATAATTATGCACACCTGATATAGGGTGTTGATGTCATTAGACCACACCCCTTCTCATTACAGAGATGCACATCATCTAATATGCTTAATTGGTAGTAGGCTTTCAAGCCTATACAGCTTGGAGTAAGACAACATGCATAAAGAGGATGATGTGGTCAAAATACTCATTTGCCTAATAATTCTGCACTCCCTGTATGTATGTATGTATGTATGTATGTATGTATGTATGTATGTATGTATGTATGTGTATATATATATATATATATATATATATATATATATATATATATATATATATATATATATATATATATATATATATATATATATATATATATATATATATATATATACACACACATATATATATATATATACACATACACACACACACGCATGCACACACAATGTATAAGCATATATACTGTACATACATACAAGCATAGCTTAGCTTTTTTATTTATATAGTGTGTGTGTATAAGAACAATGGAAAATTAACTTATTATTCCTACACCTGACTGGGAGTGCAATTTCTTCTGCTGGCTGTGTTCACATAGCTTGTCAATAGCGTATACTTAAAGGGACAGTCAACACCAGAATGTTTGTTGTTTAAAAAGAAAGATAATCCCTTTATTACCCATTCCCCAGTTTTGCATAACCAACACAGTTATAATAATACACATTTTACCTCTGTAATTACCTTGTATCTAAGCTTCTGCTGACTGCCCCCTTATTTCAGTTCTTTTGGCAGACTTGCATTTTAGCCAATCAGTGCTCACTCCTGGGTCACTTCACGTGCATGAGCTTAATGTTGTCTATATGAAACACATGAAATAATGCCCTTCAAGGTCTAAGAAATTAGCATATGAACCTCCTAGGTTTAGCTTTCAACTAAGAATGCCAAGAGAACAAAGCAAACTTTGTGATAAAAGTAAATTGGGAAGTGGTTTAAAATTACATGAACTATTTAAATCATAATTTTTTTGGACTTGACTGTCCCTTTAAGTTGTTGGGATGTTGGGATACCACAGTCTAAATCAGCTATTTCAATTGCCTAAATAAGGGTAAACGAGCTATTTGTAAACAATGTAATACACTGCAGCAGGTAAAATGGATCACTGGGAAACAATTAAAGGGGAAAAAATAGGGTAAATGATTCCTTTATGTCTGAAATTATTAATTTTTTTTTAGTTCTGATAACTGTCCACACATATCTGTCCCTAAATAACCAGCAAAGATGATAAAATAAACTTCAAAACTGAAGTTTTAATAACATAATGACAGTGGTAAGCTTTCCCTACTCCAGTAACAAGTTTTGACTGGCCCCAATAAACCAGTATGAAGTACCTCTTAACCAACATGTACTAACAGGAAGTACCTAACAGCCAATGAATATTTGCCGAATGTGTACTAACAGGAAGTACCTACCAGCCAATGAGTATTTGCCGAATGTGTACAAACAGGAAGTACCTACCAGCCAATGAGTATTTGCCGAATGTGTACAAACATTAACATTTGTCATCAGTAAAAAAGTCAAGACTGGCTCCTTCAAATAAGTCAAATGGTGGATAACGTTCTGCTACCGAAAAAAATTGTTTATGCAACAAAAACATTTTTTGCACAAACCTAGTATTTAAATTTATTGTAAGACTGTAGAAAAATCTTCTAATTGCAAGGTTCTTATCATTCCACCCCTTCCTAGAGGCCATAAAGCAAATTCTGTATTCTATGTTTTATGTTTTATTCAAAATGCTACAAAACAATGGCTTAGGCCTAGGCTAAAGAATTTGCTTTTTGGCCTCTCTAGAGAAGGTAGAACAAACATACTTTTTACACAAAAGCAAGAGGTTTAATGTCCCTTTAAACTAATGTGTCAACCCCTGAGCTAAGCAAAGGTAGGCACTCAAAAAAATCATGCAACACTAACCAGTTCTAGATAAAAAGAAAATTAAATTAGACTAAGACAATGCAATTTAACGTTTAAGCATTTATGTTGACGGCATTGTGCGCCAAACAGGAACCCAATTTAACTTGTCACTGACTTGGCAAACATGATAAGTTTGTAAAATAATTTATGTATGTAGTGATTACTATGCAACACATTCAATTACATTTCTACAAAAAAAAAAAAAAAAAAGGAATAAGAAGCGATAAATGTCACTGCTACGCAATTCTTCAAGATTCAGATCTAAGTTCTAAGAATGATATCTGTGTGTTAGTATGTCAGTAATCAAATAAATGGGTTTTCCCAATTTATAGTAGAAATAACATTCATGATTTAACAAATCTATATTTCAACTGCAAGCTGTGGCTTAAAGGGACACTAAACCAATTTTTTTTTCTTCCAGGATTCAGATAGAGCATGCAATTTTAAGCAACTTTTTAATTTACTCCTATTATCAATTTTTCTTTGTTCTCTTGCTATTTTTATTTGAAAAAGAATGAATCTAAGCTAAGGAATCGGCCCATTTTTAGTTCAGCACTCTGGATAGCGCTTGCTGATTGGTGGGTACATTTAGCCACCAATCAGCAAGCGCAATCAAAAGTGCTGAACCAAAAATGGGCCGGCTCTTTAGCTTAGATTCCTGCTTTTTCAAATACAAATAGCAAGAGAATGGAGAAAAAAAATGATAATAGGAGTAAATTAGAAAGTTGCTTAAAATTGCATGCTTTATCCGAATTATGACAGAAAAAAAATTGGGTTTAGTGTCCCTTTAAAGGGACATTTCAGCCAAAAATCGAATACACATGGATGCATTTCAGTAATAAATAGAAGCATTTTGTAACATACATGTATTAGCAAACATGTTTCTAATAAAAGCTTTAGCTGTTTTAAATTTGTATTTATGTGTGCACTGTGCACCAGCATTTTAAACACAACTCTTGCTCAGAGAACCTAAGGTACTTGTACCATCTGGTAATGACTCAATTTGGTAATTGGTGACATGATACAAGCCCCACTGGAGCTCTGAGCTGCTGCAGCAATTAAAATGCTGGTACACTGACAATATCTAGCTATGCTTCACATGAACGTGCAGAAAAAAAGTTAAATTGAATGTAAATTTTGATGATAAAGTGCCCGGTTTTTAAAAATTAAATTAAAAACAGGGGCACTTTAATTCATAAAAATGTACGTTTTACTCGTGTTGTGAAACAACAACTTGACAGCCGCTCCAGCTTCCCCCGGTTGTCGCAAGCCTCTTCCTATGTAAGAAATGATGAATCGGTCGTCCTCCAATCATGCTGTGATTGGAGGAAGCCGGATTCCTCATTTTAGACCCAGGAAGAGGCTTTGCGACGGGTGGAGGAAGCGATGCAGCAGCTGTCAAGATTAAAAGGTATTTCCACAACACGAGTGAAATGTAAATTTTTATGGATTAAAGTGCCCCTGTTTTTAATCAAATTTTTAAAAAAACGGGCACTTTATCATCAAAATTTACATTCACTTTAACACTAAAACAGTGCTAACTTTTACTAGAAGCATTTTTGACAATGCATGTATATTGCAAATATGTTTCTATGCAATTCATCTATGTGCATTTAAATTTTGACCGGAATGTCTCTTTAAGGGATACAGTTGGAACTGCACTGATAAGGGCAATATATTGGGGGTGGATCGCTGTAATTAAATAAATACATTTTAAAAAAAAAAAACATGAAAGGGGGAAGGATGTTATTACCCTGAATCAAATAGAAAATTAAAAAAGCTTCCATGATGATTTTATACATGAACAAATATGTTAAAAAAAATTTTTTTTAAAGACTTCAAAAATGTAAAGAGGTGCTGAGTTTTGTTAAAGGGAAAGTATACACCAATTTTCATCTAATTGTGTGTAATAGACACTACTATAAAGGAGAATATGCACAGATACTGATCTAAAAAGCCAATATAAAACCTTTAAAAACGTATTTATCAACTTCAAGTTTAGCACTGTCGATGGTTAGGCTGGGACACCCAGTAAAGGGGGCTGAGAAATCATTGCTTTTGATTTATTTTATTTTATTTGTATGTAATAACCCTGATGTGCGTTTGTGGTATAAATGTGATAATATAGAGGCGACGCAACAGCTGACTCAAAGGGAAGTATTGACTTGTTATTTATCATTGTATTTTAACATAATTATCATTGAAATCCTATTTTCTAACCAATGTCTCAGGCTGCGGTCTGGGATTTTGTCAATATATGCATGCCTATAAATACTGAAAGCCTTTGGACTGGCCAATAGATTTTAAAACATTTATCATGTTTTGCATAAAGAGGTTGGCAGAAAAACACAAACCGGAAGTTATAGGGGACACTAAAGTACATATAAAAAATAGTACATACAAAGAAAAAGGAGTTATAAACAATCTACACGGTATAAAAATGTTGGTACTTAACTTCTTACATGCTGAAATACATTGTACTTTTAAAGGAACATTATACTCTAGATTTGTCTTTGCACAAATGTTTTTTAGACGATTCATTTATATAGCTCATCTGAGTGTTTTTGTAGCAATGTATAGTTTTGCTTATTTTTATTTAATGTAATTGTAATTTTATTTTTATTTAATAACATTGTGCTTACTTTCAGACTCCAAACCTGCTCTTACTGCTTTCTCAGCCCTTTTCACAGGGTGTCCCAGCCTAACCTCACCAACAGTGCTAAACTGGGAACTTCTAAGTACGTTTTTAAAAGGTTTTATTCTTTATAGTAGTGGCTATTACATGCAGTATATGAAAATTGGTGTACGCTGTCTCTTTAATGACAGCACTGGACCTCCTTGGAAGACTAGGTAAGTTAAAAAAAAGTTCTACAGATCCAATACAAAATTAATTTGTCACATACAAGCTGCCTCTGACTAAGTGTGGGTTTGAATGCTGGTGCACAAGGCATGTACAACATATGTGTATATGCTGCTGAAACACTAATAGCTTTAAGTGGATGCATTTTTTTTCTAATAGAAATATACTATAGAAATGCTTCTGCTCAAAATTTAAATGCACTCATGCACATTTCAATTTTGGCCATTATGTCCCTTTCAAAGTTCTAACACGTTTAGAAGTCTTAAAGGGACTGTAACATTGTTTTTCACTTAATGTGTTTCAGAATGAGTATACATTGTATGAGAAATTACTTCTTTGAGATTAATTTTGTAGTTTAAATAGTTGTTTTTGTTCTTTCAAACCACAACCCATAAAAATGGGTTCAGCTTGCAGGGAAATTGAATATTCTTATTTTATCACACATATACTTCTTTAAATCATCTCTGCCTGTAAACCAAAGCCCAAATACTTTTTTTATTGCTTATCTATTCTATCCCCTATTGGGGTGTAATTTCTTCTGCTGGCTATGTTAACACAGCTTTTATTTAAACTATGCTTAAAGGACCAGTAAATACAGCAGCTTTGCATTATCAACAAATGCATGATAAAAAGACAACACACAATAGCACTTAGTCTGAGCTTCAAATGAGTTGTAGATTTTTTTTCTGACAAATTCCAAAGTTGTGTCTATTTCTACTTCTCCTGTATCATGCGACAGCCATCAGCCAATCACAAATGCATATGCGTATATTCTGTGAATTCTTGCACATGCTCAGTAGGAGCTACTGACTCAATGGATCATTGGGAACAAGCTAAAGGGGAGAGAAATTTAGGGTATACTGTCCTTTTAATATCATTCATAGCCCATAAAGCCTGAAATATCCAGATAAACACTTAGCTGATCAAATGACATAACCCTAACAACTAGTGTAAATATATAATTCTCTCACTATTCAGTACACAAAGATCCAAAAGCAGTCTATAATTAGGTAATAAAGATTTAGAATGCTATAAATTAAAGCGTACAAGAACAATGAAATTGTGGCTGAACTACTGTTTAAGATCATAACATCTTTTGCCTGTAGCTATAAATCTCAGTCTTCAGAGAGCAGGCACTGCCAGAGAACTGGATAAGAAAGGACTTTTTGATGCAGTCATAGGGATAGATGACAGATTTGCAGCTGCTCGCACTAAGAACAGAGAATTCTCTGCCAATCCTGCTGCAGGTGGCAATTTTGACAGATAGTCAAAGTACGATAAATGAAACAGGAGATACGTGTTGTAGTCACAGACCTGGCTATAGTATCTAATTTAAAGCCTTCATGCCTCAGAGATCCACTGTAACGTGATTTGCACACTAAAGATGATGGGGACTTTGGTGTTTTGGCTCAAGAGCAATGAGGCACAGCCAGAATTTAAACATTTGCTTTCTTTAAAAAGACCATAACAAATTGTCTAACAAATGAGCCGCAGTTCTCTCCTGCTGCCATGAAGGTAGAGGTGGAAATCTACATTTATCACTAAACTGTTATACAATTAAAACACTATGTCACTTGCACATACACAAGAAGTCTCCCATTGCTATTGGTTTCTCAATCAAGTAAGCCCAGACAAGAAAGACAAATAATGGAATCCAAAATTGGACACAGTTGTGCATCTCAGACACAAAATATCTGAGTGTATGTGAAGGTGAACTAAACATGTATGAGTTTAAAATGATTTTCCCTTTGAGCTTTATATTTATGTTGTTGATCAACTGGCTTTGAGTGTTGGATCAAGAACAATAGAAGTTCCATACTGAGAGTTCACAGTAAAACAGCAATTACTCAGACAGTTTACAGGGATTATGCGGTAAGAGTATACTTTTCCAACAAAAGAATAGTACCGGTTATTTTTTAGAGCCTTCTGTGTTCATAAATCTCCCATTATGAATTTTCTAACTAGATTTGATTAACTGAGGTTAAAGTGAAGGTCAACTTAAAAGAACAGCCTCACGGCACAGCATAGACTTATAAAAATGAGCAGGAGTTTAAGTCATTAATTTTTTTAAATCTATTTATTTTGTTATATTTTTACCTTTAAACTGCTCCGTCGATAAGTGCAGCACTCCCGTCCGCTATCTTGTCTAATTGATGGACAGATGACGATCTTAAACCAACTAATCCTCGTTTCCCCCCCAGGCCGTGACGTTTACGCAAAGGGGCTGAACGCCCAGGGGGGGAAACAAGGATTAGTTGGTTTAAGAATCGTCATCTGTCCATCAATTAGACAAGATGGCTGGCGGGAATGCTGCGCTTATCGGCGGAGCAGTTTAAAGGTAAAGATATAAGAAAATAAATAGATTTAAAAAAATTCATGACTTAAACTCCTGCTCATTTTTATAAGTCTATGCAGTGCCGTGAGGCTGTACTTTTAAGTTGACCTTCACTTTAAACAAACCCCCCCCCCCTCTTAAAAAATATTGTGTTTGTCTTGATTTGACACTCAAACACTGCAGCAACCTGAAATACCTTTATGAATCTCAGAATAAACTACTATTATTTTTATTATTATCGGTTATTTGTAGAGCTCCAACAGATTCCAAAGCGCTATAAACAAATGCGGAGTACAACAAAACATTTATAGGTATCAAATGGATAAAAAGAAAGATCTGAGTCAAATGTGACTCCAAGACATCGGGCATGCGGGATAGGGGTAATGATGGAGTTCGACAGTTATAGAGATTGGGGGTGGAGAGTTTGGAAGAAGGGGGGGAATTAGGAGCTCAGTTTTGGAGAGATTTAGCTTGAGGAAGTGAGGGGACATCGAGGAAGAGATGTGAGAAAGACAGTAACACGGGTTAGCAAGGAAGGAGATAGGTCTGGTGCAGAGAAGTAGATTTGGGTGTCGTCGGCATACAAATGATATTGGAAACCGTGGGACTTAATTAGGGAACCTAATGACGTGTAGATTGAGAAGAGAAGGGGACAGAGAACAGAGCCTTGCAATACCCAGACAGAAAGTGGTGACGGGGCAGAGGAGGCCCCAGAGACGGCTACACTAAAGGCACGGGTTGACAGGTAGTAAGAGAACCACGAGAGGGCTGTGTCACAAATGCCGAAGGATTGGAGGGTTTGGAGCAAAAGAGGGTGGTCAACAGTGTCAAAGGCTGCGGACAGATCAAGGAGGATAAGCAGAGAGAAGTGGCCTTTTGATTTTGCTGTAAGTAGGTCGTTGGTAACCTCAACGATTGCTGTCTCTGTGGAGTGATGGGGATGAAATCCAGATTGCAGTGGGTCAAGGAGGGAGTTGAATGTAAGAAAATGGGATAGGCGTGCATAAGCTAGCTTTTCGAGAAGCTTTGAGGCAAGAGGGAGGAGAGAAATATGGCGGTAGTTGGATGGGGAGGTTGGATCAAGGGAAGGTTTTTTGAGGATAGGTGTGACCAGTGCATGTTTCAGAGATGAAGGAAATATACCGGTGCTGAGGGAGAGGTTGAAAATGTGTGCGAGTATAGGGGTAAGGGTAGAAGAGAGGGAGGGGAGTAGCTGTGAGGGGATAGGGTCAAGGGGACAGGTAGTGAGGTGAGAGTGCAGTATAAGTGCAGAAACTTCTTCCTCAGTAACAGGGGAGAAAGAGCTAAGTTTATGGCTACGTGGGTTGTGGTCGATTGCGAGCGTTTGAGGGGGTGGGAGACTAGTAGTATGTTGAGAGCTGATTTCGTTTCTGATGGAGTCGATTTTGTTATTGAAGTGGCTGGCAAAGTCTTGAGCTGACAGAGAAGTTGTATTAGGAGGTGGGGGTGGGCGGAGAAGAGTATTGAAAGTGGAGAACAGACTATACTATGTATTAGCAATAGATATAGGCAGTGTAGCAGAATTATAACATTTAAAAAGGGACAGTCTAGTCAAAATTAAACTGTCATGATTCGGATATGGCATGCAATTTAAAAAAAAATTTAAAATTTACTTTTATCATCAAATTTGGTTTGTTCTCTTGGTATTCTTTGTTGAAAGCTAAGCCTAGGTAGGCTCAAGCTGATTTCTAAGCCCTTAAAGGCAGTCTCTAATCTCAGTGCATTTTGACAGTTTCCCAGCTAGACAGCACTAGATGATGCGTGTCATATAGATAACATTGTGCTCACTCCTGTGGAGTTACCTAGGAGTCTGCACTGATTGGCTAAAATGCAAGTCTCTCAAAAGAACTGAGATAAGAAGCAGTCTGCAGAGACTTAGACACAAGGAAATTGCAGAGATAAAAAGTATATTAATATAACCATGCGCGTGCAATTTCAGTCCGAGGACTGGATTCTGATTTGCTTATCAGTTTAAGAAGAAGGCAGCTACGTAATAGTGGGGGGAGTTCGGCATCCATATTGACCGGGTATTAGAGTAGTTAGCGCCGCTGATTAGGACAGAAGCAAGGCGGCAAGGGAGGAGGGGTATAGTGTAGGCGGACCTCCGTTTCTTAATTTACAATATTAAAACCTGTTACACTAAGTGTTGAATGTCCCTTTAAAAGGAACATGAAACAAATAATTTTTCTCTCATGATTCAGATAAATCACACAATTTTAAACAACTTTATAATTTACTTCTTTTGTCTAATTTGCCTTATTCTCTTGATATCCTTTGATGAAGGAGCAGTAATGCACTATTGGGAGCTAGCTTAAAGCCAATGACAAGAGGCATGTATGTGCAGCCTCCAATCAGCAGCTTCCGAGCCTACCTAGGTTGACTTGCCAACAAAGGATACAAAGAGAATGAAAAATTTGATAAAAGAAATAAATTAGAACTTTGTTTTAAATGGTATGCTCCAGCTGAATCATGAAGGAAAAAATGAGCTTCATGTTCTTTTAAGCAGCAAAACCTTGTAGTGCCATAGACTAAGCTTGCTGTGATCTGAGAGGGCAGCATAGATCAATCTCCACAGTGATGTCAGATACAGAATGAACATTTGCTGGTAATGATGGCGATATGGGAATTCTCCCAAGGTGCAACAGCTTTGGGCTTTGTGCTTAAAGGGACAGTCAACACTAAAATTGCTATTGTTTAAAAAGATAGATAACACCTTTACTACCCATTCACCAGCTTTGCACAACCAACATTGTTATAATATACTTTATAAAATGTAAACCTCTGAATGTCCGTCTGTTTCTAAGCCATTACAGACAGCCTCTTATCACGTGTTTTTTTATTTGCTTTTCACAACAGGAGACTGCTAGTTCATGTGGGCCTTATAGATAACATTGTGTTAACAGCCGTGGAGTTATTTAAGTCAGCACAACACCCAGAGGCAGAACTTTTCTTCACTTTCTGCGATGAGATTTTTTTTATGAAACTTTTTCTGCAGGCCATTTTTAAATAAAATTCAATTTTAAATTAGAGAGTTACACTAAGGCACCAGTTCAATTGCAATGTGTTGGTTAACATAAAAATAAATTTTTTTATGTTTTATAATATAATTGCATTGCAAATTAGCTGCATACAAAAACATACATTTTAAAATATCTCTTGAATAAGTCCGTTTCCTTTTCTATTGGTCTAACATAGAAATATAGTAATAAAAAAAGATGCAATGCTCATACTAACGTCTTACATTCAGAATAAACAGCTTTACAGACTGGGAAAGGCTAGGGGGCGGGTTTGAAAAAAAATCTCTGAGAGACAGTAAACAAGCAATGTCCTGCTGCTTTGCAGCGCTACTGCATATTTGACTGCTCACTTCAAACAGGACTTTGCTCTGGATGCATTTTGTTAAAGGGATACTAACCCAATTTTTTTTTTCTTTACTGAATCAGATAGAGCATGCAATTTTAAGCAACTTTCTAATTTACTCCTAATATCAATTTTTCTTCATTATCATGCTATCTTTATTTGAAAAAGCAGGAATGAGCCCATTTTTGGTTCAGCACCATGGTAGTGCTTTCTGATTAGTGGCTAAATGTAGCAAACCAATCAGCAAGCTCTACCCAGGTTCTGAACCAAAAATGGGCCGACTGCTTACATTACATTCCTGCATTTTCAACTTAAAATAGCAAGATAACAAAGAAAAATTGATAATAGGAGCAAATTAGAAAGTTGCTTAAAATTGCATGCTCTATCTGAATCATGAAAGAAAACATTTGGGTTTAGTGTCCCTTTAAAGAAAAAACAGTGTAGCTAGAGCACAGCTCTGTTTAAAGAGAACTGTCTAATGTGGAGCAACGCTACAAAGTTCAAGCGCTAACTGTTCCTGCATGTGTCCTGTTCTTTCTGCAGACATGATGCATTTTCTGCGATGACATCTCAGATCACTGTATGTTCTGCCTTAGGGCACAACAGTACTAAATGCAAGTCAATAGATGGATAATAAATAAAAAGTCATGTGATCAGGGGGCTGTCAGAAGAGGTAAAAAGTATATTAATATAACTGTGTTGGCTATGCAAAACTGGGGCATTTATAGTATAATCGCATTTGTAACGCGCCCGTCGCCATCGGCAGTTGCCGCCCACAATAAGTATTTTTTGTAAAAAAAAAAAACACTATCCGAAATAAAAAAATTAAACCTAATCCCTATAAAAATAAAAAGCCCCTCAAAAATAAAAACACCCCTAATCTAAGAATAAACTACAAATAGTCCTTAAAAGGGCTTTTTGTAGGGCATTGCCCTAAAAAAATCAGCTTTTTTACATTAAAAATAAAGTCTCCCCTAACAGTTAAACCACCCACTCACCAAACCCCCCGAAATAAAAAAAAAAACTATCACTAATAAACCTAAACTATCCATTGCCCCTAAAGGGGCATTTGTATGGACATTGCCCTTAAAAGGGCATTAAGCTCTTTTTCACTGCCCTTAAAAGGGCATTTAGCTGTTTTGCAAATTGCCCAATAAACTAATCTAAAAAAACAACCCCCCCCCAAAAAAAAAACTAACACTAAAGCCCCAAATACTGTAGGTACTCACGGTTTCAGAAGTCCGACGGAGAAGGTCTTCTTCCAGACAGGTCCATCATTTTCATCCACAGTGAAGGCAGCGCGGAGCAGAGGTCCGGAGCGGTCTTCCCAGATATGGCAATCCTTGGCCGCAGCGCTCCTCGGTGAAGGCGTAGAGGTTCCTCTTAATGCGATTGTTTGCCACACACTAAAGATTGAATTCAAGGTACCCCATATTTATTGGGGTACCTTGCATTCCTATTGGCTGAAATTTTCAAAATCAGCCAATAGGATGAGAGCTGCTGAAATCTTATTGGCTGATTTGAATAGCCAATAGGATTTCAGTAGCTCTAATCCTATTGGCTGTTCTGAAAAATTGCATTCAATATTCAGTATACAACGGACATCAGATGAAGAGGAACCTCCATGCTGCCGAGGACCGCCGCAGAGGACTGCCGACGCAGCCACAGATGACCACCGCCAAGGATCGCCACATCTGGGAAGACCGCTCCGGACCTCCGCTCCGCGTCGCCTTTGCTGTGGATGAAGATGATGGACCAATCTGGAAGAAGACCTTCTCTGCCGGACTTCTGAAACCGTGAGTACCTATTTGGGGCTTTAGTGTTAGATTTTTATTTGGGGGGAGGGGTTTAGATTAGGCTTTATTGGGCAATTTGCAAAACAGCTAAATGCCCTTATTTTTTCTGTATTTTTACATTTTATAGCTTGGGGTTTACATTTTTAACACAGACTGTCCTCTGGGCAGGCTTATCAACTAGTGGATAATAAAGGGATTATGTATCTTTTAAAACAATACAAATTTTGGTGTAGACTGCCCCTTTAAAAGGTGGTCACATCAAGAGCACATGAAGCAGAAGCAACATTCAGCAAAGGATGTAGTCCAGGATTAACACAATGACACTAAACGAATGATGCACAGCAACACTGAGTATATACATCAGTCTGGTATAGTGAGACTGTCAGTTTCATACAAAAGCAGCTCAACAGATTAACCCCTTTGTGACCAGACCACTTTTCCATTTGTTGATGGTCTGGGACCAGGGCTATTTTTGCATTTGTGCAGTGTTTGTGTTTAGCTGTAAGTTTCTCATTTACTGTAACCACACATATTATATATTGTTTTTCTCGCCATTAAATGGACTTTCTAAAGATACCATTATTCTCATCATATCTTATAATCTACTATAAAAAAAAAAATTATAAAACATGATGACAATTTTTTTTCTATTACACATCTACAACCACCAAAAAACACCCATGCTAAACAGTTTCTAAATTGTGTCCTTAGTTTAGAAATACCCAATGTTTACATGCTTTTATTTGTAAGTTATAGTGCAATAAATACAAGTAGCACTTTGCTATTTCCAAACCATTTTTTTTTTTTTTTTAAATTAGCGATAGCTACATTGGAACATTGATATCTGTCAGGAATCCATGAATATCCCTTGACATGTATATTTTTTTTTTTTTTTTTAGTAGACAACCCCAAGTATTGATCCAGGCCCATTTTGGTATATTTCATGCCACCATTTCACCGCCAAATGCGATCAAATAAAACGTTCACTTTCTCACAAACTTTAGGTTTCTAACTAAAAATGATTTACAAACAGCTTGTGCAATGACGGCACAAATGGTTGCAAATGCTTCTCTGGCACCCCCTTTGTTCAGAAATAGCAGACATATATGGCTTTGGCGTTGCTTTTTGGCAATTAGAAGGCCGCTAAATGCTGCTGCTCACCACATGTGTGTTATGCCCAGCAGTGAAGGGGTTAATTAGGTAGTTGTAGGGTTAATTTTAGCTGTAGTGTAGTAGACAACCCCAAGTATTGATCTAGGCCCATTTTGGTATATTTCATGCCACCATTTCACCACCAAATGCGATCAAATAAAAAAATCGTTCACTTTTTCACAAACTTTAGGTTTCTCACTGAAATTATTTACAAACAGCTTGAGCAATGATAGCACAAATGGTTGTTAATGCTTCTCTGGGATCCCCTTTGTTCAGAAATAGCAGACACATATGGCATTGGCATTGTTTTTTGGTAATTAGAGGGCCGTGAAATGCCGCTGCGCACCACACTTGTATTATGCCCAGCAGTGAAGGGGTTAATTAGGTAGCTTGTAGACAACTTGTATGGTTAATTCTAGATTTAGTGTAGAGATCAGCCTCCAACCTGACACATCCCAAACAGCTATCTTCCCTCTCCCACCCCACAATTGTCCCCGTCATCTTAAGTACTGGCACAAAGTCTGCCAGTACTAAAATAAAAGGCTTTTTGTTTTAATTATCTATTCAGCTGTGATGGACCCCCCTCTTAGCCCCCAACCTCCCTGATTCCCCCCAAATAGCTCTCTAACCCTCCCCCCGCTACCTATTTGCCGCCATCTTGGGTACTGGCAGCAGTCTGCCAGTACCCAGTTGGCCCCACCAAAAAAAAAATTTACATTTTTTTTAATAAAAAAAATAAATGTTTCTGTAGTGTAGCTACCCCCTCGATACTCCCCTCCCTCTCCCCCTCCCAGATCCTTTTATCATAAATTTTTCCCTCTCCCTCCTTCCCTTTCAATCACATTGGTGGCAGTAGTTGCTGCGCGTGCGCGACCACCCTATGGGCCGTCCACCTGCATCCCTGCTAAGGCTTCCACCCATCAACGATCGGCACTATCGCTACTGGTGCAGAGAGGGCCACACAGAGTGCCTCTCTCTGCATCGGTGTGTAAAATAAATGGTATTGCTGGATGCCTCAATATCAAGGCATCACTGCAATACCATAAAGGCGGTTGGAAGCGATCAGGGTCGCTTCCATCGCTTGAAACCCCAGAGGACATGCCAGGAACATCCTTGGTCACAACGGGTATTTTTTGTAAAACGTTCCTGACACGTCCTCGGTCGTGAAGGGGTTAAAGGGACATGAAACTCAAAAATGTTCCTTCAAAATTCAAATAGAACATACAATTTTAAACAACTTTCCAATTTAATTCTATTATATAATTAGCTTCATTCTCTTTGTATTCTTTGTTGAGAAAGTAGCAATGCTTTAGTGGGAGCTATATGAACACATTGGTCAGCCAATTACAAGAGGCATATATGTGCAACTACCAATCAGCAGCTCCTGAGTGAACATAGGTATATTTTTGAACAAAACAAATTAGATAATAGGAGTAAATTGGAAAGTTGTTTAAAATCACTTGTTCTATCTGGATCATAAAAGAAAATAAAAATGTGTTTCATGTCCCTTTAAGATTAGCATGTACAGTTTATATTAGATGGATTTTAGGGGAGAATGTACTTGCAGAGCTATTGGCTTCATATAGCTACTAGTTTTCGGCCTTATACACCCCTCTTCCACGCAAACAAAAAGGCCATTTAACTGCCCAACCAATATAAGGGCAAGAAGTAGTTTGCAGCACTTTGAGAGGTATTTGCTGCCCATCACTGATCAAGAGCGCAAACCAAGGCAGCTACAGCCAAAATTAATTGTAGTTCATTCCTTCTTAAAGGGTCAGTATAGTCAAAATTAAACTTTTATGATTCTGATAGGGCATGCAATTTTAAACAACTTTCCAATTTACTTTTATCATCACATTTGGTTTGTTCTCTTGATATTCTGTGATGAAAGCTAAACCTAGGAAGGCTCATATAATCATTTCTAAGGACTTGAAGGCCGCCTCTTATCGAAGTGCCTTTTGACAGTTTCTCACGGGTAGACAGCGCTAGTTCATGTGTGCCATATAGATAACATTGTGCTCACTTCAGTGGAGTTATTTATGAGTGAACACTGATTGTCTAAAATGCAAGTCTGTCAAAAGCGCAGAAAAGTGCAATATCACACTTGTATTAGGGGGTGCACAATGAATTATAAGTAAAGATACCACATAAATGTTAACTGTACATCTGTGAACAAATAAACAGTTCAATCTAAATTGTCCATTGGTGATGTCCTCCAGAATACACTTCCGAGGCTGGCTGCACTCTCCTCTCTCTCTCAGACACATGCGGCACCTCTCTTGTTGCATTTTCTAAAGTCTGTCAAAACAACTGAGATAAGGGGGCAGTCTGCAGAGGCACAAATACAAGGTTATTACAGAGGTAAAAGTATATTAATATTACATTTCTTTTTATGTAATTTTTGTGCGGCAGCCAGTAAGACTGCGTGCAGTACAGCTCTTAAAAAGAAAATCTGATTGGCTGTGACACAAAAACAACATAAAAAGATAAAGAAGAAAGTCTAAAGAAGGGCGGACAGAGAAAGAAGAAAAGGATGTCAGATTAATGCATTATTTACGTTTGGCGCATAAAAAGCAAGAGTTTGTCAATAAATCTTATCCTAAAATCTGTTTATTTCAATTATTAGTTCTACAATGCACAAATTTACTATCACTTTAAAAGGTAATATTCAGATTATAAAAAATGATTTCTCATGAAAGAATTTTAGGGCAGAAACTGGTTTTCCATGTTCATTTTATGTTTTTTAACCTATGTGCATGTTCTATTCTCATTCCCTTGCAAACACCATCTTTTGACAGTTATTGCAGTGTAACCTGCTATAGTGACAGTTTCAGTAATTGTACATTAAAGAGACACAAAGCCCAATTTTTTTCTTTCATGATTCAGATAGAGCATGCAATTTTAAGCAATTTTTCAACTAAGAATACCAAGAGAACAAAGCAAAACTGGTGATAAAATTCAATTGGAAAGTTGTTTAAAATTGCATGCCCTATTTGAATCATGAAAGTTTTTTTGGACTTGATTGTCCCTTTAAGATAAACGGTTTTTAGCACCAGTTTCCACACTTTACCACCTCAATAGAAACAAGCCCTAAATTGGCGACAGAACCAACAGGGATGACTCAGAAGCTCAACTCTTGCAACAACTGGTAAATATGGGGATTGAATGAGCCCCACAATTTGGGATCTCGAGTGGACAGGTCACTACATGTAAAGTCCATTGAATAAAAAATGAGGAGCACCGGGATAAAACTTAGCCGTTATTACTACATGTAAACCCTGTCAGTCCGCAAAATGACAAATCGGCACCTTTGGCTATGAGTTAAAGGGACAGTCAACACAAGAATTTTTGTTGTTTTAAAAGATAGATAATCCCTTTATTACCCATTCCCCAGTTTTGCATAACCAAAACAGTTATATTAATATACTTTTTAGCTCTGATTACCTTGTATCTAAGCATCTTCTGACAGCCCCCTGATCACATGACATTTTATTTACTATCTATTGACTTTCATTTTAGCCAATTAGTGCAGCAGTGTCTGCCACAACCCACGGGCGTGCTCACAATGTTATCTATATAGTTTACCTGAACTAGCTTTCCCCTGTTGTGAAAAGCAAATACAAAAGCATGTGATTAGAGGCGGCCTTCAAGGGCTTAGAAATTATATGAGCCTTCCTAGGTTTAGCTTTCAACTAAGAATACCAAGAGAACAAAGCAAAATTGGTGATAAAAGCAAATTGGAAAGTTGTTTAAACTTACATGCCCTATTTGAATCATGAAAGTTTTTTTTGGACTCGACTGTCCCTTTAACCAAGTACAAATCTTATGCTCATTCTCATTAGATAATGATCTCTGAACTTCAGACTTTAAGAAACTCTGCAATAAACCCAAAGTCACATGCTAAATTTAAAACAATATACATCAAAATCAACACCAAATATTAACGCTTACTGGACAAATAATTTATTTAGGATGGCCAGTCCCTAGTCAATAACTCATTTATATATTGCTATTTATAATTTAAAAAAAAGAGCATTTAAAAATCAATAATACCCACAAATGGATGCTGCATTTCTACAACACATGGAGAACATTGCCTACTTCCCAAATTTAAATACCCAGAAGCAAAATACACAAAAGCATGATTACAACACCAAAATTAACAGCAAACCTCCAAAATAAACCAATACTAAATAACACACATGTTTATACAGACGTAATTGCTGCATGTTTACATAACACAACTATCTAGATACATGCTCATGTCTTAACATCCCCCTCATTCACAGCAAATATTCTCAGTAGAGTTTAACACTACACACTTCATTCAATGTGACACAGAGTTTAGAATGTAGATCTTTAACAATCAATTCCCTATCATTTTAACCACTACTTCATAACATTCTAGTTGACTATGAACCCCAGTATGGAAAGAAACACAATAAGCAACTTAAATAACAGCAAATCCACACTTACTGGAAATCTCTGCAGTCTAATTGTCACTGACATCACATTAGAGAACCACCAGTTAATGACAGCTCATAGCTACATTCTGATGACCTGTTTATCCAGCAACAAAAGCTGAGAGACCTGTTTTAATGGACAGTGACTATCACTACAATACCAGAATGAATCAGCCATGAAAAATAATTACGTTATCATTAAAGGGACATTAAACACTTTGAGATGGTAATATAAAATGATAAATTGTATATATAAAACAGCTCTGCAATATACTTTATTTATTTTGTCCTCTTTGCCTGTAATTCCATTCTGAAATTGTAAGCTTTTCAGCTCCTGTTAGAAATGGAAGTGCAGAACACTGTTAAATCCAGCACAACCATTGGCTGCACACTCTAGTGACCCTTTTTATAACTGTCTCTAATTGGCCACAGTAGAGAAGGTAACACAAGTTACAACATGGCAGCTCCCAGTGTTTTATAGACACTAAAACTTTACACTTATTTTGCCACTTTTTAATCAACTAATGAAACTTTAAAAAATACATCTATATGTTAGTCATGGGCTAATCTTTTCTTTGAATGTATCATTCTATCTAGCATGTATTTAGTGTTTAATGTCCTTTTAAAATACAAATCCCAAGAGTGACAGCTCAGCATTAACACACCTCAAAACACATTCAATACCCACACAAACTACAGCACGTCAGCAATCTTATCATAAACACTATGACTGCCAACACACCACCAGGAAGTACTAACATCGACTAACAGCACAAGGAAACAAACTTACTCATACAAATTATATAAAGAGCATTTACTTTAATAAGACAACATTCATATTCTAAAAGCATAACTATAGTTGTACATACAATGATCCACACACCATGACAATTTCAAGAGGCACAAGCACACAGGAAATACACCACAGTCACAATCACAACAAGCCCATACTCTCACTGATACATTTTTATAACATAAATCTGACCAAAAGAACAAAGACACATTTACATGGGGCAATATTACCAAAGTCCAACTCAGCATCCCAACAATTCCACAAACACACTCAGTGCATCAGCTATGCCACAAGTGCATATCAGCAGTCACTAACAGCAACTACTCACCGGCCTCTCCATTGCCAAACCATTCCACAACCGCTCACCCTCTCCATTGCCAAACCATTCCACAACCGCTCACCCTCTCCATTGCCAAACCATTCCACAACCGCTCACCCTCTCCATTGCCAAACCATTCCACAACCGCTCACCCTCTCCATTGCCAAACCATTCCACAACCGCTCACCTTCTCCATTGCCAAACCATTCCACAACCGCTCACCCTCTCCATTGCCAAACCATTCCACAACCGCTCACCCTCTCCATTGCCAACCCATTCCACAACCGCTCACCCTCTCCATTGCCAACCCATTCCACAACCGCTCACCCTCTCCATTGCCAACCATTCCTCAACCGCTCACCCTCTCCATTGCCAACCATTCCACAACCACTCACCCTCTCCATTACCAAACCATTCCACAACTGCTCACCCTATCTATTGCCAACCATTCCACAACCACTCATCCTCTCCATTACCAAACCATTCCACAACCGCTCACCCTATCTATTGCCAAACCATTCCACAACTGCTCACCCTCTACATTGCCAACCATTCCACAACTACTCACCCTCTACATTGCCAACCATTCCACAACCATTCACCCTCTCCACTGCCAACCATTCCACAAACTCACCCTCTCCATTGCCAACCATTGCACAACCACTCACCCTCTTTACTGCCATCCACTCACACTCTAGAATGCCATTTATTCCACAACCACTAATGCTATAGACTGCCATTCATTCCAAAAACCACAACTATTAATATCACAACTACTCAAGCTCTAGATAAGATTGTCTTTGAGACCACAACTACTTGTGCCCTGGATTGCCATTTAAACTACAACTACTCAAGATCTGGATTGCTATTTAGAACACAACTATTCATGCTCTAGATTGTCTTTGAGGACACACAACTACTCATCCTCAAGACTGCCATTTAGACCACAATTACTCTTTAAATTAGCATTTACACTACAAGTACTATCAGTCTAAATAACCATTTACATCACAAGCACTCACACTCAGCATCGCCAGTTACTGACAGCAGCACAGGCTGCATTCCAACACACAGAGACATTCACTCATGCTCAGGTGAGTGAGGTCTTGCATAAAGACGTGAGGCTCAGCTTACCTGTCCCTCCTCCGGTGCCCCACTATTGCTTTCCAGCTGCCTCTCCCTGTATAATGACCACAGACCCACGTTGGGCATGAAAAGCAGGGCGGCCAGCACCAGCCCCACCACCTGCAGGAGCCGTTTCTCCTTCCGCCGCATGGGAAGCCCACTCCCCGCCGCCTCCACCCACACTGACCGACAGGAGGATGACGATAAAAAGCCCTCGCAACCCGTTTGCTAGACCGAGACAATCACAGAGACTTCCACTAACTGACCCTCTCGCTCGCCCGGCGGGAGGGGGCGGGGCGAGAAGCGCGTCCACGAAAACGCGTAACCACTAGAGGTGGAGTTAGCAGAGTTGGAGAAAAGAGAAAAGTAACGATTAGCTGCTGGCTGTGAAGTGTGAATAGGAAGTAGCGCTGTACTCAGCGTGAGATTAAATATGTAAACAGAACTGAAACCTTATCAACTCATGAAAGCCTACTTAGTTCTTTATGTATATTAAAAAAACTAATTATATTAAGCTATACTAGAAAAGCCCGTGTACACGGGCCATTTTTTGCAGTACAGCGGCCCCACTCCTTGCTGCTCTTTTTCTCACCCCTCTCTTTTGCTCTCTCTTTCCCCCCTCTCTTTTGCTCTCTCTCTCCCCCTCTCTTTTGCTCTCTCCCCCCTCTCTTTTGCTCCCTCCCCTCTCTTTTGCTCTCTCCCCCTTCTCTTTTGCTCTCTCTCTCTCCCCCTCTCTTTTGCTCTCTCTCTTCCCCCCCTCTCTTTTGCTCTCTCTCTCTTCGCCCCTTTCTTTTGCTCTCTCTCTAACCCCCTTTCTTTTGCTCTCTTCCCCCCTCTCTTTTGCTCTCTCTGCCACCTATCTTTTGCTTTCTCCCACCGCTCTCCCCCCCCACCCTCTTTTTGGCTCCCCCCTCCCTTACCTCTCTTTTGCTCCCTCCCCTCTCTTTTGCTCTCTCCCCCTTCTCTTTTGCTCTCCCCCTCTCTTTTGCTCTCTCTCTTCCCCCCTCTCTTTTGCTCTCTCTCTTCGCCCCTCTCTTTTGCTCTCTCTCTAACCCCCTTTCTTTTGCTCCCTTCCCCCCTCTCTTTTGCTCTCTCTCCCACCTATCTTTTGCTTTCTCCCGCCGCTCTCCCCCCCCCACCCTCTTTTTGGCTCCCCCTCCCTTACCTCTCTTTGGCTCTCTCCCTTCCCTTCCCTCTCTTTGGCTCTCCCTCCCTTCCTTCCCTCTCTCCCTTCCTTCCCTCTCTCTCTTTGGCTCCCCCTCCCTTCCCTCTCTTTGTCTCTCCCCCCCTCCCTTCCCTCTCTTTGTCTCCCTCCCCTCTCTTTGTCTTTCTCCCTCCCTCCCCTCTCTTTGTCTTTCTCCCTCCCTCCCTTCTCTTTGTCTTTCTCCCTCCCTCCCCTCTCTTTGTCTTTCTCCCTCCCTCACCTCTCTTTGCTTTCTCCCTCCCTCCCCTCTCTTTGTCTTTCTCCCTCCCCGCCCTCTCTTTGGCTCTCTCCCTCCCCGCCCTCTCTTTGGCTCTCTCCCTCCCCGCCCTCTCTTTGGCTCTCTCCCTCCCCTCCCTCTCTTTGGCTCTCTCCCTCCCCTCCCTCTCTTTGGCTCTCTCCCTCCCTCCCCTCTCTTTGGCTCTCTCCCTCTCTCCCCTATCTTTGGCTCTCTCCCTCCCCTCTCTTTGGCTCTCTCCCTCCCTCCCCTCTCTTTGGCTCTCTCCCTCCCTCCCCTCTCTCTCCCTCCCTCCCCTCTCTTTCCCTCTCTCCCCTCTCTTTCCCTCTCTCCCCTCTCTTTGGCTCTCTCCCTCCCCTCTCTTTGGCTCCCTCCCCTCTCTTTGGCTCCCTCCCTCCCCTCTCTTTGGCTCTCTCCCTCCCCTCTCTTTGGCTCCCTCCCCTCTCTTTGGCTCCCTCCCTCCCCTCTCTTTGGCTCTCCCCCTCCCTCCCCTCTCTTTGGCTCTCCCCCTCCCTCTCTCGTTCTCTTTGGCTCTCCCCCTCCCTCCCCTTTCTTTGGCTCTCTCCCCCTTCTCTTTTGCTCTCTCTCTCTCCCCCTCTCTTTTGCTCTCTCTCTTCCCCCCTCTCTTTTGCTCTCTCTCTTCGCCCCTCTCTTTTGCTCTCTAACCCCCTTTCTTTTGCTCTCTTCCCCCCTCTCTTTTGCTCTCTCTCCCACCTATCTTTTGCTTTCTCCCGCCGCTCTCCCCCCCCCACCCTCTTTTTGGCTCCCCCTCCCTTAACTCTCTTTGGCTCTCTCCCCTCCCTTCCCTCTCTTTGCCCCCCCCCCCTTCCCTCTCTTTGGCTCTCCCCCCCTCCCTTCCCTCTCTTTGGCTCCCCCCCCCTCCCTCTCTTTGGCTCTCCCCCCCCTCCCTTCCCTCTCTTTGGCACCCCCCCTCCTTTCCCTCTCTTTGGCTCTCCCCCCCTCCCTTCCCTCTCTTTGGTTCTCCCTTCCCTCTCTTTGTCTGTCTCCCTCCCTCCCCTCTCTTTGTCTTTCTCCCTCCCCTCCCTCTCTTTGGCTCTCTCCCTCCCTCCCCTCTCTTTGGCTCTCTCCCTCCCTCCCCTCTCTTTCCCTCCCTCCCCTCTCTTTGGCTCTTTCCCTCCCTCCCCTCTCTTTGGCTCTCTCCCTCCCTCCCCTCTCTTTGGCTCTCTCCCTCCCCTCTCTTTGGCTCTCTCCCTCCCCTCTCTTTGGCTCTCTCCCTCCCCTCTCTTTGGCTCCCTCCCCTCTCTTTGGCTCCCTCCCCTCTCTTTGGCTCCCTCTGTCCCCTCTCTTTGGCTCCCTCCCTCCCCTCTCTTTGGCTCTCCCCCTCCCTCCCCTCTCTTTGGCTCTCCCCCTCCCTCCCCTCTCTTTGGCTCTCCCTCCCTCCCCTCTCTTTGGCTCTCCCCCTCCCTCTTCTCTCTTTGGCTCCCTCCCTCCCCTCTCTTTGGCTCTCTCCCTCCCCTCTCTTTGGCTCTCTTCTTCCCTCCCTCCCCTCTCTTTGGCTCTCTCCCTCCCTCCCTCCCCTCTCTTTGGCTCTCTCCCTCCCCTCCCTCTCTTTGGCTCCCTCCCTCTCTTTGGCTCTCTCCCCCACCATTTTTTTTATTGCCCAACACATAATTCCTTTAGTACTGTTATACGGTTAGGTATTATGTACTCTTCTCAGGGGCAGAACTACAGGGGATGACGGCCCAGCTTTAAAAAAATGTTTTCTTTTTTCAATAAAAACATTGACCTACCACTGCCTGCACTGATATCATATGAGTGTGATGTTATGCTTCACTAGTGTCTCTGTCTCTGACTACAGCTGTTAGTGTTTCACCCATTGGTGTTTATGTGTGTGTACCTGTGTATGTATTATTTATTTATAAAATATTTTACCAGGAAGGATACATTGAGATTTCTTTCATTTTCAAGTATGTCCTGGGTCCACAAAATATTGCATTAATACAATAGGGTACAATAAAATACAAAAACAATAATAATAATAATACACAATATATGCAGAAATTTAACATAGAACAGGGAGGAAATATATAATCAACCATGACAGGTGCATTCTGTTTTGAGATATGTAGAGAGGGATTTCTTAAAGGATATTAGGCTTGGGGAAGGTTTGAAAGTGTGCGGGAGGTCGTTCCATAATTGTGGTGCGCTGCCTGTAGGAAAAGGAGGATCGAGCTGCTTTCTTTTTTTATTGAGGCAAACTAAATAATGTGCTGGTACTGGATCGGAGGTTATAGGAGGTGGGAATAGCCGGAGAGAGCGTTCTGCTCAGGTAGGATGGGAGCTTCCCAGAAAAGCTCTTAAACACAAGGCTGGAAAGATGGAGGGTGTGTCTGGATTCCAGCGGCAGCCAGTTTAGTTCTTTTAGCATGTCACAATGGTGACATACCACCACGCTCGATCCTTCAATCAGTCAGACCGCAAGTTTAAAAGCCGGCTCCTTGCGGTTTCTGTGTCGGATAGCGTGATGACGTAATGCGGTGGGCGTGGCCTTACGCGTTTCGTAGGGATTCCCCCTACTTCATCAGAGGCTGCCCACTCTAACCACCTTACGTCTTAAGTACTGATGCCTTAGAACACTCCTTCATTCTTTCCGTGGTCTGCTACATATCTAATTGATTTCATATTGAGGAAAATATTGATTTGAATTGATTGCTAAGTACTTGCTCCATTTAATAACATAACAGGGTCTAATGTGTATTTGATAAATTCATTTTTACTCATAAAACACACTAAATTCAAATAAAATAAAATAATGCACTTTAAAAATTAATTGATCACATTGTTAAAAACATGCTTTCACAAGATTTGATAATTTACAAGAATAATTAACCCTTTCGTGACAGTGTAAAAGTGTCTACATCGGAACACCTGTTCCGATGTAGACAAATTGAAACTACGCGATCGTGCATACGATCGCGAGATTTCAATTATTGGATCGCATCTGGGGGGCGTCCCTACAACCCTAGGAACGCCCTCCAGACCGCGATCAAGTCCTTGAAGCGCAGAAGGCTTCAGGACAGCCGTTTGATATGACGTTCTATTCCGTCATAACGGCTTTAAAGCCCAGTGTAAATATGACGGAATAGAACGGCATAACGGCGTTAAAAGGTTAAAAAGCACCACAGCAGCGTTAGTAAACATGCATGAAGAGACTATTGACCGTTTGTAGCAACAGGATTAGATCACATTATTTAACTATTCAATCCCCATAATAAAAAACATTTATTAAATCACCTTTTATTCATTTCTCTTTTGGATTTCTTAAAAAATATCATCTAAAACATTACTTAAAAATATATATTAAAAAGACATATTAAAATGACCATTTATTATTCTGAGAGATTCATATTAATAAGGCATCTAATATAGCTCTTTAAAATTTATATTGATAAAGCATATATTATGAAATCACTTACTGTAAAATCAAATAAAATAAATCTCAAATGATCATACTAATCTTCTGACTCATATACACGCTACACTACCATGGAACTTGTCAACATCATTGCTTTTGCCCCCCTCTCTAATCACCTATATTCATGCATAGTGAATACCTATTATAATAATTCATGAATATAGGTAAAAATATCTAGTTTAAAACATAATATATAATTTTAATATCTAATATCTAATATAAAAACTAAAAACCTAAAAAGAGGGTGAAGATCTATGATAACACTAGATCTTGTGTCTATCTGATTATTTTTTAGTTTTATTTTGTTATTTTTTCTACTTGCATTTTCTTACTCCTTTTTCCTTTTATCGCTCCCCCAAAATACATACTGACTGTCCCTACAACAAACTAATGTGAAAACATATGTGAGTGTCTGGTATGGCAGATTTATTTATTATAGATTATTTTGGGGGATGGGGAGTTTGTTTGTGTCTACATTAAAAATTTGCTTCAATATAAAACTAAAAGTTCTCAAAACCTATGCTACATAAAAAAGGAAACTTATATTTAATCATCTATTAAAAAAGCAGCTAAATCTATCTCACGATTCATCCCGTTCGGTTCAAGAGATCCTAAAGTCCTTATCCAATAGGTTTCTCTTCTCCTTAAAGTTATTAGCCTGTTTCCACCTCTTATATCAAGTTTGACCATTTCTATAGCCTTCACTCATAGGCAGCTTGGATCTTTATTATGCACTTCAGAAAAATGTGCTTTTTAAACAGATGATTAAATATGTTTCCTTTTTTATGTAGCATAGGTTTTGAGAACTTTTAGTTTTATATTGAAGCAAATGTTTAATGTAGACACAAACAAACTCCCCATCCCCTAAAATAATCTATAATAAATAAATCTGCCATACCAGACACTCACATATGTTTTCACATTAGTTTGTTGTAGGGACAGTCAGTATGTATTTTGGGGGAGCGATAAAAGGAAAAAGGAGTAAGAAAATGCAAGTAGAAAAAATAACAAAATAAAACTAAAAAAATAATCAGATAGACACAAGATCTAGTGTTATCATAGATCTTCACCCTCTTTTTAGGTTTTTAGTTTTTATATTAGATATTAGATATTAAAATTATATATTATGTTTTAAACTAGATATTTTTACCTATATTCATGAATTATTATAATAGGCATTCACTATGCATGAATATAGGTGATTAGAGAGGGGGGCAAAAGCAATGATGTCAAATTTGATCTCCATCTATGTTGACAAGTTCCATGGTAGTGTAGCGTGTATATGAGTCAGAAGATTAGTATGATCATTTGAGATTTATTTGATTTGATTTTACAGTAAGTGATTTCATAATATATGCTTTATTAATATAAATTTTAAAGAGCTATATTAGATGCCTTATTAATATGAATCTCTCAGAATAATAAATGGTCATTTTATTATGTCTTTTTAATATATATTTTTAAGTAATGTTTTAGATGATATTTTTTAAGAAATCCAAAAGAGAAATTAATAAAAGGTGATTTAATAAATGTTTTTTATTATGGGGATTGAATAGTTAAATAATGTGATCTAATCCTGTTGCTACAAACGGTCAATAGTCTCTTCATGCATGTTTACTAACGCTGCTGTGGTGCTTTTTAATTATTCTTGTAAATGATCAAATCTTGTGAAAGCATGTTTTTAACAATGTGATCAATTAATTTTTAAAGTGCATTATTTTATTTTATTTGAATTTAGTGTGTTTTATGAGTAAAAATGAATTTATCAAATACACATTAGACCCTGTTATGTTATTACATGGAGCAAGTACTTAGCAATCAATTCAAATCAATATTTTCCTCAATATGAAATCAATTAGATATGTAGCAGACCACGGAAAGAATGAAGGAGTGGTCTAAGGCATCAGTACTTAAGACGTAAGGTGGTTAGAGTGGGCAGCCTCTGACGAAGTAGGGGGAATCCCTACGAAACGCGCAAGGCCACGCCCACCGCATTACATCATCACGCTATCCGACACAGAAACCGCAAGGAGCCGGCTTTTAAACTTGCAGTCTGACTGATTGAAGGATCGAGCGTGGTGGTATTTATTTGTTTTAACTTTTGACTTTGATCTGTTTATATGGAACAACTAACTTTTTGGGGACATACACTGGACATGTTTTAAACCGGGACTGTGAGAGGAGGTTGTTTTGACACTGAAGTTGTGACACTAATACACCATATCTCCAGACCGAGTGAGCTGTGTGTGAGAACTGCAGACATATGTGCCCGAGAGACCCATCAAGTTGTTCCCCTGTGCGCTTATCATACCTCATATAGTTTGAGGTTTTATCTTGTGAGTGTGAAATTTGTGTGCTTTTTAATAAATTTTGTAACCTACATATTACACTTAGAGGGGTTGCGCCCTGTTTTTCTCTTTTCTCACATGTTTTTCTTAGTTGAGTTTTAGGGCAATACAGTCAGAAGTCGAGCTATTGACTAAAGTGTATATGTGTATAGCTTGCAGAGCCCGTCAGCAGTTTGAGTGTGCAGTAAGCCCTCTCCACAATATCCAATCGGCTTGGCAGACTTTTGCAAACACACACACATGCTTTACTAAGTAGACTTTGGCCGTAACTCCCTATAATTCAACAAAGAAAAACTGTTGCAGTGGATGGACGGCTGTGCAGATTGCTTGTTGCACTATTTGCACTATTTCTAACTAAAAAATATAGGACAGAAAAATGTTTAATAAATAATAGTGCTTTTATTTTTGCACTCTTTAAAAGTTATACTTTATCACTCATTTGATAGTTTAGGGCACTCTAACATCTGGATATTGGAAAGAGCAGGTGCACAGATAATAGGCTTCTATAGGGGATTGCAGTAAAAATCAAGTGGAGCGCTAAATATCGATTTATTGAAAGTGATATTTGCTTGCCACATTTTAATACCTGCAGACGCTAATGTGTGCTGGTATTACAAGTTAACAGCAATGCAAACCCGTCCTCGAATTTGCATCGGAGACGACATCAGGACTTCAGCGCCATCGAAGGGGGTAAGTCACGCAGCTGTGGCAGCAAATATAAACATACAGTATAAGTACAGTTGTGCTCATAAGTTGACATACCAAGCAGAATTTATGATTTCTTTGACATTTTTCAGAGAATATGAATAACACAAAAACTTTTCTCTCTCTCATGGTTAGTGTTTGGCTGAAGCCATTTATTATCAATCAACTGTGTTTACTCTTTTTAAATCATAATGACAACAGAAACTACCCAAATGACCCCGATCAAAAGTTTACATACCCTGGTGATTTTGGCCTGATAACATGCACACAAGTTGACACAAAGGGGTTCGAATGGCTATTACAGGTAACCATCCTCACCTGTGATCTGTTTTCTTGCAATTAGTGTGTGTGTATTAAAGGTCAATGAGTTTCTGGACTCCTAACAGACCCTTGCATCTTTCATCCAGTGCTGCACTGACGATTCTGTATTCTAAGTCATGGGGAAAGCAAAAGAATTGTCAAAGGATCTGCAGGAAAAGGTAGTTGAACTGTAAACAGGAAAGGGATATAAAAAGATTTCCAAGCTCCAGAAAAACCCAGACCGGCACCAAGTAACACAGCTACTATGTGTTAAAAAGTGAAACGGCTACAACCTAGGCCCGATGACGTCACTGACTACGGGTAACACCTGAAATGCATCAGTGACGTCATCGGGCCTAGGTTGTAGCCGTTGCACTTTTTAACACATAGTAGCTGTTTTGGTATGTATGTACTCTGGTGTGTCTTATCATATTTTAAACTTTTTCAATAAAGTCGCTCTTTTTATTACTAACGACTTGGTGCCGGTCTGGGTTTTTCTGGAGCTTGGAAGTGTTGTATACATTAAGGACACCCATAGGGCACCTTCGGAGTAATAATTATATTCTGGGGATCCAAGCATTAAGTACTCATTTCAGGACCGGAGGACCGGAAGTACTTTATGCAGAGCTGGGAGAGCTGGAAGTAAGACGGTGGATTCGTATGCCTGCACGGAGAAGAGAAAGCGTGGACGAACTTTCACCCATAGTAAGTGACATTTACTTGTTTATAAGCTGCTGTTGGGAGAGAAGTGCTATATATGAGGGTTGCAGTAGTAATATATATATGCATATCGGACTGGTATAATTGGGGAGGTCCTCTGTGCTTCAACTCAGACTGATTTTTCCTCCAAACTATTAAGTCCCATTGCGGTAGGGATCAGCGTTGGTGTATGTGTGGAGTTGAAACTGTAAATATCAAAAGATATCCAAGGAATTGAGAATGCAAATCAGCAGTGTTCAAACTCTAATAAAGAAGTGGAAAATGAGGGGTTCTGTTGAAATCAAACGACTGTCAGGTAGACCAACTAAAATTTCAGCCACAACTGCCAGGAACATTATTCAGGATGCAAAGACAAACCCACAAATATCTTCAGGTGAAATACAGGACATGTGGTGTGGCTGTTTCAAGATGCACAATAAGGAGGCACTTGAAGAAAGATGGGCTGCATGGTCGAGTCACCAGAAGAAAGCCATTACTACGCAAATGCCACAAAGTATCCCGCGTACAATATGCAAAACAGCACAGAGACTAGCCTCAAACCTTCTGGCACAAAGTCATTTGGAGTGATGAGACCAAAATTTAGCTTTTTGGTCACAACCATAAACGCTACATTTGGAGAGGAGTCAACAAGGCCTATGGTGAGAGGTACACCATTCCTACTGTGAAACACGGAGGTGGATCGCTGATGTTTTGGGGATGTGTGAGCTACAAAGGCACAGGAAATTTGGTCACAATTGATGGCAAGATGAATGCAGTATGTTATCAAACAGAACGCCTCATTTTCCACTTCTTGATTAGAGTTTGAACACTGCTGATTTGCATTTTCAATTCCTTGGATATCTTTTCATATCCCTTTCCTGTTTTATACAGTTCAACTATCTTTTTTCCAACAGATACTTTGACAATTCTTTTTCTTTCCCCATGGCTCAGAATCCAGAAACATCAGTGCAGCACTGGATGAAAGATGCAAGGGTCTGTCAGGAGTCCAGAAACTCATTGACCTTTTATACACACACACTAATTACAAGCAAACAGATCACATGTGAGGATGATTACCTTTAATAGCCATTCAAACCCTTTTGTGTCAACTTGTGTGCATGTTATCAGGCCAAAATCACCAGGGTATATAAACTTTTGATCAGTGTCATTTGGGTAGTTTATGTTGTCATTATGATTTAAAAAGAGTAAACATAGTTGATTGATAATAAATCGCTTCAGCCAAACACTAACCATGAGTGAAAGAAAAGTTTTTGTGTAATCATTCATATTCTCTGAAAAATGACCAAGAAATCATAAATTCTGCCAGGATATGTAAACTTATGAGCACAACTGTATATGCTGATATACATATATATTAATGTGTTAATATGGGTATATACACATATTAACACATAAATATATATGTATATAAGCATATACATATATATTTACTGGGAACACACAGTTCCCATTGAACGCAATATGAAGGCACTTTTCAGTGCCGTTTTGTTTTTTAACACCCCACTCCCACCAACTTTAACCCCAAAATACTGCCTAGTGCAATCATTTTATTCAAAAATAAAGATGCTGCCATCTTTATTGTTTAATTAACTACACTAGACAGTATTTTGGAGCAGAATTATAAAATTAACCAGAGATCTTAATTTTATAAGCAGTAATTGCTAACGCGAGCTTGCGGTAGCAATAACCAGCCACTTGTAATGGCTGATTTATGCGTGCCCGCAAACAGGCAAATTTGCGGGTGCACGATAATTAAGCACTCCAACTCCATTAGTAATCTATCCCCATGTTGGCTATAACTTGAGCGCTAGGCCAATATTGCCCTAAACCTCCACTCAAGTAGTAGAGTTCTTCACTTAGTTATGCACTATAGTAATTCAAGAAAATTTAAAGGGACTGTAAAGTCAAAAATAAACTTTCATAATTCAGTAAGACCATGCAATTTTAAACAACTTTCCAATTTACTTCTGTTATCAAATTTGCTGTGTTATTTTGGTATCTTTTATTGAAGAGTAAAAGTAGGTAGGTGGAGTGTGCACGTTTCTTTATTACTCTATGGCCTCTATTTATCAAGGTCCGACAGACCTCGCTGAATACGGTGAGCAATACGCTCGCTGTATTCAGCATTGCACCAGCAGCTCACAAGAGCTGCTGGTTCAACGCCGCCCCCTGCAGACTCGCGGCCAGGAGGACAGGTTATGGAGTAGCGGTCTTTGTGACCGCTGCTTCATAACTGCTGTTTCTGGCGAGCCTGCAGCCTGGCTCGCCAGAAACACGGGGCATCAAGCTCCATTCGGAGCTTGATAAATATGTCCCTATGACAACAGTGTTTTGCAACATTGTATAACAAAGCTACAGATAATCATTTAAAGGGACATGAAACCCATAATTTTTCTTTCATGACTCAGATAAAGCATAGATTTTTTTTTTTTTGATTTTTTTTTTATTACAAACAAAATAAATATGCATTTACATATTTTATATACACAATTCCTTATACAAGAGTACATATTCTAATATACAGGTGTATTGCCGTTTAAGCTAACACTCTCTATAAAAGTCCTATTATCATTTAAACCTAACAAGAAAAAGAGAGGAAAAAGAGAGAAAAAAAAAAAACACACAACCACACCCCGATCCTCCCCTCTCTCACCTCCAGTAAACCTACAGCTTTTAGATTCCTGTACTCAATTTTTGTGTATAGATTCTTCCCAATGAAAACGGATCAACTGAAAGACATGTTCTCTCTTAGAACTTAAATAAGCATATTCTTCAAGTGTTAAAAGTTCATTAATTCTTGAGAATAACATTTCTTTATCAGGGACACATGTTTTTTTCCAATTTCTAGCTAATATGGATTTTATCCCATTTAGTACATACATTATCAGTTTGGCTCTTATTTTACAAATACCTTTAATGGGTTTGTTTAATAAAGCAGTATATATATCCAATTGGAGATCTTCCTTCTCACTTATCTGTTGGATGCATCTAGATTTCTTCCCATGCATTTTTGACCATGGGGCAATAACACCATATATGTTGCATATTACCTATCATTCCACATCCTCTCCAGCATTGGTTAGAAGCATTTGGATATATACTATGTAATCTAGCCGGCGTTAGTTACCATCTAGTAAGGATTTTATAGTTTAATTCTTGAATGTTAGAAGAGGAAGAAGATCTAGCTGTATTTGAGAATATATACAGCCATTCTGAGTCCTCTAGTTCCAACCCTATCTCATTTTCCCATTTTTTTATATATCTATGTTTTATATAATCTTCTGGTGTAGTTAGTAAAGAGTTTATAGCTAAATGAAATGGTACTTTTCATAGGGGTCTCATTATAACATACTTTTTCAAAAATGGTTAATTGCCGGGTTAATTTTGCTTTTTCTGGATGATGTTCCAGAAGGTTATGCAATTGTAAGTATTTTAACCATTTACAATAAGTTCCTTCGGCAAGATTCAATAGGTCCTGTTGTGGTTTAAGCCTGTTATTTTCTATAAAATGAGTTAGTGGTATGGTTTGGTATGGTTTTTGTTGGCTATAGTAGCTGGAGATAAGACCCCCTTGAAAGTCAGCGTTAATTGTAATCGGGAGTAATGGGGAAGGAATAGTTGAAATATTGGGGAACTCTAGTATAATTAAGTATGATATATCATCGGAAACTGTTTAATACTTGAGGGCCATCCTTCTATTGGGGTCCATGTAAGTTTATTTATTGGAGGAAACAAAGAACTCTTCGTCACTCCAAAGGACTGAGTAAGATAAAAGTTCTTTATTTGCACAGCTTAAAAACATATCCATATACAGCAGCCCAGTAAAAACACATGTTAGCAAAGGGAAACAGGGGGAACATCACCCTCCTGTGACATCATACGCGTTTCATGCCTCTGGGGCACTTGTTCACTGATGGAGAACAGGTGGTGAATAGGCTCATTATAAGGAATATAGCACCCATTTAGAAAACATCAATTAAAATGTCAAAATTAACCCCTATACCTCCACTAAATATGACACAGCCCAAATATTGCAGTGTGACTCTATCCTAATACTGAACAGATTTATAACACTTGTGTGTACACACATCTAGTTATTTACATAAACATGAGTATAAATACAGTCATTTGAAAGATGATATCATGTAAGACTACACAAATAAAAATTACATTTGTATAAAAAATACATATACATCTTATATTGTATTCATCATATTGCTATAAATTACAATAATAAACCATGTATATTTTTTGTAAATTTTTGTATGCATATACGAGTTAGAGTACTCTAATTGATTTTCTAGAATTTAAACCTGTAGGCACCCTGGTTTTAAGGTGGAGAATCCAAAAAACCTCTCTTTCATCTAGTTTCTTTTCTCTAGTTCCACTTCGGGGATGCCTGGGTATGAAATCAATGCCTTGAACCTTAAGTAATGCACTATCTGAATTATGATTATATCTAAAATGTTTAGCTATAGGAGTTTTAGACTCAGGATCCTCAATGGATCTAAGGTGCTCCATAAATCGGTCCTTTAAGGACCTCTTGGTACGACCTGTATACTGTATCTTACATCCTTGGCATGTCAAAAGATATACCACATGAGTACTGTTACAATTTATAAAATAGCGTATATCACATTCTTTATCAAGTGCCTCAGATCTACAGGTATTGCCCTGAATGATATGTGAGCAAGTCTTGCATCTGGATGCATTACATTTAAAACAACCATTGCGTTTTTGCAACCATGTACCACTTGTTACTTTGGGCAACATGGAAGGAGACAATATATTTCTGAGTGTTTTTGCTTTACGTGACACAAATTTGCAACCCCCCTTCACAATCTTACTCAACCTTTCATCATTTTGCAGTATGGGAAGACTTTGTTTAATTAAATCACAAATAAATTTGCCATATTCTAGACTGTATCGTGTGGTAAAAATGGTAGTGGAAAAATATTTCTTCTTCTTGGTATCCTTTTTATATATAAACAGCTCAGTCCTGGGAATTTTATCTACAGCCAATTTGGCTTGTGCCAATACTGCTTGTGTATACCCACTTAATATTAACCTCTCCATAGTGTCAATTGCTTTTTGTTCATATGTAATGGGATCAGAACAGTTACACTTCACCCTAATGAGTTGGCTCTTAGGAATAGATCTCAAAAGGTGTGGGGGATGGCACAAATCATATTTTAGAATGCTATTGCCCGAAGTGGGTTTGCAATATAATTCTACCTTGATGTTTCCATCAATTGGTTTCATAGTCACATCTAGAAAGTTTAAAGATTCGGTACTAGACTCAATAGTAAATGTGAGATTCAAATTATTGTGTGATACATAGTGATGAAATCTGTTGATGGAATCATATTCACCATCCCATACAAAAACCAAATCGTCTGTGTACCGCCCGTAATTGACGATATTTGTACGAAAAGGGTTTCTATCTCCAAAGATGTGGAAGAGCTCCCACCAACCTAAAAAGAGGTTGGCGTACGATGGCGCAAATTTAGCGCCCATAGCCGTTCCACATCTTTGGAGATAGAAACGACCCTCAAAAAGAAAATAGTTGTGTGTTAATAAATATTCGGTAGCCATAAGTAAAAAAGTTATAGTGGCTTCATCATAGTTGGACTTGTGTCTCAAAAAGAACTCAAGCGCATCTAAACCCTAGTCGTGGGGAATGGACGTATACAACGAAGAAACATCCATCGAAATCAGAGTATAGTTAGATTTCCACGATATACCCTGTGTTTGATAAAAGATGTAGTGTCCTGTATGTAACTGGGAAGTGCCAACACAAGAGGTCGCGAATACATGTCAACCAATTCGGATAAAGGCTCATTGAGTGACCCTATACCCGCCACGATTGGACGACCCGGGGGATTAAGAGGATTCTTATGTATCTTGGGGAAATAGTGAAACACGGCAGTTACGGGCCAATCAGGCACCAAATATTCAGACATATTAGCTGTTATAATTCCATTGTCTCGGCTGTATTTCACTATCTCCACAAGTAGATCCCTGTAAACACTGGTGGGATTAGTGATAAGGACACAATAGGTATTTATGTCTGATAATTGACGGGAGGCCTCCAGAACATAATCTTGCCTATTTAAAATCACTAGGTTGCCCCCTTTATCGGATTCTCAAAAAAACGAGATCCTTATTTGAGGATAATTGTCGTAGAGCCCTATTGTCAGACTCAGTGAAATTATTTTTGTTGTTATGTGTCTTATTAGTCCTAACACTATTCTCACTCTCAGATGGTGCGGGTGTAGTCCTTAATTCAGAGTCTAATTTAATTAATTGATTTTCTATGGTTTGTTGAAAGATATCAAAAGAGTTACATCTGGTCTGAACTGGATAAAAAGTACTCCTATTTTTTAATCTGGACACATCTATATCCTGTGAGGATGGACCATATATGGTATTGTCACTATCCACTGGTTGTAAATCCTCTATGTCTTGTATACAACATCTGTCCCCAAAAGTTATCCCCTGGGACAATAGGGAAGATGTTATTTTCTTCATCTGGAAACAACTCT
The DNA here is from genome assembly GCF_027579735.1 of Bombina bombina. Classification (NCBI taxonomy): domain Eukaryota; kingdom Metazoa; phylum Chordata; class Amphibia; order Anura; family Bombinatoridae; genus Bombina; species Bombina bombina. Next base: position 1,003,550,659 of record NC_069504.1, on the reverse strand, counting down.
GATTCAGATCCCTCTTTAAATCCTCTATGTCTTGTATACAACATCTGTCCCCAAAATGTTATCCTCTGGGACAATAGGGAAGATGTTATTTTCTTCATCTGGAAACAACTCTGATTCAGATCCCTCTTTCAAAAAATGCTTTTTAAGAGTAAGCAATCTCATGAATTTGTTAAGATCTAATATGGTCTGAAATAGATTAAAGTGACAAGATGGAGAAAAACTTAGTCCTCGTGATAGTACCCTCTCTTCATCCTGACTTAGGGTGTAACCTGACAGATTAATCACATCTATTTTTTTTTTTTTTTTTAAAGAGCTTTATTCAAGTCAAACAAACCACATGACAATCGAACAAAGAAAACAATAACAGTATCTACATGTGTCTGATACAACAAATTGCGATTAGAATAGAAGCAGAAGTGTCTAAGTGACATCTGCTTGCAGCAGTCCAGAACAATGAAAGTGTCGACAGAGTTTATGGTACTTACAGATTGTTCTTAGAGCTCTTGGTTTTATATTTTATACAAACTTTGGTATACACATGAACTTTATCATTGTGAGTACATATCTCAACAACACAGCAGTACTATAACAAGTGTTTCCGGTACAGGGAGATAACATTTTATAGACCCATTAGTAATGTAGCCCAGGGAATTTATGTCAGAAATAGTCACACATAACAGCATTATTAGATCATATGCAAAATAATACAGAACACCACTGACCCCTAGTTTCAGGTTTGGTAGATATCATCCTTCCTGTGTTATATTGGCAAACCATTACACCTAAGATGGCCATTCCTATGTCTATATAGGTGGGAGCTGTAGGGCTAGAGACATTAGTGGGGTGGGCAGTTACCGCCTATTTAGGATCTAGAGATTTCCCAACATGGGTAAAGACTGGGGCAAATAAGAACTCATCAAACTTATGTGGGTGAAAACTGTGTAGTCATGTAAGAAAAACATAAAAGCTGTGTTAAGAGGATATTCTGAGACCTATATTATATGGTAAATAAATACCTATGAAGGGTTTGTGCTATGTTAGCTCCACTTCTGGGCAGAGTGGGAACTATATTGACAGGAAACAACAATTGTGATAATAAAGTAGGGTAACTATAACCAGCTATGAAACTCACAAACAAATGGTAGTGAAGGTACTACACGCCTCGACCAGAGTTAACGTGTAAATGAAACTAGGGAGAATTTGGCATGATGTGTCTATAGCTATACATAATGATCCCTCAATCAAATAAAAAAAAAGAAAAATAATAATAACAGTTTAGGCTTGTATTAATCAACCTCCTTTGTTCAGAGAATATGAAAGTTTTAAACAGAAATTCAACCAGTAGAGAGAAGGTATTTCTTAGTAGGAGCAGAGATGAGCAGAAACCCACAAGTAGCTATGGTAGTCAAACCTTTATATTAGACCCCCCATATTTGAAAACTAACGTCCATACTGTCCCACAGGTATAATAACAGGTTCTAAGAAACCGGGACCTTACAAATCAGACCTTCAAGTGTCCATCCGAGCAGTCCCTCAAAAACCAAATAGGTCCACAGAGTAGGTCAATTATCAGGATCATCACGGCTCCAAAAAGAAAAATGAACATTTATCCTATTCCAGATCTGTTAATACGTACAGTTAGGAGAGGATTCTCCTGCCACATGGCAATCCAATTTTCCAGGATGAGGTACTCCTTTTTCCGCTCCGTGTTACCGGCATGTTGGAGCTGTGGCCTGGGCTTGTAAATCACGTCCGATGATTCAAGGTAAGTAAAACACGCTAATTGTAAAGGTGGAGGAGTTAGCTTAATGGCCGCTGTAAACCCCTGCATTAGGGAGTGTGTGTATAAGTTCCGTCGCTTCAGGGGACCAGCCTTGTTAGAGCTCCATTCAAAACACTGCTCCGTAGGACCGGGGCACCCCATCCATTGTCCCCAGCCCTCCCGATAGGATTCTCTGCCAGACTGGTTCAGATCAATACTGCTTTCAAGGGTTTCGTGACTGGTTGCCGGATAGGCAGTCAGCATGGGCTTATCTATAATCACTCTGGTAAAGGCGGCATTGAGGGTGTTAATTATAGTGGTGCCTGTATTGTCCAGGGGCCGGCACAATGCGGTCAGAATATGAGAGTCTTCCATAACCGAAGCAGGCTCAGAGCAGGCTAAGAGAGGGTCAGCTCTGAAAGCAATTTGATCAAGTCTCTCTCCCCTACCAGCCAACAGGTCTGCTCTCAGCATTGGCATGTCCCCACCGAGTGGCACAACTGGGGTTTCTCTCAGGCACAGCACTCTCATCTTTCTAGCGGCACCCATCAGCGAAGTGCCAGTGTTTACTACAGCTCCACATCCAGATATAAGGCGGTTATTTCCTTGTACGGGGGTGACCGCAGATTGCGGCTGCGGGATACTATGAGGAGAGACGGGAGGTGCAGGGCTCTGTCTCACTGGGTTTCTTATCTGCCTTTCTTGTATGGGCTCCACGTTCTTATCAGCATAAGGCTCTGAGTCCCAATCGCCATCATGGGAGTCACGTGGAGAAGGGTAGCTAGCGTAACACTGCGCAATCAAATTTTTCAGGGCAGCAAAGTGCTCATTGAGCATCCCATATATAGCTTCATATGATAATTGTATATCGACATCCATTTCAGCAAAATGTGTAGTCAAGTAGGACTACTCGTAACCCAGTTACCTGGGGGGGGGAATGTGCGGTAGCTTAAAACACCACGGCCTGTCAGACAGGGTCGCACTGTTTGGCTAAACAGCATAGGCTGAAGATGCAATCCAGAAAGGCTCCTTCACATTACACATATGTCCAATAAAGATATAATCACCAAAGAATCTCAAATATTCCTTAGGAACCTAAGTAAGGCTCATATATTTCATGAATAGGACAGGAGCTTTAATCACATCTTTTGTAGATATCTGTGTGTTTGTTTCCTCCTTATTCTCTGTGGGTATCTCTTTGTTTTTTCTATGTCTGTGGCTGTGTCTATTTTGGCCCCCTCTACGTGTTCTTTTCTGGTTTTCAGTTTTAGAATGGAGTGAGGTGGGCCTGATCTATTTTTTGACTGTCCTTGTGTTGGAATACTGGGTGTGTTTAATACTGATGGCTGGCCAGATGTGTCCTGTACTTCCCCCATAGAATCACTATCAGAGGTGTCGTAATCATATTCGGTATCGCTAAAAGATACCTTTTTATCTTGTTTGGATTTCTTATATTTAATTTTTATACTTTTATTATTGTTGGAAGTTAAAGCTCTATGAGACCAAGAATATATATTGTCTGAGTCATAATCTATTTTATCTCTATTGATTTTTTGTGACGTAAAATCCCGAAGTTCCTTTTGGAATTTGTGCATATTCTCTTTGAACTGGGTATAATACAGACTAAATTCAGGGTCCATCTGTACCTGTTTTAATTCAACTTGCAAATCTTGCATTTGTTTTATCAATGCTAATCTCTGTTTTTTATAATTGATTAGTATAGTCATTAGTGTCTGTGAACATGTAGAGAGTGCTGTATTCCACTCCTCAATAAACTTGAGACATGGAACATGAAATGATGGAAACTTTTTTATCCTAATACCTCTAGGTATGTGTTCTCTTTGCTGATAAATGAGAAAGGTCTTGATATCCATTTCTAACCTAATGTCTTTTTTTTCTTTTCTTAGGCTGTCCATTTGTACAAAAAGAGTCTCTAAGTCATGTTCTGCATCCTTTAACCAGGATTGTAAAGTATCAGCAGAGGGATCAAGCGTTTTTGTGAGATCTTCAAACACAAAACACTCCATTCCTTGCTGATCCATAATGTATGGATAAGTTTATTTATTGATTGTGGTGTCACTAAGTTGTTTTCTAAAGATATCCATGCTTTATTATTATGATTAATATACTAGTCTAATATCCTTTGTAATGTTATTGCTCTATAATAGTTCTTAATATTTGGGACTCCCAGATCTCCTTTTTTCCTTGTCATGTAAAGAATAGAAGCTCTGATTCTAGGTTTAGTTTGATTCCAGATAAATGAGTTAATGATTTTCTGGAGGTTAATGCAATACGTATAAGTAATATTAATAGGTATTGTCTGGAATATATATAGAATACGTGGAAGGATATTCATTTTTACAGTGTGTATACGGCCCAACCAAGATAAAGTTTTCAATTTCCAAGTTTTGAGATACGATTGAAGATTAGTGAATAATTTAGAGTAATTATCAGAGAAAAGTTGTATATCATCTGCCGATAGTTGTACCCCCAGATATTTTAAAGAGGTTTCTTTCCAGGTATATGAGCTAAGTAATTTACATTCTTGGTAGTCCCTAGATGATAACAAAATCTTAATCGCTTCCGATTTACTCTTATTGGTAAGAAAATTTGAGTAATTCCCAAATTCCTGGAAGATAGGGTTCTAAGTTTTGAATAGACCTAACTTGGTCCGTTATTGTTAACAAAACGTCATCAGCATAAATGAAATCTTATATTCTTGTTTGCCTATTTTTATGCCCTTAATATTTATGTTAGAACGGATTTTTGCTGCTAATATCTCCATGAAAATAACAAATAGCAAGGGGGACAGGGGACAGCCTTGTCTTGTGCCATTGGAAATTTTAAACGAGTCTGAGAACACTCCATTAACTTTCACTTTAGCAGAAGGTGATGTATACATATGGAATATACGTTGTATAATTTTTTTCCCCAAAACCAAATTTTTTAAGTGTTAATTGTAAAAAGGACCAGTCAAGCTGGTCAAATGCCTTTTCAGCATCTAATGAGAGTGTTACTAGGTTTTTTTTATATAGTTTGGCGTATTTTATTATATGTTAGAAGAAAAGAGACAATGGCACTACTCAAATTTAATAATGTATAATGGACGTTCCCCTTTTAAATTCCATAATAGTGAGTATATTGAATGTCAATATACTCGATTATTCTCAATCTGTTAGGGGTTGGTGCTTGTACCTACTGGCAAACTTTACAAAGAATCAGTAAGAAACTGACAAAAGGGTACAAATATAGCACTCTTGAATGTTCCAATGTTACAAAATAAAGAAAAAAAAGGGGGGACGCCACTGACGCGTTTCACCGTAGTGGCTGTATCAAAGGGCCCTTTTTTCCCCAAAACCAAATTTTTTAAGTGTTAATTGTAAAAAGGACCAGTCAAGCCGGTCAAATGCCTTTTCGGCATCTAATGAGAGTGTTACCAGTTTTTTTTTTATATAGTTTGGCGTATTTTATTATATGTAATACTTTGATGGTGTTATCTCTAGTTTCTCTTCTAGGTACAAATCCTACTTGATCAATATTTATAATATCAGGTAATATTTTATTAATTCTATTAGATATAAGTTTAGCATATATTTTCGTATCATTGTTCAGAAGCGAGATTGGTCTATAATTTGCTGGTACACTGGGATCTTTACCTGGTTTAGGTAACACTATGATCCTAGATTCTAACATTTCTTTTACAAAGAAAGAATCTGTGCCAAGAGAGTTAAAGAAAAGCAGGAGTTTAGGGGCCAAAATATCAGAATTTTTTTTATAATAATTTGAACTGAATCCGTCTGGGCCTGGGCTTTTCCCTATGGCAAGTTTTTGGATAGTCTGTGCGATCTCTTGTAGAGAAAAGGGCTCATCTAACATATTTTTTTGGACTTCTGAAATAGTAGGTACATTTGTATCATTAATATAGGTGACTTTGTCTTTTAAAAATTGTTGAGATTTATTTTGTATATCAAGATTGTATAACTGTTGATATTTCTGAAATTCTTTAGCGATATCCTGTCTCCCTACTATATGATTACCTTGCCCATCTATTATTTTTGAAATATATGTTTGTAGTGTTCTTTTTTTTAGTGCTCTTGCTAGCAATCTCCCCGATTTATTGCCTCCATTAAAAAATACTTTTTTGAGTTGTAAGGCTCTTCGTTGAGCAACTTTATCCGAAAAGATGTTAAGCTTTTCCCTCGCCTCCTTAATGGAATGAGTTAATTGTCTATTATAAGGGTCTCTTTTATGTTTATGTTCTGCCTTTGAAAGTGAGTCCATGAGGTCTTCATAATGTTCTCTTGTTTGTTTATTAATTCTAGATTTATGTTTAATAAATTCTCCCCTTATTACCGATTTATGAGCTTCCCACCATATGCTAGGAGAAGTATCTTCACTAAAATTAATACTAAAATATGTTTCAATAGAATTAAATATAGATTGTCTAATTGTAAATCCTTTAAAAGATTTTCATCTAGCCGCCATTAATAAGGTATTATTGGTTTTTCAGGCCAACTTAAGCCTAATGATATAAGAGAATGGTCCGACCATGAGATATTATGGATTTTAGCATCTTGAACTAGAGTATAACTATTTTGATCTACTAGGAAATAGTCAATATGTGAATATGATTTTTGAGGTGCTGAATAAAAAGTGAAATCTCTTATAGATGGATGGAGAGTCCTCCAAACATCTATTAAGGACAGGGAAAGGAGATTTGTTTTAAATGATTTAATGATATGTTTAGAAATATTGCTTTTAGATTTGGAGCAGTCCTCTATGGGTTCCAATGGAATATTAAAATCTCCACCTATAATTAAAGTACCTTTTTGCAAATCTATTATTTGGTTAGAGATTTTCTTAAAAAATAACTTCTAACCTCTATTCGGTGCATATATATTCACTAATGTGACTGGTTTATTGTAAAGTAATCATACTAAACAAATAAATCTTCCTTCCTTGTCCTTTTCCATTTGAATAAGTTGAAATGGTATATCTCTATGTATCAATATACAGACCCCATTTTTCTTTGAATTGTTAGTGCTCTGATATATAGTTGGGAAATAATTATTTATAAATTTGGGTTCTTTATTACTGGCAAAATAAGATTCTTGAATAAATATAATATCTCCTTTCTCTTTATAAAAACTATGTAATGCCGTATTATGTTTCTGTGGAGTACTGAGTCCCTTTGCATTTTAGGATAACAAACGTATCTTTCTTTTAACCATCCTCATCATTTAAAGAAGAAAAAGTATGTCTCGGGGTATACGGAGGTAGAACATGGGAGAGGAAGAGGCGAAAAAGAGAGAGAGAAAAAAAAACAAAAAAAACAATGAAGAAGGAAGGGGAGGGGAGGAAGGGAAAAGAGGAAAGGTATGGGAAGGTAAAGAGGGAAGATAGGAGAAGGGGAAGAAAAGAAAAGATGAATAAATACCCTTTTAAGCTACTTTAGTATATACCAGATACCTATAAATTCTATAATGCAGAATGGTAGGGACTATGAGATAGCCATGTGCAAGTATATAGATATCATAACAAAAAACATTCATTTGGTGAGCAATTATGGCATAAAGAACAGGTCCCTTTGTATAATATTACATATCACCGGACATAGAATGATTAAATATTTTAATTTTTAACTTTGTAGTGTAGTTGCCATAGGAGGAGATCCGTTTTTCGGTTTAATTTCCCCTACTCAAAGAATAGATTTTAAACAACTTTTCATTTTACTTCTATTGTCAATTTTGCTTAATTATTTTGATATTCTTTATTGATGGAGCAGCAATGTACTACTAGGAGCTAGCTGAACACATGCGTAAGCCAATGGCAAGAGGGATATATTTGCAGCCACCAATTGGCTGCTAGCTCCCACCTCCTGAACCTATCTTAAAGGGACACTGTACCCAAAAAATTTCTTTCGTGATTCAAATTGAGCATGACATTTTAAGCAACTTTCTAATTTACTCCTATTATCAAATGTTCTTCATTCTCTTGGTATCTTTATTTGAAATGCAAGAATGTAAGTTTAGATGCCGGCCCATTTTTGGTGAACAACCTGGGTTGTCCTTGCTGATTGGTTGATAAATTCATCCACCAATAAAAAAGTGCTGTCCAGAGTACTGAAACAAAAAAAAAAGCTTATATGCCGTCTTTTTCAAATAATGATAGCAAGAGAAAAATTGATAATAGGAGTAAATTAGAAAGTTGCTTAAAATTGCATGCTCTTTTTGAATTACAAAAGAAAAAATTTGGGTACAGTGTCCCTTTAAGTATGCTTTTCAGCAGGGGCGGAGCCTAGCAGCGCACAGCAATGGTTGTGTGAGATCGGAGCTCCGGAGTATGATACACTATAAAGGTGGTTAAAGCCCTGAGGTGGAATGACAAAAGGCAAGCAAACTACAGAGTAAGCGACAGAGAAATGTCCTGGTTGTTTTTTTGAAAGCTCCGGCTACCGCAACTATGTGCAGCAACTTTGGAACCTAAAAGGAGCTGGAAGCAAATGCAGCGGGCGCCATCTTGGTTGCGCCACGCAGTTTCGGAGAGGTGTACAAATGGACTTGTAGCTGGTGTACGCTGAAGGGTGAGCATTATTGAGGCAAAGGTGGCAGAATTGACACTGTATGGCACTGGTGAGGGTTACTCAGTTGTGGGGAAATGAAGAAATAACAGAGAGCTATAGTGGCTGCGATGCCAAACAAGCAAGACACACTATATTTATAAACGCACATGGCTGCTACGGAGGTGAATATGCAATACAGGTCTTGCCCTAATATGTTGAATGTATGAACGACTGATACCCCAAGTGGTAATTATACTGAATGTGGCCAATCTGAGCGAACCCCTGGAGGATTATGTACTTAAAATAACAGATACCTCTTGCAAAGCTGATAACACTGTGAACCCACAGAACTCTAGAAGCACACATCAAGCTTTAGCTTCACATACCCTTTGAGTACTTGTCCCATCTCCCACCCAGCAAAGGTGATACTCACATTGAAGATTGCCAAGATAAACCACGAAGCATTTTCCACACACTCCCGCTAATAACAAGACTGTGCAGAGACCAGGGTAGACAACAGCCACTATTAAACTTAAAATGTCTTCCAGAAGAGCTCAGAAACCTGAGAAAAGTAGTAAAATAACTTCCATGGATACATTCCTGAGATCCAATATACCTAGCAAACAAATAGAAACTACAAGTATGGAGACAGAGGGGGACTCTGATTTGGATTCTGAGCACTGTAAATCTCTAGATGCTCAGACGCCCGCAACTAAGGCTGATTTAACCCTATTAGTTTCTAAACAAGACATCGCAACGAATTTTGAGAAACTGTGGGACAAAATTGATGGTCTCCACGCCACAGTAACCAGCAGCCTATCAGACATTAAAAACGATATACTAGAAATTGGAAATAGGGTAGACGCCTTGGAGAACGACAGAGGAGATTTAGAAGAGAATGTCTGTGTTATGTCACAAACGGTTGCCTTCCAGCAACAACAAATAGCTGATCTTCAGGACAAGATGGAAGATGTTGAAAATCGCAACAGAAGATCGAATCTGCGCATAAAGGGCATACCGGAATCCATCAATACACCAGACCTTCTCCCTTACCTACAGGGTCTCTTTAAGGCTATCACAATGGCTACAGATGACACGGACTATCAAATTGAGAGAGCCCACAGAGCACTCCGGGCTAGGCCACACAGAGATATGCCACCAAGAGATGTGATCATCAAATTCCTCAAATTTATTGATAAGGAAAAAATCTTAAACGCATCTCGCAAAAATCCTACGTTCAAATACCAAGGGAATGTTGTACAGTTTTTCCAGGACCTGTGTGTGAGAACACTACAACGACGGGGGAGATTACGGCCATTAACATCACTGCTTAGAAAACATCAAATTCCCTACCGCTGGGGCTTTCCTTTTGCCCTTAATATACTCAAAGATGGCAAGGTGACCACGATTAGGACTACCCAAGAGATACCGGAGGTTTGCAGAAGCTTTGGTATAGAAACGCCGGACATACCACCTGATCCTGACCCTGAAGAGAAAACAGGGACACAAGCACCAAAGCAAACAAACAAGAAATCCACTTGGACAAAAGTCAATAACAAGAGATTTAGACCCTGATCTCACCCTTGAACTATGCTTACCTCAAGATATACCGAATGTGAGAGACTGGTAAGACTCCCTCCTAGACATTGTCTCGGCAGTGTCGTGGAGGATACATGCTACATTGATAAATTATGATGGCCAAGGGTTTGAGACTGTTACCATAATGGTTATAAGTATGGGCTAAATCTTATCTGATATACCATACCACCTATAGAGAATTGAGATAATGTTATGAGAAACCTAGTATCATCTCCTATAAGTTATGTTAATGCTTAATATACACTTCATGTTATGTATTTTATGTTGTTTTTTCTGTTCCGTTCTACAGGGAAAACCAAAGTTATTTATGCTATTTAAATGTTTTGAACTATGCCAGTTTCGCTTCATACAAGGTAATAGCCACACCCAGAGTTTCACTAGAGATGGAAATCAGGAGCTTGTTGTTGGGGTCTTACAGGATGGTAAGAATTATGATATACTAAAGCAATCAGGTAGAGAGGGAGAGCTTATGAGTCAGGACTGGTTGTATGATTGGGGTGATACATTATCATGACTACATCACGAGACTTCCCTGGAGTTAATTTGATATCTCACAATGTAAGAGGCCTCAACTCAGATATAAAGAGGAAGACTGCACTGACACAATATAAGAGGCTTAAAGCCGATATTTTGTTTTTACAGGAGACCCACTTTTTGAATACACAGATTCCTAGGTACTGGTCCAAAGAATATACACAACACTTCCATGCTACTTCTTATACTAAGACTAAAGGGGTATCTATTTTGATTCACTCATCTTTAAATTTTGAGCACAGGGAAACATTGAAAGACAAAGAAGGTCGATATATTTTAGTAAGGGGCAACATACAGGGTACAGAAATAATCCTATGTAATATCTATGCGCCAAATGAGCAGCAGGAACCATTTTTTAGACACATCTCCGATTTATTGACCAACTGGTCTAGATCGAGAATAATATTAGCAGGAGATTTCAATATAGATCTGGCAGCATTGAGGAAGTCCACGATAGAAAATATATCAAAGAAAAAATCAAGACAAAAAGCAATAGCTGCAAAAATTGACGACTTACTTTCACCACATGGGCTACAAGATAGCTGGGTCACACTATACGGGGACACAGCGGACACTACATACTACTCCTCAGCACACAAATGCTACACGAAAATTGATTATATCTTTACTAGCCAAATAATGCAGCCCACACTACGCAAGGCAAATATACATACATGTGTCTGGTCGGACCATTCCATCACACAACTATTTTTTGGTTCCATTATTGACCCAGGTAGGACTAGAACATGGACGTTTGACCCGACCTGTCTAAAATATCCCAACACTAAAGACAAACTTTTAAAAGCAATGAGTGACTACTGGAGAATCAATACTGATTCTACGGTGAACCCGATCTCGGTTTGGGCAGCGCACAAATCGGTGTTTCGAGGATTGTTAATCAAAGAAAAAGCCATTCACAAGAAAGAGACCGACAATAGATACTTGAGGTTACAGCGGGATATTGACTCTTTAGAAAAGGAACACAAACAGACCAACTCACGACACATTTTACAGACCCTGCAACAGAAAAAAAACAGATTTGCTTGTTTTATTGAATAATAATTCTATTAGGGCAGCCCAAAGGCTTAAAGCCAACTATTTCATATACGCAAATAAGCCTGACAGGTATTTAGCCCAAAAAATTAGAGATGAATATCAATCAGTATCTATTCCGAGTATTCAGACAGGAACAGGGAGTATTACATCTCACCCACAAGAAATTGTGGACACGTTTGCAGAATACTATAGAAACCTGTATGATGGGGAGAAGGTCCAACATAACGCACAAACACAAAATATGCTTAAAGATTTCTTGGACTTGGCAAACCTTCCACACTTGACCACAGAAGACCAAGACAAATTAAATACAAAAATCACACAAGCTGAAGTGGTGACAGCTATAAAAGAGCTCAAACCAGGCAAGGCCCCGGGTCCCAGGGGAATATTATAGACTCTTCAGACAGATCCTGATCCCACATATAGTTAAATTCGCCAACCATATTCTAGAAGGCCAGCCCATATCTGCTGACCTTTTACAAGCCAAAATTATTGTAATACCAAAAAAGGGTAGAAACGCTGCACTATGTTCAAGTTACAGACCCATATCTCTAATTAACCAAGATATGAAAATTGTCACTAAAATCCTGGCTAACCGCTTAAAACATATCCTACCCTCTATTGTACATCCGGACCAGGTAGGGTTCATAAAAAACAGAGAGGCTCCAGACAATATTAGACGAATGATTACGGTTATGGATTATTTGTACCATGAGCGAACGCCTTCTCTGGTCCTGTCCTTGGATGCGGAGAAGGCGTTCGATAGGGTGGACTGGACGTACATGGATACAGTTTTGACAAGGATGGGGTTCACTGGGTCATTCATGACAGCACTGAGAGGTTTATACTCAACACCCACAGCGTATATCAGAGCTATAGGACATCAGTCCAATACTTTTAATATTCTTAATGGCACCAGGCAAGGTTGCCCCCTGTCGCCCCTTCTTTTTGCGATATGTATCGAACCACTAGCTGCAAACATAAGAAATTCCCCAGACATCTCAGGCATGCAAATACAACAATTTCAGCATAAGATCACTCTGTTCGCAGATGATGTGTTGTTAACAGTTACCAAGCCACTCATTTCACTTCCCAACATATATAAAACTTTACAACAGTTCTCCTCCATTTCAGGATATAAAATAAACTCAGACAAATGTGAGGCGCTCTCAATAGGTCTACCAAAACACACTATCAAACTCATAGAAACAAACTTTGACTTCAAATGGGTGAAAGATGACATAAAGTATTTGGGGATCAGACTAACAGCACAATCTAACCAATTATATAGAGCCAATTATATTCCTATGTTTAAATCAATTAGATCTGATCTGCAGAAGTGGAAGAAGCATAACTTTTCATGGTATGGGAGACTCTCGTCAATTAAGATGAACATTCTCCCAAGAATCCTATACTTATTTCGCTCCTTACCTGTAAAGATAGATAAATCTGACTTGAAGACCCTCCAGACAGACTTACATAAATTCCTTAGAGGATCTAGACATGCGAGGATATCTCGGGATACTCTCACCAGACACCGCCAATTGGGAGGGGTGGGACTTCCTAACTTGATGGATTATTACACAGCAGCTAGACTAGCCCAGAACTCTCTCTTGGGGAGGAAACAGGAGGATGTAGTATGGCCCCAGTTAGAGGCCCTCATTGGGGGTTATGACGGCCCAGATGATATATTATGGGGTAAAGAAACTAGAGGGAGACCCGGAAGCTACCAAAACCTGATCACTAAAATAGCTATCAAGCAGCTAGCAACAACCAATAGAAATGGAACACTATTGCCAACTAACTCTTTAATAAGACCATTGAAGTGTATAATCTCAGGAGAATTACATAAACTGATAGACAAGTGGGCACACAAGGACCTTTACCGGATAGCAGACTTTTTAATTAATAGGAAGATTCTGACTTACAATCAATTACAGGACAAAATTAGACCTCTGCATCTGCAGTGGTTTGTATATCTACAGATAGCCTCAGCTATCACGCTATATAACAGGACGGACAGGGAGGCCAAGGCCAAAAACATTTTTGAGAAACTGTGCAGTACAGAAAACAGACAGAAAAGTGCGGTGTCCCACTTATATTTATTCATACAGGAAACACACATAATTTCAAAGCCACAGACTGCCCTTCATTGGGAAGCGGACTTAGATGTAACATATGACCTAAAGACTTGGAACCAGATTTTTCTAAATTCCAGTAGGGGCTTGTTGGGAGCAGATCTAAGGGAGAACAACATCAAGACAACATTTCGTTGGTATTTAACCCCTTTAAAAACAGCACACATGGTGAGGGGAGGTTCCAGGCAATGCTATAGAGGTTGCACACAGCTAGGTACATATTTTCATATGTGGTGGGAATGCCCGGAGGTACGAAAAGTATGGCTCGACCTTTCTAAGATTATAACCACTATATTAGAGGAACAGGTAACATTGACGCCCATGCAGGCCTTGCTGAATGGTGAGGATCCAAGATTCAATGCACCTATAAATAAATTCATTAAAATTGTGTGCACAGTGACTCGTATATCTATAGCAAAATACTGGAAGGTGGGAATCCCGGAGAGAATGGAAGTGCTGGGGAGAATTAGAAGTATGTTTAGCTTATGCGAGACTGCAGCATACATACAAGACGAGGTGGAATCTTTCAATAGAGTCTGCTTTTACTGGATCCTTAATGAAAAACACATATAGGATAAGCTACCAAGCAAGGGAGAAAGAAACAGTAGTTTGAGAGCAGCGGTAGATACAGCAAATGAGAGTACTCAGTGGGCTCTGTGGATGTTTAAGATGTGGAGATTTCGTAAGAACTGTTTATTGATAATACAACAAATTAAAAGATGAAACGAACAGGCATAATGGTTATATAGGGTATTTAGGTTCATTGTTAAACATTGTTAGATCTTTAAAATTGTAACAATTGGACTCATATTTCTACTGGAGCTTCAACTTGTAACACACAGTGAAGACTGGCTAAAGAAAATGTTGATTTGAAAAATGCAGTACAATGATGAGAAATGTGTACTAGAGGCTTTACAGTTGTGATTTATTTATGGTATCTGCTATTGATATAGAATGTGTATTGTACCAATTGTTCAATAAAAAATATTTCAATCTAAGTATGCTTTTCAGCAAAGGATACCACAAGAGCTAAACAGATTAAGTAATATAAGTAAATTGGAAATTTGTTTAAAATTGTATGCTCTATCTGAATCATGAAGGGTAATTTTTGGGATCCATGCCCCTTTAAATCCAATCGATTTAAATCGCTAGTCTTTAAAACTCAATTTAAATCATGATTTAGAATAATATTTTTTCTGGTTTCTTTTTCCAGTTATATTAGAAAATTACTAATTTGGTTCTTTACTATTAGAAATACATAAACCTAGATTACGAGCCTTGCGTTAGCCTTAAAAAGCAGCGTTGAGAGGTCCTACCGCTGGTATTACGAGTCTTGCAGGTACAGGTGTACCGCTCACTTTTTTGGTCAGACTCGAAAATACCGCAAATCCACTTACGTCAATTGCGTATCCTATATTTTCAATGGGACTTGCATAACACCGGTATTACGAGTCTTCCAAAAAGTGAGCAGTACAGCCTCTCCTGTCAAGCCTGGTACAGCATATAAAAGTCAGTAGTTAAGAGTTTTATGGGCTAACGCCGTAGTATAAAACTCTTAACTAAAGTGCTAAAAAGTACACTAACACCCATAAACTACCTATTAACCCCTAAACCGAGCCCACCACATTGCAAACACTAAAAAAATTTTTAACCCCTAATCTGCCGAACCGGACATAGCCGCCACTATAATAAATATATTAACCCCTAAACCGCCGCACTCCCACATCGCAAACACTAGTTAAATTGTATTAACCCCTAATCTGCCATCCCTAACATCGCCAACACCTACCTACATTTATTAACCCCTAACCTAACCCTAACACCCCCCTAACTTAAATATAATTTAAATAAATCTAAATAAAATAACTATCATTAACTATATTATTCCTATTTAAAACTGAATACAGGTAGCCCTCAGTTTATGCCGGGGTTAGGTTCCAGAAGGAATGGTTGTAAATCGAAACCGTTGTAAATTGAAACCCAGTTTATAATGTAAGTCAATGGGAAGTGAGGGAGATAGGTTCCAGGCCCCTCTCAAAACTGTCATAAGTAACAACTAATACATTATTTTTAAAGCTTTGAAATGAAGACTTTAAATGCTAAACAGCATTATAAACCTAATAAAATAATCACACAACACAGAATATATAATTAAACTAAGTTAAATGAACAAAAACATTTGCTAAACAGCATTATAAACCTAATACAATAATCACACAACACAGAATATATAATTAAACTAAGTTAAATGAACAAAAACATTTGCTAAACAGCATTATAAACCTAATAAACTAATCACACAACACAGACTTCACTTGCATTTTTCTGCAAACAGTTCTTTCTATGCATTCCAATCTGGACTGATTTATAGAAAGGAAGATCTTGTTCCTTTGAAATCTGCTTCATAGCTCAGGTCTGGTAAAACTGAATAATTTCAGCTTGCTTGGCTTTGCTGCAACACAAGCGGACAGCTCCACCTACTGGCTATTTTAATAAATGCACTGCTTCTCAATGCTTTTCAATAGCAGTCACATGACTGGAAAAAAAGGTTGTTATTCTGAAACGGTGTAAATTGAACCGTTGTAAAACGAGGGCCACCTGTACTTACCTATAAAATAAACCCTAAGATAGCTACAATATAACTAATAGTTACATTCGCCTAGATTTAGAGTTTTGTCGGTAAAGACCCGCGGTGCTAACGAGCCTTTTTTTTCCAGCGCACCCTTAAGACAATGCTGGTATTACGAGTTGTCTGAATAGCTGCGTTAGCCTCAGAAAAGGGAGCATTGAACATAATTTAGCTCCACTTCAACCCTCAATACCAGCGTTGCTTACGGTAGCGGTAAGCTGGAAAAACGTGCTTGTGCACGATTTCCCCATAGGATACAATGGGGCTGGGCTGGCTGCAAAAAAACCTAACACCTGCAAAAAAGCAGCGTTCAGCTCCTAACGCAGCCCCATTGTTTCCTATGGGGAAACACTTTCTAAGTCTACACATAACACCCTAACATGAACCCCGAGTCTAAACACCCCTAACCTTACACTTATTAACCCCTAATCTGCTGCCCACGCTATCGCTGACACCTGCATTTTATTATTAACCACTAATCTGCCGCTCCGGACACCGCCGCAACCTACATTATAGCTATGAACCCCTAATCTGCTGCCCCTAACATCGCCAAAACTTTTTTTTTATTTATTTTTTACCACCTAATCTGCCCCCACCAACGTCGCCGCCACCTACCTACACTTATTAACCCCTAATCTGCTGACCAGACATCGCCGCCACTATAATAAATGTATTAACCCCTAAACCGCTGCACTCCCGCCTCGCAAACACTATAATACATTTTATTAACCCCTAATCTGCCCTCCCTAACATCGCCGCCACCTACCTACAATTATTAACCCCTAATCTGCCGCCCCCAACATCGCCGCTACTATAATAAAGTTATTAACCCCTAAACCTAAGTCTAACCCTAACCCTAACACCCCCCTAACTTAAATATAATTTAAATAAAACGAACAAAATTTACTATAATTAAATAAATTAATCCTATTTAAAACTAAATACTTACCTATAAAATAAACCCTAATATAGCTACAATATAACTAATAGTTACATTGTAGCTATTTTAGGATTTATATTTATTTTACAGGCAACTTTGTATTTATTTTAACTAGGTACAATAGCTATTAAATAGTTAATAACTATTTAATAGCTACCTAGTTAAAGGAACACTCAAGTCAAAATTAAACTTTGTGATTCAGATACAGCATGCAATTTTAAACAACTTTCCAATTTACTTCCATTCACAAAATGTGCAAGTCTTTTTATATTTACACTTTTTGAGTCATCAACTCCTACTGAGCATGTGCAAGAATTCACTGCATATACGTATATGCATTTGTGATTGGCTGATGGCTGTCACATGATACAGGGGGAGTGGAAATAGACATAACTTTTCAATTTATTTAACAAAAATCTACTACTCATTTAAAGTTCAGACTAAGTGCTATTGCATTGTCTTCTTATCATGCATTTGTTGATTATGCAAATCTACAGTGTTGACTGGTCCTTTAAAATAATTACAAAATAACCTGTAAAATAAATCCTAACCTAAGTTACAAATACACTTAACACTACACTTTCATTAAACTAATTAAATAAATTACCTACAATTATGTAAACTAAAATACAATTAAATAAACTAAACTATAATAAAAAAACAAACAAACACTAAATTACAGAAAATAAAAAAAATTACAATAAGTTTAAACTAATTACACCTAATCTAAGCCCCCTAATAAAATAAAAAAGCCCCCCAAAATAATAAAATGCCCTACCCTATCCTAAATTACAAAGTAATCAGCTCTTTTACCAGCCCTTAAAAGGGCTTTTTGTGGGGCATTGCCCCAAAGTAATCAGCTCTTTTACCTGTAAATAAAAATACAATACCCCCCCAACATTACAACCCACCACCCACACACCCCTACTATAAAACCCCCCCGATCCCCCCTTAAAAAAACCTAACACTACCCCATTGAAGATCACCCTACCTGGAGCCGTGTTCACCCAGCCGAGCACCGATGGGCCAGATGTGGACATCCGGAGCAGCAGACATCTTCATCCGATCGGGGTAGAAGAGTTCCTCCAAGCGGCAGATGTCTTCGTCCAATTGGCATCTTCAATCTTCAATCAACCGGAGCAGAGCCATCTTGAATCCAGCCGACGCGGAGCCATCCTCTTCTTCCGATGTCCTAACAGCGAATGAAGGTTCCTTTTAATGACGTCATCCAAGATTGCGTCCCTCGAATTCCGATTGCCTGATAGGATTCTATCAGTCAATCAGAATTAAGGTAGGAAAAATCTGATTGGCTGATGCAATCAGCCAATCAGATTGAAGTTCAATCCGATTGGCTGATCCAATCAGCCAATCGGATTGACCTCACATTCTATTGGCTGTTCCGATCAGCCAATAGAATGTGAGGTCAATCCGATTTGTAATTATTTTAACTAGGTAGCTATTAAATAGTTATTAACTATTTAATAGCTATTGTACCTAGTTAAAATAAATACAAAGTTGCCTGTAAAATAAATATAAATCCTAAAATAGCTACAATGTAACTATTAGTTATATTGTAGCTATATTAGGGTTTATTTTATAGGTAAGTATTTAGTTTTAAATAGGATTCATTTATTTAATTATAGTAAATTTTGTTTGTTTTATTTAAATTATATTTAAGTTAGGGGGGGTGTTAGGGTTAGGGTTAGACTTAGGTTTAGGGGTTAATAACTTTATTATAGTAGCCGAGACGTTGGGGGCGGCAGATTAGGGGTTAATAATTGTAGTTAGGTGGCGGCGATGTTAGGGAGGGCAGATTAGGGGTTAATAAAATTTATTATAGTGTTTGCGAGGCGGGAGTGCGGCGGTTTAGGGGTTAATGCATTTATTATAGTGGCGGCGATGTCCAGTCGGCAGATTAGGGGTTAATAAGTGTAGGTAGGTTGCGGCGACGTTGGGGGGGCAGATTAGGGGTTAATAAATATAATATAGGTGTCGGCGATGTTAGGGGCAGCAGATTAGCGGTTCATAGGGATAATGTAGGTGGCGGCGATGTCCGGTCGGAAGATTAGGGGTTAAAACATTTAATTATAGGGTTTGCGATGTGGGGGGGCCTCGGTTTAGGGGTTCATAGGTAGTTTATGAGTGTTAGTGTACTTTGTAGCACTGTAGTTAAGAGCTTTATGTTCCGGCGTTAGCCCATAAAGCTCTTAACTACTGACTTTTTTTTGCGGTTGGAGTCTTGTCGGTAGAGGCTGTACCGCTCACTTCTTCCAAGACTCGTAATACCAGCGTTAGGCAAATCCCATTAAAAAGATAGGATACGCTGACTTCCGGTGGGCGGAGCTACAGTGTGGACGTGTTTGCAACGAGCTCCGTGTAATGGCCTGCACAAAACAAATACTTTAACATCCACACTGGCTCCCAAGCTCTTCCTTGGCTATAGTAATAGTCAGCTTAGCCCGGAGACATCATGCATTGCAGATGGTATAGTTTGTGAGGCGCAAGAACTTCAGACCTCACCACCGGAAAAACTGTGCAGACGGATCGCCATCTTGTCTACCCACGTGGGGCCCGCGATCGCCTCTAACCTCAACAGGCTGCATACCACGGCTCACAATAGTGTAACAGGCTGTCCGCTGGAGCTATTTAAAGAATAGACTAACGTAACGAGCAACTAACAACGGCCAGGCTTCTGGGAGGACTCCGGAGGGTCGGGGCTCCGCTCCGGAGGTATCCGCTAAGGCTCACTACATGACCAAAAACTGAGAAACCTGGGCAAAGTGACAAAATCCGGGCTGGAAAGACAGTGTTAACCTGGCGAAAGACCCCTCATCGACACGAGCAATAAGGGTAAAGTACTGCACTGCACAAAACTTATAGCTGGTTACAATCTTAAACGCCATGCTTTTTATGCTGCTACAGGGGATCTTATTGCATAGTTTGAGGTCCATATCCTCTGTACTTGTAGCGGCTCCTGAACGTGAATAATAAAGGGGCTAAGCTCCATTCATAGAACTGTATTTGCAATAGACTGTTGTGCCTGGATAGACATCTCTGACATTTGTTAGCAACCACTTCAAGGAGCAGACAATAGTGCAGGCATATACCTGATACTGTGTCTTCAACCTAGTACCCAAACGTCACCTGCAACATAGCCTTATATCTGCCATCTGCTGACATTTTGGGGACTGTTATATAAGAAGCTGGGAATTCACACAGATCAGGGACAGTATCTCTCCTTACCCTTTCCTGCCTCGCGGTTTGAGGCGGGTCATAACCTCTCTCCTTTCTCCGTCAGAGCCCAGTGGTGACAGACATTCCCTGGATGGGAAAAACTCTCCCCCTCGGGGAGTGATGATTAAATATCTCAACTTCCAGTCTAAAATCCAACTTCTTAAAGCATACAGAAAGGTGGAAATGCTCCTATACAATGAAAAACGAATCTACATTTTCCAGGATTACTCTTCAGAGGTTGTAAAAAAGAGGAAAGACTTTGTCCCGATATGCAGTGCCCTGCATAAAGAAAAGCACCAAGCTATCCTTCTTTTCGCGGCACGCCTAAAGCTTCGCACCCCAAAAGGCTTTACATTTTTTGATTCACCCCAGGAAGTCCAGGATTTCCTGGACCAAGAAAGGGATACACCAGCCCACCTTTCCCCAACGAGAAGGGACTCTCCTGGCTGACCTGGAGGACTCAGCCACTAACTCTTCCACCAGTCGACAGACTGTGATGTTGGGAGACTGACCCTTTGCTCCAGACTTTGCTAGATGGACTCAAGAAGATATTTAAATGGCTAGGTATCGTATGCTAATACTCAGGAAGATGCATGTCCTGTTTGTTGTATGTAAATATGTTATGTTTATGTTTTTATTGAGTTTGATGAATGTATTGATGTTATATGCCCCACGTTTCACACTTCAAGAGTATATCTTGAGGACTAGACACTCTAATGCTATGTTCCAGAATGCCACTGTTTTGATATGTCCTCTCTGCCATGCTATTTCTCTGCGGTATTGGATGTATATGTTGATGCTATGCATCCTGTGTTTAGGATTTTACAAAGGTTTAGACCAACATTGGAGACATCTCCCCCCGTCTCTCTTATAATGATATTTATAGGGCTCTCCCGTAGGAAGATAACAAGCCTTTGTCTCATCAATTTAGAGAGCAAACAAATTACACACCAAATTTACTTCCCTCCTAGGCTTTATTGCGAGGTTATTGCAAGAAGATATTTTAATGGATAGGTATTGTATGCTAATGTTCAGGAATATTTATGCCCTATTTGTTGTATGTAGGTATGTTATGTTTTTGCTGAGTTTGATGAACATATTGATGTTATATGCCCCACGTTTCATACTTCAAGAGAATGTCTTGAGAACTAGACACACTAATGCTATGTTCCAGAGTGCCTCTGCTTTAATATGTTTTCTCAACCATGCTATTTCTTTGTGGTATTGGAGGTATATGTTGATGTTATGTATTCTGTGCTTAAGATCTCAAAAAAGTTTAGACCAACATGGGAAACATCTCCCCCCGTCTCGCTTATAATGATATTTATAGGGGTGTCCTGTAGGAAGCTAATAAGCCTTTGCTTCAGCAAGGTGGAGAGCAAACAAATTACACACCAAATTTACTCCCCTCCCAGACTCTATTGCGGGGTTATTGTAGCTAGACCTGGAAGCTAATGATGCTTAAATTTGTTGCTGTTTAAATGACTATGAAAATAATCTCATGGAATGTGGGGGGGGGGGGGGGGATCCCCATTAAGAGGAAAACTGTACTAGCCCACCTTAAAAAGTCGCAGGCTCACATAATTCTTCTGCAAGAGACGCACCTGACTGCCTCAGAGCATGATAAACTCAAAACTAGATGGATTTCAGAAGTCCTTAGTGCTCCCCATAACAGCTCCAGCAGAGGAGTAGCCCTCTTAATACGGCAAGGCCTAGATTATAAGATAGGGGATGTGACAGTAGACCCCGAGGGTAGATTCCTTATCATTAAAATAAAATGGCAGAGTGACTGGTACACCTTGTGTAACATCTATGGCCCTAACAATAGAGCACCTGCATTTTGGAGGTCACTGATTTCCTTACTGGCCCAACACCTAGACACCAAACTCATTATAGCGGGAGACTTTAACCTAACACCAATTCCGGCCCTGGACAGATTTCGTGACCCGACAAGTTCTAGACCACCCCAGAAAAAAAGGGAAATGACGGCATATCCAACTAAAATCTTTAACGCTCTATATAGCTCACTAGGGGTACAGGATATATGGAGACGGCATAACCCTGCAGGCAGAGATTATACCTGTGCCTCTAGGGCACACAATTCACTCTCCCGAATTGATATCTTTCTTACCCTCCACTTCACTAGAATTCCTGATTACGGAAACTAAAATCACCAACATCACTATCTCTGACCACGCCCTTATTTACCTGACCTTAACACCAACTCCTCGCCCTGCAAATAAAAGAGTATTTAGGTTTCCAACCCATCTCATGAAATCTCCTGACTTTATCATGTACCTCACGAGACAATGGGACGACTACCTAGCTAACAACAGAATGCACTTACAAGAGACACCCCTTTTCTGGGAAACGGTCAAGGCTGTGCTTAGAGGAGACATAATTGCTTACTTGACTAAACAGAAAAGACTTCAGAATAGCGCAGACGAGCAGTATAATGCGGCACTAACTAACACATATACTAGCTATTGCAAAACCCCTTCGGTGCAGACCAGGTCTGCTTACTTTGAGGCAAAGAAGGAAAGGGACACCTTTTTGTTGCAAAACACCATTCGCAGAGAAAACAGAAATCAGGGTTTTTTTTCTGAGACATGGGAACAGGTCTGGTAGATTTTTAGCCTCACTGATTAAAATTAAGCAGGCAAACAAGGGAATACCAGTGATAGAGAGCCAGGGTCATCTGACTAGTGATAGAGCCACCATAATTTCAGAATTCACAAAGTATTACACCGACTTGTATCAATCACTGCCCTCTTGCGAAGAGGCACAACTCAAGTTTTGGGAGGGACTAGTTCTCCCCAAAATAACAGAGGATCAATTAGATGCCCTGAATGCCCGATCACTCCAGAAGAAGTCACTCATACCATTAAATCTCTCGCTTTGGGGAAAACACCCGGCCCTGATGGGCTCCCAACTGAGTTTTATAGGATGCTATCGGAACAAATGGCTCCGGTACTCACCAACCTGTTTACCCATTATTTTTCAGGCCAAAGTACTCCGTCAGCTAGTTTTTCGGCGGCCAATATTACAGTGATATATAAACCAGGGAAAGATCCCACTAGCCCGGCGTCTTATAGACCGATTTCCCTTTTGAACGTTGACTACAAGTTATTGACCAAGTTATTGGCCAACCGTTTAAAGAACATACTCCCCCATGTACTACATTCAGATCAGACAGGTTTAACTCCCCAACGCTCCTCTGTTACAAACATTCGGAGAGTCCCCCACGCAGTGGCGCACCACTGGCTGGCAAAGCGGGAGGAACCCTTTCGTCTCTTCCGGAGGCCTTCCTGCTATCCTTGGATGCAGAGAAGGCCTTCGATAGAGTGGAGTGGACCCATTTGTTCCGCTCCATGGAAACCTTTGGCATCTCGGGCCACTTCACCGCCTTCCTTAAAACCATCTACTCGAACCCGATGGCGTACTTGGTGATAAACAATCTGTACTCCCCCCCGATTCCCCTGCACAGAGGAACCCGTCAGGGATGCCCTCTCTCCCCTCTCCTTTTTAATTTGGCATTAGAGCCGTTGGCGGCTAAGCTTAGGGACACTTTTCCGGGAATATGTGTTAATTCCCACAGATTAAAGATTACCCTATATGCGGATGATATGCTGCTCTTCATATCAGATCCCCAAACACATGTTCTAGTTATTTTAGACACGATAGGATTATTCGGACAATTCTCGGGATATAAAATTAATATTTCAAAATCGGAAATTTTATGTCTACATTGTTCATCTAATACCCGAACAGATTTATACCCCTTTCGGTTGGTAACCTCACACTTAACCTATTTGGGAATACACATCTCCGCAAACCCGCAGCAATGGTACTGTCACAATTTCTCCTCCTTAATTAAACAAATCAAGCAAGAATTAGGCGCTTGGCAGCACCTGCCACTCTCCCTAATGGGCAGAATCCATGTCATCAAGATGATGACTCTTCCCAAACTCCTATATCCCTTACAAATGCTCCCTTTGCTGCTGAGACAGAAAGATCTGGTCTATTTGAACACGATAGTCCGAATTTTTTTATGGAAAGGCGGAAAGCCGCGTCTAGGGATTCACAAATTATATCTCCCCTATTCAAAAGGTGGACTAGGCTTGACAAACTTTCTATACCATAACTGGGCCTCCTTAGTGAAGCTAGCATTAGATTGGACACTACACACACAACACTTCTCTAACACTCAACTAGAAGAAGGTTCACTGTCTCGGGTGTCACCTGCTTTCCTACCACATGCTACCCTATCTGAATTACCCTTGACGGTACAGCACCATCCCTTGTTCCGCAATGTGCTTCTAGGATGGAGGGCTATGGTTAAGACATTGGCCTGGGACCCTACTCACACAAGATATCTCCCTATCACAGGAAACCCGAGATTCCAACCTGGTATGCTATATCCATGTAGATAAATTACTAGACCACGCGACTAAATCTGTCCTACCCTATGACGCTATGTGCAGGAAATTCTTAATCCCATATACCCATAGATTTGCTTATTTTCAAGCACGACACTACATAAACCACGTTCTACAGAGTTGTAAAACATTTTGGGCCCCATCACCCCTAACTTGCACCATTGCACAGTTTCAGGCACACAACTTTGCCATTTCACCTATATACCAAGAGTTAGTAAATGTCAGGGCCCCTGCCATGCTGACGCACCTCCTTAGCACTTGGCATAGAACACTACCTAAAATGATAAAAAGGTTAGATGGCGCTAATAGCTTTGGGTTAAATATGGTATAAAAAAGCTCACCGAATGTCCCTTTAAATCTCTGTATTGGATAGGGTTTAAAACTTCTAAGGTAGCCTTAAGGTATGTCGTTCCAAATTAAAATTGGTAATAGCAATGTGTAATCTGTGCACCTTCCACTTATATACTAAGACCGAAGAGATAGACTAGGCTGGATATATATATTAAATAAACATATATTTTTATTTTATTCTCCACCAATAGGATCAAACAGTTAATTGTCAAGACGATTAAAATCTACTAAAAACAAAAATCATTCATACATACATGCAATATCAAATCCCTAATAAACTAATTTGGTTAAAACTATGAGTTGAAATAGCAACAAATCAGACACCTTTTCTTTGATATATATAAACAAAATATATTCCAGTGTGTATAAGTTGTCTAATAGCAGCAAATTAGAAACCTTCTCCTATGATATATAGGAACAATTTTATAAGTGTAGGTGAATAATATAAGTGTAGGTAAATAATCTAATGGCAGCGAATCAAAAACCTTCTCCTGCGGTATATAAAACAAGAGATATACAATTTTGTGCAAAATACATATATTTGTGAAAAATTATGTGCAAAAATAAAAATAAAATAAAAGAGGGATGTAACCAGACGATATAAATATGATTTCAGCCACTTTTGGAACCGGTTCCTATTGTGCCCAAAAAATCCTTCTCAATGTTCAGGTGAACAATGTGAAAGTTAGAGTTCTCTCCGTAGAAATCTTCAATATATCAATCAGTCTTTCTCATAGGCACCTTTCCAAAAAAACACAATTGCAGATCCAAACTCAATCAATAGCTAGGTTAAAAATGTTCAGTTAATGGCTGGGTTAAAATTTGTTCAGTTAATAGCTGGGTAAAGATTCCAAATACCACCTCATACAGGTATATATGTTAGAGTTCTACTTGATAATGCTTCTTAAAAGGCAATGATTATTCAGCAGGTCAGCTATTTGTAAGCTGGCTCTTACCTGCTTCCTCCTCCGGCGGTGTTGTTTGTATTATTGTCAGGCCGGGAGTCCTCGCGCTCTTCCACTTCTAATGCGCCTCTGACGTCACCGGCTTCTGACAGCTGTTCACAGAAATAGGAGAAAATACTTGCGCAAGTATATCTTGTGTCCCATTTTTAACCTAGCTATTGATTGAGTTTGGATCTGCAATTGTGTTTTTTTGGAAAGGTGCCTATGAGAAAGACTGATTGATATATTGAAGATTTCTACGGAGAGAACTCTAACTTTCACATTGTTCACCTGAACATTGAGAAGGATTTTTTGGGCACAATAGGAACCTGTTCCAAAAGTGGCTTAAATCATATTTATATCGTCTGGTTACATCCCTCTTTTATTTTATTTTTATTTTTGCACATAATTTTTCACAAATATATGTATTTTGCACAAAATTGTATATCTCTTGTTTTATATACCGCAGGAGAAGGTTTTTGATTCGCTGCCATTAGATTATTTACCTACACTTATATTATTCACCTACACTTATAAAATTGTTCCTATATATCATAGGAGAAGGTTTCTAATTTGCTGCTATTAGACAACTTATACACACTGGAATATATTTTGTTTATATATATCAAAGAAAAGGTGTCTGATTTGTTGCTATTTCAACTCATAGTTTTAACCAAATTATTTTATTAGGGATTTGATATCGCATGTATGTATGAATGATTTTTGTTTTTAGTAGATTTTAATCGTCTTGACAATTAACTGTTTGATCCTATTGGTGGAGAATAAAATAAAAATATATGTTTATTTAATTTGGAACTACGTACCTTAAGGCTACCTTAGAAGTTTTAAACCCTATCCAATACAGAGATTTAAAGGGATATTTGGTGAGCTTTTTTATACCATATTTAACCCAAAGCTATTAGCGCCATCTAACCTTTTTATCATTTTATGTTCGAATTAACTGTCTAGGAAGGAGACAGTATTACTAGATAGGCATATTTGGGTATTTTGTCTAGAGCTACACACATTATCTCTATATAGAACACTACCTAACCTACTCTCTGGGAAAACTGTACTAGACAGCCTCACTCTTAAATGTACTATACCAAGACTACATCACACCCAGAAGACTGAGTAAGTGGAAAATTCACTTTTCAATTGTATGTGGTAAATGCTCCTATCCGAACCCTGACTTCTTGCATTATATATGGTACTGCCCCAAGGTTCGCAAATTTTGGAATCAAGTCTCTTTCTGGCTTTCCAAAGTTATGAACACCCTGATCGCACTCACACCCTTGCAGGCTTTATTCTTGCATCAATTACCGGCCTCAAAACAAGACAAGAAATTTCTTATTAATGTTATATTGCTGGCAAGGAAGTGTATTTTTCGAAAGTGGCTCCATAGTGAGGCGCCGTCTATTAGTCTATTAAAACAAATGCTACTGAAAACGCTATTATATGAGCAATATGACACTTTATATGACGTGCAGATAAGAGTAGCACGCTTTATTATAAAATGGAGACCCCTCATAAAGTCCTTAGACCTTTTGACTCAAAAACAGATACTAAACCCTTTCAAAAATACCATCTATATGATTGAAATGAACCTTAGGGATGAATGGCAGGTCTGGTAGGAGGAGAGATGCAGGGGGGAGAGGAGGGAATGGGGATAATGTAAAAACTGAATTTTTGGTATTTCTAGAACACATGACATAGCTTGTTTTGAGGTTTTGTTTAGGTTTATTATTATGGAGAAAATAGATAAAAGCCCTACCCTAGGCTTGAGGCTCAGCCTAGAATACCTACCCTAGAAAAAAATGGCTTAACAGGTATTAAGACTGTGAGGTATCCCAGAGATGGGACACGCTTGCCGAAACACACACCCAGCTGTACAGACTCTCTTTGAATGTATAACCATATAACTGATTTGTATGTTTGTTTTTCTGCTGTAATTGTACAAGCTGTAACACATTTTACTGTACCCAGTGGCGGCTGGTGACTTTTGAGGATGGGGGAGCACTAGCCCCGCCCCTCAGATGGCCCCGCCCATTTTAATGTGTGTGTGTGTGTGTGTATGTATATATATATATCTATATATAACTTATATTATCAAATTTGCTTCATTCTCTTTGTATCCTTTATTGAAAGAGCATCAATATCTCACTGAGAGCTAGTTGAACATATTGGGTGAGCCAATGACATGAGGCATATATGTGCAGGCACTAAACATCAGTTAATTCCCAGTAGTGCATTGCTGCTTTTGAGCCTACCTAGGTATCCTTTTTTACAACAGATATCAAGAGAACAAAGCATATTAGATAACAGAAGTAAATTGGAAAGTTGTTTAAAATTGTTCTATCTGAATCATGAAAGGAAAAATGTGGGTTCAGTGTCCCTTTAACTCATTATTACATTTTCTTCATAATGTACATTTGGAGGTTACCTGCATATAATTTATGGTTATTAGAGAGAGAGGGGGGGGAGAGAGAGAGAGATAGGGGGGAGAGAGAGAGATAGGGGGGAGAGAGAGACAGACAGAGAGGGGAGAGAGAGAGGGAGAGATAAAGAGCGATATACAGAGAGAGAGACATAGTGAGAAGGGTGAGAGAGAGGGAGAGAGACACAGAGAGAGAGCAACAAAGAGGGGGGAGAGAGAGATATACAGAGAGGGGGATAGTGAGATACAGAGAGGGGGAAAGAGAGAGACATAGGGGGAAGAGGGAGAGAGGGGGAGAGATACAAACACAGATACAGAGAGGGGGGGAGAGATACAGAGACAGCGAGGGGGAGAGATATAATGACAGGGGGAGATACAGAGAGGGGGGAGAGATACAGAGACAGCGAGGGGGAGAGATACAATGACAGGGGGGAGATACAGAGACAGAGAGGGGAGATACAGAGACAGAGAGGGGAGATACACAGACAGAGAGGGGAGATACACAGACAGAGAGGGGGAGAGATACAGAGACAGAGAGGGGGAGAGATACAGAGACAGAGAGAGGGGAGGGATACAAAGACAGAGAGGGGGGAGGGATACAGAGACAGACAGGGGGGAGAGATACAAAGACAGAGAGGGGGGAGAGATACAAAGACAGAGAGGGGGGAGAGATACAGAGACAGACAGGGGGGAGAGATACAAAGACAGAGAGGGGGGAGAGATACAGAGACAGAGAGGGGGGAGAGAGACAGAGAGGGGGGAGAGATACAGAGACAGAGAGGTGGAGGGGGGAGAGATACAGAGACAGAGAGGGGGGAAAGATACAAAGACAGAGAGGGGGTAGAGATACAAAGACAGGGAGGGGGAAGAGATACAGAGAGGGGGGAGAGATACAGAGACAGAAAGTGTTGGCAAATTTACATAGGGAAATCATGGTTTTGCCACTGTAATTTAAACTATTTAATACCTGAATAGTTAAAACACTGACAAGGGAGGCACTAGGCAGCCAATAAGGACTCTACCCCCTGGCTGGAATTTATTAGCCTGCACACTCTGCAGAGATGTTATTGCTAAATAGCAAGCACAGACATTCACATAGGATAGAAGCTTTATGCTGTGGGATTTAGCTCCGTGTGCTAAACACTGCCTGTCAAGATGATATATGCAGTGTTTAGCACACGGAGCTAAACTGCACCACATAAAGCTTAGATTCCTCTGCTCTACCTCTCAATTCTAGCAGACAGTGCAGGAGGGAAGACTGTTGGTCTAAACTACTGAAGGGTGACTGGGGGAGGAAGCTAGTAACGTGCGTCTGCTTTTTTGCTACAATCACTTAGGCTGCATCTGCCGAGTGCTTCTGACTGCTTGTTTTTCTTCTCTCTCCCCCCCTTGAAACTAAAGTTACAGCCTTACAGTAATGATAACTAACTGACCACGCTGAACTAGAACTTCCTAAACACAGATATCTATACATTATATACCGTGCAATATATAATGCATAGATATCTGTGTTTAGGAAGTTCCAGTTCAGCGTGGTTAGTTAGTTAGCATTACTGTAAGGCTGTAACTTTAGTTTCAAGGGGGAGAGAGAAGAAAAACAAGCAGTCAGAAGCACTCGGCAGATGCAGCCTAAGTGACAGCGGCCACCGGCCAGGCTCAAATATAGTTGATGAAGTTGCCTGTTGTGCCATGTTACTAGAGTTGTGTGTATAATATACACACTGGGCCACCACCGGAAACAAATGACTAAATATACAGCAGAGCAGTTGTGGTTTGATCACACCATGTTTAGTTACTAATATAACTTATATTAGTAACTAAACATGGTGTGATCAAACCACAAAAATAAAAAAAATACATAAGCCCTTACCTCTACCTTTTAGCGCGCAAACACTGTCTGGGGCATCACAGCAACAACTCTCACTCTCCCGGTCTGCAGGCAGTCAAAAGGATGTCACATGATCACATGGGAATGATGAGTTGATGACGCGGCTCTTCTGTGTGACTCTGTCATTGGCTGCTGATGGCCTGCTGCCTGTCTCCCTCGAGTCCCTCCCACCCCTCGCACAGGCTGAAGTGTGCGAACAGCTAAGCATGGGGATGGGGAGGCTGGGAGCTGCGCAGCAGGCAATTTTAGATTGCGCAAAGCACAGTGCCATAGCTTAGGCTATCGCACGTGCGGTAGGGCTTTGATAGATAGATTAAAGTTTAGTACAGGGGCCAGGCAGGCAGGCTGTGTATCTATGTAAGCTATTTGTGTAATATTTTGGCACTTTTACTTAAAAAATAAAATAAAAGTGTATATTGTATTTTTTTCTGGGGGGTAAAAAAAAATATAATTTTTTCAATAGGGGGCTATTGGAAAAATTATATATTTTTTATTTTTCTTCAGGGGGGCACGTGCGAATGTGCTCAAATGGAGGAGCCTCCACTGACTGTACCTGTTGCTGAATAAAATATTAAAAAAAAAAAAGATAGGATACGCAATTGACATAAGGGGATTTGCGGTAGCCTCGAGTCGCGGAAAGAAAGTGAGCGGTAGACCCTTTCCTGCCTGACTCTAAATACCAGCGGGCGTTAAAAAGCAGCGTTAGGACCCCTTAACGCTGCTTTTTAACCCTAATGCAGAACTCTAAATCTAGGCGATAGTATCTATTTTAGGGTTTATTTTTATTTTACAGGTAACTTTGTATTTATTTTAACTAGGTAGAATAGTTATTAAATAGTTATTAACTATTTAATAACTACCTAGCTAAAATAAATACAAATTTACCTGTAAAATAAATCCTAACCTAAGTTACAATTACACCTAACACTACACTATAATTAAATTAATTAACTAAATACAATTAAATACAATTTAAAAAAATTATCTAAAGTACGAAAACCCCCCACTAAATTACAGAAAATAATAAAATAATTACAAGTATTTTAAACTAATTACACCTAATCTAATCCCCCTAATAAAAAAAAAAGCCCCCCAAAATAATAAAAAGCCCTACCCTATATTAAATTACAAATAGCCTTTTGCAGGGCATTGCCCCAAAGTAATCAGCTCTATTACCTGTAAAAAAAAGTACAATACCCCCCCAACATTAAAACCCACCACTCACACACCCAACCCTACGCTAAAACCCACCCAATACCCCCTTAATAAAACCTAACACTAACCCCTTGAAGATCACCCTACCTTGAGAAGTCTTCACGCAGCCGGGCCGAAGTCCTCAACGAAGCCGGGTGAAGTGGTCCTCCAGACGGGCAGAAGTCTTCATCCAAGCCGGCCAAAAGAGGTCCTCCAGATGGGCAGAAGTCTTCATCCAGGCGGCATCTTCTATCTTCATCCATCCGGCGCGGAGCAGCTCCATCTTCAAGACATCCGACGCGGAGCATCCTCTTCCAACGAAGTCCGACTGAAGAATGAAGGTTCCTTTAAATGACGTCATCCAAGATGGTGTCCCTTAAATTCCGATTGGCTGATAGAATTCTATCAGCCAATCGGAATTAAGGTAGAAAAAATCCTATTGGCTGATGCAATCAGCCAATAGGATTGAAGTTCAATCCTATTGGCTGATCCAATCAGCCAATAGGATTGAGCTGGCATTCTATTGGCTGATTGGATCAGCCAATAGAATGCAAGCTCAATCCTATTGGCTGATTGCATCAGCCAATAGGATTTTTTCTACCTTAATTCTGATTGGCTGATAGAATTCTATCAGCCAATCGGAATTCAAGGGACGCCATCTTAGATGACGTCATTTAAAGCAACCTTCATTCTTCAGTTGGACTTCGTTGGAAGAGGATGCTCCACGTCGGATGTCTTGAAGATGGAGCTGCTCCGCGCTGGATGGATGAAGATAGAAGATGCCACCTGGATGAAGACTTCTGCCCATCTGGAGGACCTCTTCTGGCCGGCTTGGATGAAGACTTCTGCCTGTCTGGAGGACCATTTCCCCCGGATTCGTTAAGGACTTCGGCCCGGCTGGGTGAAGACTTCTCAAGGTAGAGTAATCTTCAAGGGGTTAGTGTTAGGTTGTATTAAGGGGGTATTGGGTGGGTTTTAGAGTAGGGTTGGGTGTGTGGGTGGTGGGTGTTAATATTAGGGGGGTATTGTACTTTTTTTACAGGTAATAGAGCTGATTACTTTGGGGTAATGCCCCGCAAAAGGCCCTTTTAAGGGCTATTTGTAATTCAGTATAGGGTAGGGATTTTTATTATTTTGGGGGTCTTTTTTATTTTATTAGGGGATTAGATTAGGTGTAATTTACTTGTAATTATTTTACTATTTTCTGTAATTTAGTGTTTTTTTTTCGTACTTTAGATAATTTTTTAAAATTGTATTTAATTGTATTTAGTTTAGGTAATTAATATAATTATAGTGTAGTGTTAGGTGTAATTGTAACTTATGTTAGGAATTATTTTACAGGTAAATTTGAATTTATTTTAACTAGGTAGCTATTAAATTGTTTAGAAGTAGAAAAGAGGGCGCCACATAGCGTAATATTGTTGACTCAAAAGCCCAAATAGGTGATTATTGTTAACGCTTACCAGAAATAAATGCACCGTATTGTAACCGGTGCTGACAGGCAGGCTAACACTTTCAGTGGTTAGCACACTGGGTGGCCTCAGGCAAGCTGTGCACAGGTGATACTCAGCGTTTGCTTGATTGATGGACGTCTGTGCAGCTAATGTGTGAGACACTGCGGTAGATCAAACACTTTGAAACCTTTACCAGGAAGGATCAACTATTTAATAACTATTGTACCTAGTTAAAATAAATACAAACTTTACTGTAAAATTAAAAAAGCCCTAAGCTAGCTACAATGTAACTATTAGTTATATTGTAGCTAGCTTAGGGTTTATTTTATAGGTAAGTATTTAGTTTTAAGTAGGAATAATTTAGTTAATGATAGTTATTTTATTTAGATTTATTTAAATTATGTTTAAGTTAGGGGGGTGTTAGGGTTAGACTTAGATTTAGGGGTTAATAAATTTAATATAGTGGCGGCGACTTTGGGGGAGGCAGATTAGGGGTTAATAAGTGTAGGTAGGTTGCAGCGACATTGGGGGTGGCAGATTAGGGATTAATAAATATAATGTAGGGTTCGGCGATGTTGGGGGCAGCAGATTAGGGGTTCATAAGTATAATGTAGGTGGCGTCGGTGTCCGGAGCGGCAGATTAGGGATTAATAATATAATGTAGGTTGCGGCGATGTCGAGGGCGACAGATTAGGGGTTAATAAGTGTAAGATTAGGGGTGTTTAGACTCTGGGTTCATGTTAGCTTGTTAGGTGTAGACATAACTTTTATTTCCCCATAAGAATCAATGGGGCTGCGTTAGGAGCTTATAATGCTGCTTTTTTGCAGGTGGTAGGTGTTTTTTTAGCCGGCTCTCCCCCATTGATTCCTATGGGGAAATCGTGCACGAGCACGTTTTGCCAGCTCACTGCTACCGTAAGCAGCACTGGTATTGAGGTGAGATATGGAGCTAAATTTTGCTCTTCGCTCATTTTTTTTTTTAGGCTAACGCCGGGTTTGTAAAAACCCGTAATACCAGCATTGTCTGTAGGTGAGCGGTGAGGGAAAACTGCTCTTTAGCATCACACAGACTTACCGACAAAACTTGTAATCTAGACAAATGATTGATAATTCTAAAGGTGAACTTTCTCCTGTTTAATAGGTTAATCATTCATATTTGATCATCTTTTTAGTTGTTCTTTTTTGGAAGGAGAAAATAATCATCACCTTAATAATAACAATTTAAATAGCTTTATTTATTGGGGTTTACAATTTGAGTTTCATGTCCCTTTAAGTTTTACAACTGGAATATGATTTAGCTCATTGGTATTAAAGGTCCATGAAACCTAAACATTTTCCTCCATACAATTTTAAACTTTCCAATTGACTTCTATTACCTAATATGTGTTATACTTTTGCTATGTTTGTTGAAGTAGCACCAATGCACTACTGTGAGTTAGCTGAACATCAGGTGAGCCAATGACAATAGGCATATATGCGCATAGCTACCAATCAGCAATTAGCTCTAACTAGTGTATTGCTGCTCTTGAACCTACCTAGCTATGCTTTTCAACAATACTAAGAAAATGAAGCCAATTAGATAATAGAAGTAAATTGGAAAGTTGTTTAAAATTGCATGCTCTATCTGATTAATGACAGTTTAATTTTTACTGTCCCTTTAACCTTAGATCTTTTTATTATATGCAAAACCAATTCCACGATATTCAAATTAATATGTGTAAATACTGAAAGTAATTGTGTTTTCAAACTAAAATAACTTAATTATTGTGTTCAAAATGCCAACAGTTATCTTCTGGAAAACATCAAAGCACAGCTGCAGTATTGCCACTGTAGTCTGAATGCAAGCTCACATAAATTACTTAGGTACAATCTACGTATTGTCTCGGATTTTAGCAGTTTAATTTCGTAATCCTTGTAATCTGTCATTTATAGTCTGTACTTGAAAAGGGCAGTAAACACCTTGAAATGTTTATCTAAATAGTTTAAGCTATGCCTAGTAAAATAACTTTGCAATATACTTATTTGACCCCCCTTTCATGTAAAATTTAAGATTTTTTTTTATTCTCAGAGCTGGATACGCACACTGCAAACTTCTCAAGGCTAACCCAGCTTCATATATTTCCCTATTTGGCTTCAGCAGATAAAAACTGCAAAATGTTGCACTTTATGGCAAGCATTTTCAGCTGCAGACTCAAGTCCAAATTTGCAGGAGGAGGCAAAAAGCACCACAGTTAA
Organism: Bombina bombina; assembly: GCF_027579735.1. Taxonomy (NCBI): domain Eukaryota; kingdom Metazoa; phylum Chordata; class Amphibia; order Anura; family Bombinatoridae; genus Bombina; species Bombina bombina. Next base: position 1,003,515,263 of record NC_069504.1, on the reverse strand, counting down.
ACTGCCAAGTATCACTCCCCTATCCACAACCCCAGTCATTCTCTTTGCCTTCGGTGCATGGAGGAGGTGAAGTTTAGGTGTCTGAAGATTTTTTTTAATTTCATCTACAAGCAAGTTTTGGGGTATAGCCATATTCCACGTCATTCCTTCCAGTCGGGTAGTGGTAGCTTTAAAGCAGTTAGGAACTTGTAAGAGGTAGTTACTGTGTTTCCCTAACAATTGCTGCCCTAGTTTAGAAAGCCAGAGTTGGCTACTCTGTTCTTTCTTTTTCAAAGTTGTCTGTGAAGAACTATGTCTTCTCATACCATGTAACTTTTATTGAGACATAGATAATCCTGCTGTATGGGTTACACTGGGGCATGAAGCAGGCACTGTAGCATGTGTGAGACTAACATTTAAACTCTTTTAAAAAGAAAAGGTAAAATGTTTTTATTAGGCTTTATTTTCTGACACATATTTACTTGATAAAACAATTCAAGTTTAAACTGAAAGTAAGGTTGCATTTTCTATTTCAGCAGCTTATTCATTTCCCCTTTGCTTTAAAATAAAACGATGCAACATTTTAAACTGTCTGGTTTGAAAAAAATGGTTATTTCTGGTACTCAGTGTACCCGGAAGCTATTTTTAGTGCCTCTATGTGTCGCAGTAGTAATTTGAACTCGGCAGTGGCGGTCACATGACCGGCTTTACTTCATAACGTTTCTGAGGAAAAAAGTTGTTTTTCTCCATTTCTGGGTGATCCGGTCTTAGAGCTCGCTTCCATTGAGTCGTTAAAAATGGAGCCGTAAGCTACCGAAGCAGCCGACAGCTAAAAGTAATTTACGGCTCCATTTTAGTACCAGGTTTCTATTAAAAAGATTAGCGTGTTGCGCGCAGTCGCTTTTTTCGTGTAGCTGTAAGTTAACGTTGTGTTAACGCTTCCATCTGATGTCGGATTTCTTGAAAATCAATTAGTTGCTAAGGTAACCCGACCTCATGCTATATAATTTACGTTTAACGTCTGTGCTCCTTACCTGTGATCACCTCTCAAGAAAAATAAAGATACACTTATCCATATTTTTAATAATCAAATACTGTTTTTTAATATAATTATATTTACCACTTCATAAATATAAGTAATATGTATTGCTGCCCTAGGCATAGGTCTAGTTTGCATTCTGTAGATATGTTCTTGCATATATTATTATATTTAAATATATACTGATATTTCTATTATAATATAAGTTCAACTATTCATAACTATACATGAGACAACAATAAATATTACTTATAACAATTTATTTCTACATTAAAACACTTGCATTATTTGCAAGTTTTAAAATTTCAATAGAAAATAGGTCTCAAAAAGCACAATTTTCCTCCTTTACACCTAGTTGAGCTGGGTGTAATAATTCTCAATGTATCGACAGCCTCCGACAGTATATTAACGGTTTGGGCTTTCATTGGAAACCTGGTATAATTTATCGATTAACGGCTTCTAATACTTTCTATGGGACGCAAAGATCTTTTCGGCAGCCGAAGTGCGGCTGCCGATATTGAGGTATAACGCGCCATTGGAAACAGTCGATAAATGATATTGCTTCCGACAGCATATTTATCGGTTTGCGAGTGCACGCAAACCTAATTACGACTCAATGGAAGCGAGCCCTTAATTGGTAGCGGAAAGGCACCTCAGTAATTGAGGTGTGGGGTTGCCTGAGGGGTATTTTAGAAGTTTATTTGATGTTTATTAAATGTTTTTTCTTAACTTTTCTCACATAATTTTAGCTGGGGATCGATCCTAATTTGCGATAAAATTTAAAGTGTATATTTTCCTTAGCTTATTTTAATTGAATATTAATATATTTGAAACTTATCTGTACAAGTTTTTTTTACTGTTTCACAACATGTCTGATATGGAGCAAGAGCCTGCTCTCATTAATTCATGCTTATTATGTTTAGATGCACATATTGCAACTCCTATGCAATTTTGTTCTTCATGTGTCAAGAAAACCTTGCAAAATAAAGGTAAATTTTTTTAACCTAATGTCTCTCAGGATAAAATAATATCTCAGCTTTCTCTTGCTACGTCCCAAGCCTTACTGATGTCACACGCAGTGCCCTGCGGTTCCTCTATAACTCCTAGTGGAGTTTATTTAAAAACAGAAATTGCTGCCTAGGTATCTGCAGCATTAGCTGCCATTCACAAATTACAGGGAAAATGCAAGGGGAAATCTAGAAATTCAGAAAGTAAGGTGCGTGTCTTCAGTTCTGCTTCCCAAGTTGCCCTTTCTCAAAAGTCTGATGAGAAAGATACATAGGGACTTTCTGAGGGTGAAATCTCAGATTCGGACAGTATAATTCCTTCTTCTGAGACTGAGGTGGCATCCTTCAGATTTAAGCTTGAACACATTTATGTATTGTTAAATTAGGTTTTAGCTACTTTAGATGACTCCAATACCCCTGTCAGTGTCACTCCTAAGAAATCTAGTAAACCTAATAGTTTCTTTAATGAACCTTCCACTTTGGAGGTTTTTCCTGTGCCGGACCATGCTAGGGAGATTATCTCACAGGAATGGGAGGTGTTTTTTTCCTCGTCTCCCATTTTTAAGAAAATGTTTTCTGTCGAGGATTCCATTAAAGACCCTTGGTATACTGTACCCAAAGTTGAAGGGGCCATTTCCACTCTGGCTAAGAGAACCACTATTCCTATTGAAGACAGCTGCTTTTTAAAGGATCCAATGGACAAGAAGCTGGAGCCTTATTTGAAAAAGATTTATGTTCATGAAGGTCTCCAATGGCAACCTGCGGTGTGTATTGCCACCGTGACTAGTGTGGCATCTTATTGGTTTGACGCCTTGTCTGATTCTCTTCAAGTAGAGACTTTCTTGGATGAAATTCAAGATAGGATTAAAGCTCTTAAGTTGGCCAATTCCTTTATTGCAGATGTTACGGGTGGAAAAGGGTCTTTTCTATATCAAGATAAGAAGAATAGGCCTAAAGGACATCAGAGTAATTTTCGTTCCTTTCGTAACTTCAGAAGAAAGCCTTCCCCTTCTTCTTCCAAGCAGGAATAATCCAAGTCTTCTTGAAAACCCAATCAGTTTTGGAACAAGGGGAAACAATCAAAGAAACCTGCAGCTGATTCCAAATCAGCATGAAGGGTTTGCCCCCGATCCGGATCAGATCAGGTGGGGGCCAGACATTCTCAGTCCTCTTAAGCCTGGATACGAGATGTCCAAGATCCCTGGACTGTGGACATAGTATCCCAGGGTTACAAATTTCCTCCCAGAAGCAGATTCCTTCTCTCAAGATTATCTGCAGTCCAGATAAAGAGAGAGGCGTTCTTGAAATGTATACAACATCTTTCCTCCCTGGGAGTGATAGTTCCAGTTCCAGTGCAGGAACAGGTTCTCGTGTTCTACTCCAACCTATTTGTGGTTCCCAAAAAAGAGGTAACTTTCCATCCCATTCTAGACTTGAAGTGTCTAAACAAGTTTCTTAAAGTTTCATCCTTCAAGATGGAGATTATACGCTCCATTCTTCCATTAGTACAAGAGGGTCAGTTCATGACAACCGTAGACCTAAAGGATGCGTATCTTCATGTTCCTATTCACAGGGTCCATCACAGATTCCTGAGATTTGCCTTTCTGGACAAACATTTCCAGTTTGTGGCTGTTACATTTGGTCTAGCCATGGCTCCCAGAATTTTTTCAAAGGTTCTGTGGGCTCTTTTGGCAGTGATCCGTTCTCATGGAAATGCTGTGGCACCCTACCTGGATGACATATTGGTTCAGGCGCCATCTTTTCAACAAGCAAAATCTCACACAGAGATATTGTTGTATTTTCTTCGTTCCCATGGATGGAATGTGAATCTGGGAAAAAGCTTCCTTTCCCCTGCTACAAGAGTAGTGTTCCTAGAGTCTATAATAGATTCTCTATTGATGAAGATTTTTCTGACAGAGGTTAGGAAAAACAAAATCATTTCCTCTTGCCTCTCTCTTCAGGGTACTGCTGAATCCTTCAGTGGCTCAATGTATGGAGGTAATCATTCTGATGGTGGCTTCCATGGACATCATTGCTTTGCTTGATTCCATTTGAGAGCTCTCCAGTTGTGCATGCTCAGGCAATGGAATGGCGACGATGCAGATCTATCTCAGAGAATAGAGTTAGATCAGTCATCAAGGGTGATCGTGATCATGGACGCCGGCCTGCTGGGATGGGGAGCAGTCTGGAACTTTTTAAAAGCTCAGGGCCTTTGGACTCAGGAGAAGTCTGCTGTTCCCATCAACATCTTGTAGTTGAGGGCGTATTACAATGCTCTATTGGCTTGGCCTCAGTTGTCCTCAGCCCAGTTTATCAGGTTATAGTCCAACAACATAACCTGTGCAGCTTATATCAATCACCAGGGAGGAACTCGGAGTTTCTTAGCCATGAAGGAGGTTACTCGTATTCTTCAGTGGGCAGAGACCCACAATTGCTGTCTATCTGCCATCCACATTCCAGGAGTAGACAACTGGGAAGCAAATTTTCTGAGCAGAAAGACTTTTCATCCTGGGGAGTGGGAACTCCATCCAGAGGTGTTTTCCAGCTTAGTCCTCAAATGAGGGGTGCCGGAGTTAGATCTGATGGCGTCCCGTCAGAACGCCAAGCTTCCAAGGTAGGTTCAAGGTCAAGAGATCCGCAGGCCGTTCTGATAGATGCTCTGGCGGTTCTTTGGCTTTTCAGGTTGGCATACATGTTTCCTCCGTTTGCTCTCCTTCTATGAGTCATTGCTCATATTAAACAGGAGAGGGCGACAGTGATTCTAATAGACCCTGCGTGGCCTTGCAGAATCTGGTTTACAGACCTAGTTGAGATGTCATCTCTCCCACCTTGAAGACTACCTCTGAGGAAGGACCTCCTGATTCAGGGTCCCTTCCTTCATCCAAATCTCGTTTCTCTGAAGCTGACTGCTTGGAGATTGAACGCTTAATTCTGTCTAAGCGTGGTTTTTCTGAGTCGGTCAATGAGACCATGATTCATGCCTGCAAGTCTGTTACTAGAAAGATTTACCATAAGATATGGTGTAAATATCTTTATTGGTGTGAATCCAAGGGCTACTCTTGGAGTAGAATTAGAATTCCTAGAATTCCTAGAATTTTATCTTTTCTTCAGGAAGTCCTGGAGAAGGGATTGTCAGTCAGTACCCTGAAGGGTCAGATTTCTGCTTTATCAGTTTTACTACATAAACGTTTGGCGGATGTGCCAGATGTGCAATCTTTTTGTCAGGCCTTGGTCAAATTCAGGCCTGTCTTTAAGTCTGTTGCTCCTCCTTGGAGCCTTAACCTTGTTCTTAACGTTTTACAGCTGGCTCCATTTGAGCCGTTGCATTCCATAGATATTAAGTTGTTATCTTGGAAGGTTCTTGTTGCTATCTCTTCTGCTCGAAGAGTCTCGGAACTCTCAGCTCTGCAATGTGATTCCCCATATATTATTTTTCATGCTGATAAGGCCATTCTTTGTACTAAGTTAGGTTTCCTTCTTAAGGTTGTTTCTAATAGAAATATCAATCAGGAAATTGTTGTTCTCTCTCTGTGTCCTAATCCTTCTTCTTCCAAAGAACGTTTGTTACATAATTTGGATGTTGTACATGCTCTTAAATTCTACTTACAGGCAACTAAGGATTTTTGCCAGTCCTCTGCCCTCTTTGTCTGTTTCTCTGGGAAACGTAAAGGTCAGAAAGCTACTGCTACTACTCTTTCTTTTTTGGTTACGAAGTATAATTTGTTTGGCTTATGAGACTGCTGGACAGCAGCCTTCTGAGAGAATTACGGCTCATTCCACAAGAGCTGTTTCCTCTTCTTGGGCTTTCAAAAATGAAGCTTCTGTGGAACAAATTTACAAGGCTGCATCTTGGTCTTCTCTACATACTTTTTCCAAATTTTCCAAATTTGATACTTTCGCCTCGGCTGAGGCTTCTTTTGGGAGAAAGGTTCTTCAAGCGGTGGTGCCTTCTGTTTAGGACTGCGTGTCTTGTCCCTCCCTATTTATCTGTGTCCTCTAGCTTGGGTATTGATTCCCAGCAGTTATTACTCAAGCCGTGGACTCACCATATCTTAGGAAAGAAAAACAAAATGTATGCTTACCTGATAAATGTATTTATTTTCGGATATGGTCCACAGTCCCACCCTTTATTTTAAGACAGTTGTTCTTTTGACTATAACCTCAAGCACCTCTACACCTTGTGTTACTCCTTTTTCCCCATTTCCCTTCGGTCGAATGACTAGGGGTTGTGGGTAAGGGAGTGATACTTGGCAGTTTAACTGTGGTGCTCTTTGCCTCCTACTGCTGGCCAGGAGTGATATTCCCAACAGTAATTACTCAAGCCGTGGACCGGAAAGAAAGAAATCTATCAGGTAAGCATACATTTTGTTTTTCTTTAAATGTTGCTTTGCACTACAGAAACTTTTTAGATTTTTGTTCTTTCTTTAGAACATTAACCAAATTTGATAACTCTCCTCAGTGGGGAAATACAGATGGATGCCATATAGATGTTGTACATGTAGGTAAAAAAAAGTTGTAAATTCTTTATCTTTTCCCTGTGTTAACCAATCCTGCAACAGTTGCCAGTTTGTTACAGAAAGGGTTGACTGACACTTCCCACCTCAATCAGTTTGTCACAGTCTAGCCACTCCAGGAAAGCATGTGACTTAGCTCAGTGGGTGAACGGGTTAACACACACTCTCTTGTCTGTACTAGACCCAGAAAAATGCCCAAACTCCCTTTTAATGCCACCTAACCTAAACTATCTCTGCTGCCACCACTTTAAGCTTATTTTATGGGAAATCCTAAAGTAAACAGACTAACAGAATAAAAATCCCAAAACACAGTTTGGCACAAATCAATCTAAAAAAACACACAATACTGTTATTACTAATCTCTTCTGTAACGTGGTTCAAATGTTAAACAAAGGCAAAACATAATAAAGGAACATTTATTATGAACAAAAAAGAGTCACAGTACATGTAAATAAAAAAAGGAGTTAAACACAAACCACAAAAAGCAAAACGGTCTGGCATTCAGCTGCTATAATGGCATGGTGTTCAGCTGCTTGCTATTCTTGGTACTTTAGGATCAGTTGTATATGCAAACTTGGATCCGCTGAGCCCAGGTGTTTTAGAACAATCTGCAAATAATATTCCCAGGGATCTCCAGAACTTGATAAATATTGGACCACAGCTGCATGTACCTCTCCTGCAGCCAAGCCTTATCTTTGTGTGATGCTTCACTGCATTTCTTTGTATGACATAAAGGATTATTTTAGTACTTGGATTTCCACAAAAGCAAATCCACAAAGTACTAAAATCTAACAAAAATATTCCACCACTGCCATCCGTTTATGATATACAGGGTTATCCAACTCTGCCACAGTTACCAGTTTGCCACAGGAAGGATTAACAGACCATTTCCACATTTAAGGGACATAAAACCCAACATTTTTCTTTCATTATTCAGATAAAGAACAGTAATGGCTGTCAATGAACAAACACTGGAAAAAATACACCAAACAAAATAACTGTGCAAATCTAAAATGGTGGCCTGCATTCTTTTTATCTTGCATGACATCCCTATCGCCTCCATAGCCAAAAAATTAACATGACCAACATCCGTCATGGCTCCTCTGCACTATTTTGTTTTTCTGTGTTAATCTTTTTGTAGGTGTTGAGCATTTATCAAGTGCCTTTTGCTGTTGCACTTAATGTGTCCATTCTGTTCTCAATATTTAGTTGATAACTTAAAGGGACAGTCTAGGCCAAAATAAACTTTCATGATTCAGATAGAGCATGTCATTTTAAACAATTTTCCATTTTACTTTTATCACTAATTTTGCTTTGTTCTCTTGGTATTCTTAGTTGAAAGCTTAACCTAAGAGGTTCATATGCTAATTTCTTAGACCTTGAAGCCCACCTCTTTTAGATTGCATTTTAACAGTTTTTCACCACTAGAGGGTGTTAGTTCACATATTTCATATAGATAACACTGTGCTCATGCACGAGAAGTTATCTGTGAGCAGGCACTGATTGGCTAGACTTCAAGTCTTTCAAAAGAACTGAAAAAAGGGGCAGTTTGCAGAGGCTTAGATACAAGATAATCACAGAGGTTAAAAGTATATTATTATAACTGTGTTAGTTATGCAAAACTGGGAAATGGGTAATAAAGGGATTATCTATCTTTTAAAACAATAAAAATTCTGGTGTAGACTGTCCCTTTAAGGTAGGGTGGATTGTGAACGTAGATGATGATGTTGTCCATTCATCCTATTGATGAATTTTCTGATATTTGCTGGGATCAATACGATCTTTTTCCAATTCCGATATGATGTTATTGTTTGAATTGTGATCACTTCAGTGAAAATGTGGAATTGGGAGTTGAAAAACAGCCGCTAAAAACACGATCAGAATCCACCTTTATATGTATTACTATGTAACTCTTTACATTTTTGGGCATAGTTTGCACAAAGACAAAACATACATTTTCGAGACCCATTAACCTTGTAGTTAATAGAAGCATAAAGACTTCAATATTTGCCTCTGTGGATGAGAATCCAATGACATTAAGGAGATATAGAAGGTTGTATGAATTCTTTCTCAAGCTTTTCCTAAATATATTCATTGCTAAGATTTCAGGAACAGACAAAAGTGTAGGTGAGACCATAAGGTTGAGTAATGCCAAGAAAAAGGTCAAAGGCACAACGGTAGGGCAGATGAGGCTATAGATGTTAGCTTTCTGTTCAAAAACTGCATAGGAGAAATTATAATTGTGAAGAAAAAAAACATTATGAAACATAATCATTCTATATTTTTGGTTTATGACCCTGGATAATTTTGGTGTTGATTCCAAACTGCAAACACCATTTCTCGATGTCGAGGTCGTGATTTCCATTTTTTCATGTTTCCTGCAGATCTTGTTATTTGTATAGGATCACGTATCTGTCTACTAAAACTATATACATGTGTAAATATTTGTCCTACCCACTACTGAGGGACTATACAAAAGTGTTGAATATAAGTTTAATGAATCTAGACCATATATTAATATCTAAATCTAATATGGCATCTGTGGCTGTTTTAGAGTGCATTGCACATACACAAGATAATATAGTCATTCCAAATCGTCTTGAAAACCATGCAAACATGATAGAAAAGACAGTCTTGCTTTTTATAAATACCCTTTGTGTGTTGATTTTTTTTCTTTTGATTTTTTTTTTATACATTTTTTATTGAGGTTTTCAAAACATATAGTATACAATGAAAATTCAATTTCCCTTATTCTCAAGGGACATATCACAATATATTGAAGAACCAGAATAAACAAATAAGAGCATATTACACAATGGTCCTATGTTATCTGGAAAAATATTTAGCCTAACATCAAATATCATAGCCACAATGAGATAACATGCCTCCAACTTGTAGACAAATCAAAGAAAAATAATCTTGTAAATATCAGTAGCATTGCTTGAACTATTAGTCTACATCATTTATCAAATTATAGAAGTGAAACATCATTTGTATGTATTTCCTCTAGTATCTGTTCCCCTTAGATCAAATTCTATCAGCCAATCGGAATTGAAGGCACGCCATCTTGGATGACGTCACTTAAAGAAACCTTTATTCGTCTTTAGTCGTCGTCGTCAGAGGATGCTCCACATTGGATGTCTTGAAGATGGAGCCGCTCCGTGCCGGATGGATGAAGATAGAAGATGCCGTCTGGATGAAGACTTCTGCCCGTCTGGAGGACCTCTTCTGTCTGGCTTGGATGAAGACGTCTCACGGTAGGGTGATCTTCAAGGGGTTAGTTAGGTTTTTTTAAGGGGGGATTGGGTGGGTTTTAGAGTTGGGTTGGTTGTGTGGGTGGTGGGTTTTAATGTTGGGGGGGATTTGTAATTTTTTTTTTACAGGTAAAAGAGCTAATTACTTTGGGGCAATGCCCCGCCAAAGGCCCTTTTAAGGGCTATTTGTAATTTAGTGCAGGGTAGAGCTTTTTTTTATTTTGGGGGGCTTTTTTATTTTGTTAGGGGGATCAGAGTAGGTGTAATTAGTTTAAAATTCTTGTAATTATTTTATTATTTTCTGTAATTTAGTGGGGTTTTTTTTTCGTACTTTAGATAATTTTTTAAAATTGTAATTAATTGTATTTATTTTAGGTAATTAATTTAATTATAGTGTAGTGTTAGGTGTAATTGTAATTTAGGTTAGGTTTTATTTTACAGGTATATTTGTCTTTATTTTAACTAGGTAGTTATTAAATAGTTAATAAGTATTTAATAACTATTGTACCTAGTTAAAATAAATACAAAGTTGCCTGTAAAATAAAAATAAACCCTAAGATGGCTACAATGGCTAGCTTATGGTTTATTTTATAGGTAAGTATTTAGTTTTAAATAGGAATAATTTAGTGAATTGTAGTAATTTTATTTAGATTTATTGTAATTATATTTAAGTTAGGGGTGTTAGGGTTAGACTTAGGTTTAGGGGTTAATAACTATTATAGTGGTGGCGACATTGGGGGCGGCAGATTAGGGGTTAATAAATATAGTTAGGTTGCGGCGACATTGGGGGTGGCAGATTATGGGTTAATAAATATAATGTAGGGTTTGGCGATGTTGGGGCGGCAGATTAGGGGTTCATAAGTATAATGTAGGTGGCAGCGTTGTCCGGAGCGGCAGATTAGGGGTTAATAATATATGCAGGTGTCGGCAATGCCGGGGGTGGCAGATTAGGGGTTAATAAGTGTAAGATTAGGGGTGTGTAGACTCAGGGTTCCTGTTAGGGTATTAGGTGTAGACATAAAAAGTATTTCCCCATAGGAATCAATGGGGCTGCGTTAGGAGCTGAACACTGCTTTTTTGCAGGTGTTAGGTTTTTTTTCAGCCGGCTCTCCCCCATTGATTCCTATGGGGAAATCGTGCACGAGCACGTTTAGCCAGCTCACCGCTAATGTAAGCAGCGCTGGTATTAGACTGAGATGTGGAGCAAAATTTTGCTCTTCGCTCACTTTTTTTGCGGCTAATGCCGGGTTTGTAAAAACCCGTAATACCAGCGCTGTCTGCAAGTGAGCGGTGAGCATAAACTGCACGTTAGCACTGCACCCCTGTTAACGCAAAACTCGTAATCTAGGTGAGAGAAATCTTTAACTTTAATTAGATGTTTGTGTAGTGTTACAGAATAGCTGATCAAGGAAATCTTATTAGGACTAAGGATAAATTAGGCCTTAACTTCAATCAATATAGTGTTTAACTACAAACATATATTAATCCCACTGTATATAGGGTATGCTTTATAGACTATATACTCAGTTTTAATGTCAAACAGAGGATTTGGAAAGTCTAAAACATGTAAACTATTACTTATTGATCTTTTCCAGGGTTAACATTTATGTTATATGAGATGCGTATGTATAGAGCATGTTACAAGGCCCTCCTGATACCCCAAGGACCTCAGAATTAGCTAATACTATATAGCTGCAGCAGTGAGAATAGGTCAAACAGTCATCTTAAAACAGTAAAAACATGGTAGTTATGACACACCTTATAAACTATTATGTAATAAAGAACTAGATCCATTAATGCCTATGAACAGGGTATATTAACATAACCCACCATTATTGATACTAACATACTAGGCCCCATTTGAAACGAAGAGGCTACTTTTTCAGGCTACCCAATACAATAAGCCCGCTAACACAAAAGAACAAACATTGTAAATGAATCTAACATAATCTACAGAGAGCAGTCAGCACTGCAACATCCCTAGTTCGTGTGAGCTCTTTTCCAATCTTCTATATGCCATTTATATGGGTAATTGCAAAATGTACATTTTTATAGACTCTAGGATCAGGTTAGCAGACTGTCATGTAATACCAAATTCTGTTGCAATTATAGGCTTCCAGAAGTGAACATGTATAAGTGATAAATAACTTAGCCAAGGCGTATATTTCTAAAAACTGTCTTGGTGAGTCTATAACAGCATCACCCCACACCTGTTCGAGTGTTAAAATTCCGTTCTCCCGCTTTCATGCAAATCTCTGTAGCTGGGCAGGGGCAGACTGGGGTAAGTGTGGATCTCTGATCTGCGGTTCCAGTAGATGTAAACTTTTTTTGAAGGAGATATCCTTTCTCTTCTGCAGCCTGCCACATCTTCCAAAATGGCTGTTGTTGGGTCTCCTGGTTTCGAGTATAACCAGTAGCACACGCAACCACCAAAAGAGTGTCTATAGATGTAAACTTTTTTTGAAGGAGATATCCTTTCTCTTCTGAAGCCTGCCACATCTTCCAAAATGGCTGTTGTTGGGTCTCCTTGTTTCGAGTATAACCGGTAGCACACACAGCTACCAAAAGAGTGTCTATCAAACCCTCCGTGGTCGGCCGCCCGCAGAGGGAGTAGATGTCATTGCATCCTTATTTTCAAAGTAGTATAGCTGCCTCTGTGGTATTATCTCAGGAGGAGTCGTAGTAAATGATGGTGGCTGCGTCACTATAATCATCTCTGTTTTATGATTAGTTGTAGTAGACTTGCTCAGCTTCTGGGTAGAAAAGGTTGGGGTGGAGATCTGCTGTTTGGTGTTCTGTGGGTCCGTCGCCTTTCCTGCATGAATCTCACATACACATTGCTGTAGTATATCAGTAATCTCTATCTCTATGCGAGTGAGATGCGCAGACAGAAATTTCTGGAGGAACGTATAGTGTTGTTTCTCCATGCTTGTAGTAACTGGGCTATGCTGTATTTGTAGCTGTAATGACCTGAGTCGAGAACTGCAGCCTAGTCGTCGAGTGTCTAAATCCTTATTTAATCAATAGCAGCCTCTTTGATAATGGCGTCCATATGTAGCCTCCTCGTGGTCTTCCCAAGGTTCTTAAGTCTGGAAAGTTCAAACTACAGGTCCCATATTCTCCTCTATACAGTATCAGACCATACTGTCACAATATATATATATATACAGCTTATATATTTTAGGATCATCAAAACCTCCTTTTTTTACTTTAAAAGACATCTGCACCCAGGAGCTCCTAACGTGCACATCCTGTTGCTTCGGCTGTTAGCTCTGCCCCCTTTGTGTGTTGAATTTGACTTGTCCATTTTGTTGCCAAAATAAAGTGCAAAACCTGTGGTCAGGAGGATTATTATCTCCAAAGCAATTGCTGCCCTTCTATTATATGGGTAATTTCCCATGATCTGGCTGGATCTGATCCAACCTTTTTTTTCATTACGGAATTGGAGTTATTGTTTGGATTGTGATCACTCAAATATTACTAAACATGAATTGGGAGCTGAAAAACTGTTGCTAAACCAAATTGAAATTATTGAAATCAACTCCTATGTATTAAAACACATAGATAAAGTCCCACCCTGGAGCTGCAAGCCTTTCAGCTTCTAAGCAGGACATGGCTTTGATGCATTTGCACAACCCCATCAATCACAGACTCTGTTATGTTGAGGAGTTGTAATTCCACATTATACAATCCATTTTAACTCTATAAAAAGCAATAGTCCTAAAATGAAAATGATCTCACACTGATATATAAATCCTCTACATTATGTGGGATCCCTATAAACACAAGCAAATGTAGTACTTTGGGCTCATTCACTGTCACATAGTGTGTTGCAGATGGTTTGAGTAGAGGAAGAGAGCCTGAATAAAGAGACTTATTAGCCTGTATTTTAACAGACAGTACAGAAAAGTACAGTGTTGGTTGAACTTTATTTGAACTTAGAACACCGTAGATAAAAAATGCTGTCAAGCAGAAATATATGATAATTCCTGCTTCATGTTTGTTTGTACTCAAGACTGTCTTTTTAGAAATACAGAGTTAAAGGGATAGTTTAGTCAAAATTAAACTTTCATGATTCAGATAGAGCATGCAATTTTAAACAACTTTCTAATTTATTCCTATTATCAATTTTTATTCTGTTCTCTTTGTATCTTTATTTGAAAAATCCGGAATGTAAGCATTGGAGACGACCCATTCTTGGTTTAGCACCTGGGTAGCGCTTTTTGATTGGTGTCTAAATGTAGTCACCATATAATTAAGCGCTACCCAGGTGCTGAACCAAAAATGGGCTGGCTCCTAAGCTTACATTCAAATAAGGATACCAAGAGAACGAAGAAAAATTGATAACAGGAGTAAATTAGAAAGTTCCTTAAAATTGCATACTCTATCTGAATCATGAAAGTTAACATTTTGATTAGACTATCCGTTTAATTAGAAATAACATTTGTACATCATATATAAGATCTGTATACTGAAGATCATCTTAAGAAATAAAATATACATAATTACATAATTAATGAATGAATACTATGTTTACTCTTTGGTAAAAATATACCATGACCTGTATAAAAACACAGGGACTTTTACTGTAATTTGGGATCTGTTGGCAAATAGCTGCTAATATGAGTGATGTTTAGTGTGACCTCACTATCCATTGATGCCCTAAAAGAATGTCAGCTGTGCTAAATATTCTCTGGTTATTCTGTTTTACCATGGGACTTGTAATACCAGATTGTGCAGATCTTAACACGGTCCCGCAATATTGATTGTGCACCCTGCGATATCAGTAGCGCTCGACTTGTAATCTAGCCTTAATTATGTTCTGTGTAGGGGAAGTTTGCAGTAAAGAAGGTCCTTCCTATAAGTGTGTATGTGCAGTAATAAGGGGTATGGAGGTAGGGACAAGAGACATATTTGGATACTAACAGTGTAACAAGGTTAGAGTAAGTTATGCTGACACAGGGTTAGGGTAGGATTAGCACTGGATAGAGTTAAATGCGGTAGCAGAAGTTACAGAAAGGGTTAAAGGGCTATAACAATATGTCATATCAGTTCCACACCTACAGGTAAATATTTTTTTCATTTAATAGTGAAACCATATCAATAAAGGTGGGTATTTGATATACTAGATTAGGGGGGGGGGGAACTCCCAGTTCTCACATATCCAAGCAAGCACCTCTTTTGAAAATAAAGAGCATAAAGGTCGTTGACTCTGAAATAACTTTGATGAGCATAACATTGAGTCTATATGACCTACCTACCAATATCAGCTTGTTCTCAAGTAAAAACACAGAACTTGTAGAATTTAGAAAGTATGCACAGACGACCATGTCACTACTTTACTTAAAGGGACATTAAACACTAAATACATGCTAAATAGAATGAAGCATTCAAAGAAAAGATTAGTCTGAGAATGACATTTAAATGTATTTTTTACAGTTTAATTAGCTGTTTAAATATTGACAAAAAAGTGTAAAGTTTCAGTGCCTATAAAACAATGGGAGCTGCCATGTTATAACTTAGGTTACCTTCTCTGCTGTGGCCAATTAGAGACAGTTATAAATAGGTCATCAGGGTGTGGAATATAACAATGGCTGTGTGGAATATAAGTGTTCTGCGCTTCCATTTCTAACAGGAACTGAAAAGCTCATAATTTCAGAATTGAATTACAGGAAAAGGGGTCAAAATAAATAATGAAAGCATATTGCAGTTTTTTTTATCTATATATGATTTATCAATTTATATTACCATCGCAAAGTGTTTAATGTCCCTTTAACTGTCTGAAGTTGCAAGCACACACATGAAATAGCCCAGGATTTATAGGAGATGTATTTTCTGAGATCATAATTAATCTGGATATTTTTTTTTGTAGAGCACCAACAGATTCCACAGCTCTAGATATTATAATTTTCCCTCAGACAGAAGATTTTAAATTTCATGAAGAAGCAAATAATCCTGTTCTGCTATTAGAACTAGATCCAAAGACTGAGTTGATTTGGACAAGGCAGGTGCCAGTAGAATCTTGACATTTTGAAATATCAGTGGGAGAAAAAGAGTTACAGGACACAGACCTAAATTATAAGTGAATCACAAAAAAGCAGGCAGCAAGGTGTGTTAGCAACTCTAGAGCTTAAAGGGACAGTAAAGTCATAATTAGACATTCATGATTTAGACATGGGGGCCGATTTATTAAAGTGCGGACGGACATGATACAATGTAGCGTATCATGTCGGTCGCACATCGATAAATGCGGACAGCATACGCTGTCGGTATTTATCGTTTCTTGTGAACTGCTTGTGCAATGCCGCCCCCTGCAGATTCACAGCCAATTGGTCGCTAGCAGGGGTGTCAATCAGCCCGATCTTATAGGATCAAGCAGATTGATGTCCGCAGTCTTAGAGCAGGCAGAAAAGTTATGGAGCAGCAGTCTTTTGACCGCTGCTTCATAACTACTGTTTCCGTCGAGCCTGATGGCTCGCACGGAAACAGGGGCATCAAGCTCCATTCGGAGCTTGATAATTCAGCCCCAGAGAATAAAATTTTAATACACAGGTAGAACCATTAGACCCCTGATGGATCGTATCCGGGAACACCTTCTGTCATTAGAAGTAGTAGAACCAAGAACCCCGGAAGCTAAACATTTTGCTAGACATCGTCCTGGGCAGACTTTTGATAAAATAGCCTTAGATCATGTACTACTTTTATTTCAATTTCAGGCAATTGATAGAGTCCCGAAAAGAACCACAGGGGGGGACAGACTAGCTAAACTAAATAAAAAAGAGGCTTTTTGGATCCATAAGCTTCAAACAGGATATCCTAAGGTCATGAATAAAATATGGGAACTACAATTATATACTGGTATTTAGTTGAAATAATTTTTATTAACTCCTCTCCATCTCCATCTTGCATAAGGACTATACATACATTTCACATTTTGGGTACATCAGATAACATAATGCAATAATTTCTTAACACAAAGTTGCTCATCCCTGGGGTTTTCCCATTATTCGAGTCCCCTAATAATTCGTATGTATCATCCCTATTTGGCACATCTGAAGACTTTAGTAATTGGATGCGTTTTTAAGTCATGTGCTCAAAACATTGTTCTTCGTGGTCTTCTTTGGAGTTTTTTTTCCATAATAGGTTCTCCCCCTTTTATTGCTCTTCTTTAATCTTCTATAGGATAATGCTCTTTGTAGGGAGTAGGATAATGTGGGGGTGGGTTTTCATTCTAGTTTCAACATGATATACTGGTATTTAGATTGAATTTTAGCTTTAATTTGAAATGTCCATATCTAAATACAGAGATGCTTGTATTCACAATTGTTATTGTTATTGTTATTTTTTTTATCAAAGTAGGCTATTAATTGAATTGAGTTTTTGCTTAAATCTTCTGATATAATTTGTAGATAGAATCATTTCAGCAGTTTATAGAGCTGATGACACAGTTTTTATAAATTTATGAGATGCTTACTTATGAAGAGGACCAAGTTGCTGCTTTGCAAATCTGATCAACTGAAGCTTCATTCTTAAAAGCCCACGAAGTGGAGACTGATCTAGTAGAATGAGCCGTAATTCTCTGAGGCGGGGTCTTACCAGACTCCAAATAAGCTGAATGAATCAAAAGCTTTAACCATGAAGCCAAGGAAATAGCAGAAGCCTTCTGACCTTTCCTAGGACCCGAAAATATAACAAATAGACTAGAAGTCTTCCTGAAATCTTTAGTAGCTTCAACATAATATTTCAAAGCTCTTACCACATCCAAAGAATGTAAGGATCTTTCCAAAGAATTAGGACACAAGGAAGGGACAACAATTTGTCTACTAATGTTGTTAGAATTCACAACCTTAGGTAAAAATTTAAAAGAAGTCTGCAAAACTGCCTTATCCTGATGAAAAAATCAGTAAAGGGGATTCACAAGAAAGAGCAGAAAGCTCAGAAACTCTTCTAGCAGAAGAGATAGCCAAAAGGAACAACACTTTCCAAGAAAGTAGTTTAATGTCCAAAGAATGCATAGGCTCAAAAGGAGGAGCCTGTAACGCCTTCAAAACCAAATTAAGACTCCAAGGAGGAGAAATTGATTTAATGACAGGCTTAATACGAACTAAAGCCTGTACAAAACAGTGAATATCAGGAAGTTTAGCAATCTTTCTGTGAAATAAAACAGAAAGAGCAGAGATTTGTCCCTTCAAGGAACTTGCTGACAAACCTTTATCCAAACCATCCTTAAGAAATTGTAAAATTCTAGGAATTCTAAAAGAATGCCAAGAAAATTTATGAGAAGAACACCATGAAATGTAAGTCTTCCAAACTCGATAATAAATCTTTCTAGAGACAGATTTACGAGCTTGTAACATAGTATTAATCACTGAGTCAGAGAAACCTGTATGACTTAGCACTAAGCGTTCAATTTCCATACCTTCAAATTTAATGATTTGAGATCCTGATGGAAAAATGGACCTTGACCTGGATTCCACCCAAGCAAGTATCCGAGATACTTCTTTCATAGCTTGAGGACTGTGGGTCCCACCCTGATGATTGACATATGCCACAGTTGTGATATTGTCTATCTGAAAGCAAATGAACGGTTCTCTCTTCAACAAAGGCCAAAACTGAAGAGCTCTGAGAATTGCATGGAGTTCTAAAATATTCTCGCCTCTTGAGATTTCCAAACCCCTTGTGCTGTCAGAGATCCCCAAACAGCTCCCCAACCTGAAAGACTTGCATCTGTAATTATCACAGTCCAGGTTGGCCGAACAAAGGAAGCCCCTTGAACTAAATGCTGGTGATTTAACCACCTCGTCAGAGAGTGTCGAACATTGAGATTTAAGGATATTAATTGTGATATATTTGTATAATCCCTGAACCATTGATTCAGCATACAAAGCTGGAGAGGTCTCATGGGAAAACGAGCAAAAGGAATCGCGTCCAATGCTGCAGTCATAGCCACTGAAGGGAATGACTGAGACTGAAGGTGCCGACAGGCTGCAACCAATTTCAAACTTCACTTGTCTGTTAGAGACAGAGTCATGGACACAGAATCTATCTGGAAGCCTAAAATGGTGACCCTTGTCTGAGGAATCAAGAAACTCTTTGGTAAATTGATCCTCCAACCATGTTTTTGAAGAAACAACACTAGTTGATTCGTGTGAGATTTTGCAGAATGTAAAGACTGAGCTAGTACCAAGATATCGTCCAAATAAGGAAACACCACAATACCCTGCTCTCTACAGAGAGTAGAGCACCTAGAACGTTTGAAAAGATTCTTGGGGCTGTTGCTAGGCCAAATGGAAGAGCAACAAATTGGTAATGCTTGTCTAGAAAAGAGAATCTCCGGAACTGATCATTTTCTGGATGAATCGGAATATGAAGGTATGCATCCTGCAAGTCTATTGTAGACATATAATGTCCTTGCTGAACAAAAGGCAGAATAGTCATTATAGTCACCACCTTGAAAGTTGGTACTCTTACATAACGATTCAAAATTTTCAGATCCAGAACTGGTCTGAATGAATTTTCCTTCTTTGGGACAATGAATAGATTTGAATAAAACCCCAGACCTTGTTCCTGAAAAGGAACCGGCATACTTACCCCTGAAGACTCCATGTCTGAAACACACTTCAGGAAAGCCTGAGCTTTTACTGTATTTGCTGGGATACGTGAGAGAAAAAATCTTCTCACAGGAGGTCTTACTCTGAATCCTATTCGATACCCTTGAGAGATAATGCTCTGAATCGATTGATTTTGGACAGAATTTATCCAAATATCCTTGAAAAACCTTAATCTGCCCCCTACCAGCTGAGCATGAATGAGGGCTGCACCTTCATGCGGACTTAGGGGCTGACTTTGGTTTCTTAAAAGGCCAATTGGAAGCAGATTCCTTGGGGGAAGGATTAGATTTTTGTTCCTTATTTTGACGAAAGGAACGAAAACGGTTGGAAACCTTAGATTTACTTTTAGGTTTTTTATCCTGAGGCAGAAAAACACCCTTTCATCCAGTAACAGTTGAAATAATAGAATCCAACTGAGAACCAAATAAATTATTACCTTGGAAAGAAAGAGATAATAATCTAAACTTAGATGTCATATCAGCATTCCAAGATTTAAGCCATAAAGCTCTTCTAGTTAAAATAGCTAAAGACATGGATCTAACATCGATTTTGATCATATCAAAAATGGCATCACAAATAAAATGATTAGCATGTTGCAGTAAGCGAACAATGCTAGATATGTCAGAATCCAATTCTTGTTGCGCTAAATTCTCCAACCAAAAAGTTGATGCAGTTGCAACATCAGCCAAAGAAATTGCAGGCCTGAGAAGATGACCTGAATATAAATAGGCTTTCCTTAGATAGGATTCAAGTTTCCTATCTAAAGGATCTTTAAAAGAAGTACAATCTTCCATAGGAATAGTGGTACGTTTAGCAAGAGTAGAAATAGCCCCATCAACTTTGGGGATCTTTTCCCAAAACTCTATAGAAATTGCTGGTAAAGGATACAATTTTTTAAACCTTGAAGAAGGAATAAAAGGAGTACCTGGCTTATTCCATTCCTTAGAAATCATATCGGAAATAGCATCAGGAATAGGAAAAACCTCTGGAGTAATCACAGGAGGTTTAAAAACAGCATTTAAACGTTTACTAGTTTTAATGTCAAGAGAACTAGCTTCCTCAATATCCAAAGTAATTAACACTTCTTTTAACAAAGAATGAATATACTCTATTTTGAACAAATAAGCAGATTTGTCAGTGTCAATATCTGAGGAAGGATCTTCTGAATCAGATAGATCCTCATCAGAAGAGGATAAATTATTATGTTGCTGGTCATTTGAAATTTCATCAACTTTATGAGAAGTTTTAAAAGACCTTTTACGTTTATTAGAAGGCAGAAATGCAGGCAAAGGCCCATATTTATCAAGGTCTGTCGGACCTGATCCGACAGTGCGGATCAGGTCCGACAGACCTTGCTGAATATGGCGAACAATACGCTCCCCGTATTCAGCATTGCACCAGCAGCTCACAAGAGCTGCTGGTGCAACGCCGCCCCCTGCAGACTCGCGGCCAGCAGGGGGGTGTCAATCAACCTGATCGTACTCGATCGGGTTGATTTCTGGCGATGTCTGTCCTTCTGCTCAGAGCAGGCGGACAGGTTATGGAGCAGCAGTCTTTGTGACCGCTGCTTCATAATTGCGGAGCTTGATAAATATGCCCCTAAGCCTTCTGAATAAAAATGAGTAACAAATTCTGTAAAATTCATAGGTATATCATGTACATTAGAAGTTGAAGGAACTGGAACTGGCAATGTACTATTACTGATGGATAGATTCTCTGCATGTAAAAATTTATCATGACAACTGTTACAAATGACATTCTGAGATATCATTTCCACAATCTTACAACAAATGCACTTAGTTTTGGTAGAACCGATGTCAGGGAGCAAATTTCCAACAGATACTTCTGAGGCAGGATCAGATTGAAACATCTTGCAAAATGTAAAAGAAAAAACAACATATAAAGCAAAATTATCAATTTCCTTATATGACAGTTTCAGGAATGGGAAAAAAAGCAAACAGCATAGCCCTCTGACATAGAAAAAAAGCAAAAGGCAAATAGCAATGGGGTAATAAATAAATGAAAAATTTGGCGCCAAGTATGACGCACAACGTAACTGAGAACATTTTTTGGCACCAACAACATCCGGAAATGACACACTTGCGTCACTAACGACGCAACCATGTGTAAGACTCGGCGTCAACTACGATGCCGGAAATGACTAACTTGCGTCAACGGACGTACTTTCGCGGCAAAAAAATTCTCGCGCCAAGAATGACGCAATAAAGTCAAGCATTTGGCGCACCCGCGAGCCTAGAACTGCCCGCAATTTCTAAGAAAAATGTAGTCAATCGGAAAAAAAAAACTAAAAACCCCAGGTAAGAAAAAATATTTCTTAATATGTTTATTTTCCCCAAATATGAAACTGACAGTCTGCACAAGGAAATACATGAACCTGACTCATGGCAAATATAAGTACAATACATATATTTAGAACTTTATATAAAACAAAGTGCCAAACCATAGCTGGGGTGTCTTAAGTAATAAAAAACATACTTACCAAAAGACACCCATCCACATATAGCAGATAGCCAAACCAGTACTGAAACAGTTAGTAATGGTATATGAGAGTATGTCATCGATCTGAAAAGGGAGGTGGGAGATGAATCTCTACGACCGATAACAGAGAACCTATGAAATAGACCACCGTTAGGGAAATCATTGCATTCAATAGGTGATACTCCCTTCACATCCCTCTGACATTCGCTGTACTCTGAGAGGGAACTGGCTTCAAAATGCTGAGAAGCGCATGTCAACGTAGAAATCTTAGCACAAACTTACTTCACCACCTCCATAGGAGGCAAAGTTTGTAAAACTGAATTGTGGGTGTGGTGAGGGGTGTATATATAGGCATTTTGAAGTTTGGGAAACTTTGCCCCTCCTGGTAGGATTGTATATCCCATACGTCACTAGCTCATGGACTCTTGCCAATTACATGAAAGAAACCATTTGTGTTTGTTCAGCACAGCAGGGGTTAACAAACCTGTAGGTATAAATGTCTGTAAGGGAATCAGCTGTTATCCCTGATGAAGTGCTTTTTGTAAGCAGGAAACGCGTCGGAGAACAGCTCCTGTGTGCTAGGGTGTTATTTACTATGGTGTGTGCTTGGATTTTAACAAGATACAATAAAGACTTTGGATTTTACTTTTGCTCTACTGGTGCTGCCTGTTAATCCTTAGTCTCTGTTGAATTTGCATACAATTTTAAATAACTTTCCAATTTACTTCTATTATTTCATTTGCTTCATTCTCTTGTCATCCTTTGCTCAAAGGTTTATCTAGGTAAGTTCAAGAGCCGCAAAGAACCTAGGTTCTAGCTGCTGATTGGTGGCTGCATATATATACCAGTTGTCATTGGCTCACCCATATGTTCAGTTAGAAACCGTAGTGCATTGCTGCTCCTTCAACAAATGATACCAAGAGAATGAAACACATTTTATAATAGAAGTAAACTGGAAAGTTGTTTGAAATTGTATGTTCTACCTAAATCATGAAAGAACAATTTTGGGTTTCATGTTCCTTTAATTCTTACCACTTCCATTTTTACACTCATAGTACAAGTCCAATATTAATTTTTATTTCATGAGCACTAGTCTAAACCTGCATGTCTTGTAGCGAGGTAATTCGCTCACATAAAAAAAACTTTGCACAGTAAAATTTATATTGGATAACTCTTGAACACTAAGCTGATGGAGCGCAAAAAGTTTGCTCAAGTAGTGGAGTTCTTCATTTTGTATTGTACTATAATATTTCTAAGAAACTTAAGCATAAAACACTTAACACATACATACAGAAAACATAGATTGATGAGCACAACATAACGCAGCCTGCTCTATTGATTGCACCCACTTGTAATTTAGCCCATAACCTACAATGTGTTTTAAAGGAATTACAATTACATCCGTGGTAAAAACATAATTTATGCTTACCTGATAAATTTATTTCTCTTGTAGTGTATCCAGTCCACGGATCATCCATTACTTATGGGATATATTCTCCTTCCCAACAGGAAGTTGCAAGAGTCCACCCACAGCAAAGCTGCTATATAGCTCCTCCCCTAACTGCCATTACCAGTCATTCGACCGAAAACATGCAGAGAAAGGAAAACCATAGGGTGCAGTGGTGACTGTAGTTTAATGGAAAAATTACCTGCCTTAAAGTGACAGGGCGGGCCATGGACTGGATACACTACAAGAGAAATAAATTTATCAGGTAAGCATAAATAATGTTTTCTCTTGTTAAGTGTATCCAGTCCACGGATCATCCATTACTTATGGGATACCAATACCAAAGCTAAAGTACACGGATGATGGGAGGGACAAGGCAGGTACTTAAACGGAAGTTACCACTGCCTGTAAAAAACCCTTTCTCCCAAAAATAGCCTCCGAAGAAGCAAGGTATCAAATTTGTTAAATTTGAAAAAGTATGAAACGCAGACCAAGACTCCGTCTTGTAATCTGTTCAACAGAAGCCACATTTAAAAAAGGCCCAAGTGAAAACCACAGCTCTAGTAGAATGAGCTGTAATCCCTTCAGGAGGCTGCTGTCCAGCAGTCTCATAAGCTAAATGAATTATGCTTTTTAACCAAAAAGACAGAGAGGTTGCTGAAGTCCTTTGACCTCTCCTCTGTCCAGAATAGACAACAAACAAGGTGAATGTTTGATGAAAATCTGTAGTAGCTTGTAAGTAAAACTTTAAAACACGAACCACGTCCAAATTGTGTAATAGACGTTCCTTCTTTGAAGAAGGATTAGGATACAAGAATGGAACAACAATCTCTTGAGTGATATTCTTGTTAGATACCACCTTAGGTAAAAACCCAAGTTGGTACACAGGACTACCTTATCCGTACGGAGAACCAGATAAGGAGAATCACATTGCAACGCAGATAACTCGGAGACTCTATGAGCCGAGGAAATAGCTACCAAAAAGGAACTTTCCAAGATAGAAGTTTGATATCTATGGAATGAAAAGGTTCAAATGGAACTCCTTGAAGAACCTTAAGAACCAGCTTTAAGCTCCATGGCGGAGCAACATTTTTAACCACAGGCTTGGTTCTAACCAAAGCCTGACCAAATGCCTGAACGTCTAGAATACCTGCCAGACGCTTGTGCAAAAGAATAGACAGAGTAGAAATCTGTCCTTTTAAAGAACTAGCTGACAACCCTTTTCTCAAAATCATCTTGGAGAAAAGATAATATCCTGGGAATCCAGACTTTACTCCATGAGTAACCCTTGGATTCATAACAATAAGATATTTACACCATATCTTATGTTAAATTTTCCTAGAGACAGGCTTTTATGCCTGTATTAAGGTATCAATTACTGACTCGGAGAAGCCATGCTTTGATAACATCAAGCGTTCTGTCTCCAGGCAGTCCATCTCAGATTAGTTATATTTAGATGGTTGAAAAGACCCTGAGGTAGAGGGTCCTGTCTCAGAAGCAGAGACCGTGGTGGAAAGGATGACATGTCCACCAGATCTGCATACCAGGTCCTGCGTGGCCACGCAGGCGCTGTCAAAAGCACCAAAGCACTCTCCTGCTTGATCTTGTGCAAACCCCTCCGGAGGGAATTCCCACTCCCCCGGATGAAAAGTCTGACGACTTAGAAAATCTGCCTCCCAGTTCTCAACACCTGGGATAGGGATAGCTTTTAGACAAGAGTGAGTCTCTGTCCAGTGAATTATTTTAAGACTTCTAACATTGCTAGGGAACTTCTGTTCCCCCTTGATGCTTGATGTAAGCCACAGTCGTGATATTGTCCGACTGAAATATGATGTACCTCAGAGTTGCTAACTGAGGCCAAGTCTGAAGAGCATGGAATATCGCTCCCAGTTCCAGAATATTCATTAGAAGGAGGGTCTCCTCCTGAGTCCACTATCCCTGAGCCTTCAGGGAGTTCCAGACTGTATCCCAACCTAAAAGGCTGGCATCTGTTGTAACAATTGTCCCATCTGACCTGCGGAAGGTCATACCCTTGGACAGATGGACCCGAGATAGTCACCAGAGAAGAGAATCTCTGGTTTCTTGGTCCGGATTTAACAGGAGAACAAATCTGTGTAATCCCCGTTCCTCTGGCTGAGAATGCATAGTTGCAGTGGTCTGAAATGTAGGCGTGCAAACGGTACTATGTCCCTTGCCGCTACCATTAAGCCGATTACATTCATGTACTGAGCCACCAAAGGGCGCGGATGGAATGAAGAACACGGCAGAAATTTAGAAACTTTGACAACCTGGACTCCATCAGGTAAATTTTAATTTCTACAAAATCTATCAGAATCCCTAGGAGGGAAACCCTTGATATTGGGGATAGAGAACTCTTTCCTTGTTCACTTTCCACCCATGCGATCTCAGAAATGCCAGTACTACGTCCGTATGAGACTTGGCAACTTGGATGTTTGACGCCTGTATCAGGATGTCGTCTAAATAAGGGGCCACTTCTATGCCCCGCGGCCTAAGGACCGCCAAAGTGACCCCAGAACCTCCATAAAGATTCTAGGGGCTGTAGTTAACCCAAAGGAAAGAGCTACAAACTGGTAATGCCTGTCTAGAAAGGCAAACCTGAAAAACCGATGGTGATCTTTATGCATCGTAATGTGAGGATAAGCATCCTTCAAATCCATTGTAGTCCTCTATTGACTCTCCTGGATCATAGTTAAGATGGTACGAATAGTTTCCATCTTAAATGATAGAATTCTAAAGAATTTGTTTAAGATCTTTTAGATCCAAAATAGGTCTGAAGGTTTCCTTTCCTTGGGAACCACAAACCGATTTGAGGAAAACTGTGTCCCTGTTCCTCTATTGGAACTGAATGGGTCACGTACACAATGCAAGAATGTCTCTTTCTTTATCTGGTTTGCAGATAAATGTGAAAGGCAAAAACTCCCCTTTTTTGGGGGGGAAAGCTTTGAAATCCAGAAGATATCTCTGGGGTATAATTTCCAATGCCCAGGGATCCTGGGCATCTCTTGCCCACGCCTGGGCGAAGAATGAAGTCTGCCCCCTATAGGATCCGTTACCAGATAGGGGTCCGTTCCTCATGCTGTTTTAGAGGCAGCAGCAGGCTCCTTGACCTGCTTATCTTTGTTCCAGGTCCGGTTGTCTCCAGACCGCCTTGGACTGAGCAAAAGTTCCCTCTTATTTTGCCTTAGAGGAAGTTGATGCCACACCTGCCTTGAATTTTCGAAAGGCACGAAAATTAGGCCTTTTTTGTCCCTTGATTTGGACCTGTCCTGAGGAAGGGCATGATCTTTTCCTCCAGTGATATAAGTAATAATCTCCTTCAAACTAGGCCTGAATAGGGTCTGCCCCTTGAAGGGAAGTTAAGTAGCTTATTTATTAAAGTCACGACAGCTGACCATGATATAAGCCATAGCGCTCTGCGCGCCAGTATAGTAAAAAACAGAATTCTTAGCCGTTAGTCTAGTCAAAGGAACAAAGGCATCAGAAAACAAAGGAATTGGCTAGCTTAAGTGCTCTAAGCTTGTCAAATATATTCATCCAATGGAGCCTGTAAAGCCTCATCAAGAGACTCAAACCAGAACGCCGCAGCAGCAGTGACAGGAGCAATGCGTGCAAGGGGCTGCAGGATAAAACCTTGTTGAATAAACATTTTTTATCCATTGGATCTAAAAAAGCACAACAGTCCTCGCCAGAGGTAGTGGTACGCTTAGCTAGAGTAGAAACTCTTCTCTTCACCTTAGGAACTGTCTGCCATAAGTCCCGTGTGGTGGCAACTATTAGAAAACATTCTTCTAAAAAATAGGAGGGGAAGAGAACGGCACACCTGGTCTATCCCATTCCTTATGAAAAATTTTAGTAAACCTCTTTAGGTATTGGAAAAACATAAGTACACACCGGCACTGTATATTATTTATCCAGTCTACACAATTTCTCTGGCACTGCGATTGTACACATTCATTCAGAGCAGCTAAAGCCTCCCTGAGCAACAAGTGGAGGTTCTCAAGCATAAATTTTAAATGTAGAAATATCAGAATCAGGTTAAATCATCTTCCCTGAGTCACAAATATCACCCACAGACTAAGCATATTGTGAGGTAGTATCAGACATGGTTCTTAAAGCGTCTGTATGCTCTGTATCTACCCCCAGAGCTGTTTTGCTTTCCTTTAATTTCAGGTAGTCTGACTAATACTGCTGCCAGTGTATTATACACAACCTTTGCCATGTCTTGTAAAATAAACGCTATGGGCGCCATTGATATACTTGGCGCCATTTGAGCGTGAGTCCCTGGAGCGGGAGTCAAAGGGTCTGACACGTGGGGAGAGTTAGTCGGCATAACTTCCCCCTCGACAGAATCCTCTGGTAAAATAAACGCTATGGGTGCCCTTGATGTACTTGGCGCCATTTGAGCGTGAGTCCCTAAAGCGGGAGTCAAAGGGTCTGACACGTGGGGAGAGTTAGTCGGCATAACTTCCCCCTCGACAGAATCCTCTGGTGATAATGTTTTTAAATACAAAAAATGATCTTTATTGTTTAACATGAAATCAGTACATCTGGTACACATTCTAAAATGGGGTTCCACCATGGCTTTAAACATAATAAACACAGAGCCTCCTCTATGTTAGACATGTTAGAACTAATAAAGAGACTAGTAAGCTTGGAAAACACTTTAAATCAAGTTAACAAGCAAATAAAACAAACGTTACTGTGCCTTTAAGAGAAACAAATTTTGTCAAAATTTGAAAAACAGTGAAAAAAGGCAGTAAATCAAACAAAATTTTTACAGTTCATGTAATAAGTTAACAGAGCATTGCACCCACTTGCAAATGGATGATTAACCCCTTAATGCAAAAAACAGATAAAAAAAAAAAAAAAAAAAAAAAACGACATTTTTTTTAAACAGACACAACAAAACTGCCACAGCTGAGCTGTGGATTACCTTCCCTATAACTGTTTCTATGCAAAATTTAAGCCAGCCATGTGGAAAAATTAGGCCCCAATAAGTTTTATCACCAAACATATGTTAAAAAACGATTAAACATGCCAGCAAACGTTTTAAAACACATTCTTATAAGAGTATGTATGTCTATTAATAAGCCTGATCCAGTCGCTATCACTGCATTTAAGGCTTTACTTACATTACTTCGGTATCAGCAGTATTTTCTTAGTCAATTCCATTCCTTAGAAAAATATATTACTGCACATACCTTAGCATATATCTCTATCAATCAGCCTGGTACCAGTCGCTTTCACTGCATTTAAAGGCTGTACTTACATTACTTCGGTATCAGCAGTATTTTCTTAGTCAATTCCATTTCTTAGAAAAATATTTTTACTGCACATACCTTATTTGCAGGAAAACCTGCACGCCATTCCCCCTCTGAATGTGTGAGAACAGCAACTGGATCTTAGTTACGTCTGCTAAGATCATAGAAAAAACGCAGGCAGATTCTTCTTCCAAATACTGCCTGAGATAAACAGCACACTCCGGTGCCATTTAAAAATAACAAACTTTTGATTGAAGAAATAAACTAAGTATAAAAAACCACAGACTCTCACGACCTCCTATCTATGTTGAGACTTGCAAGAGAATGACTGGGAATGGCAGTTAGGGGAGGAGCTATATAGCAGCTTTGCTGTGGGTGGACTCTTGCAACTTCCTGTTGGGAAGGAGAATATATCCCATAAGTAATGGATGATCCGTGGACTGGATACACTTAACAAGAGAAAAGATTCTTGTTTCCGGTGCAGTTGTTGGTAATTTTACAGCTTCCCCTTGTTGCCAACTTTAATTTATGGAAAATTTCTAGAATATCCTTGCATCTGTGTGACAGTTTAAATAGCCTGATAAATTGCATAAAGTACACTGAGATGACTTTCTTTGTATTTGACGAAGCAAACACCACTGATTGATATACACCACAATTATGAACATGATGATGAAATAGGATTTCTAAATCATAAAGTGAATGTCAACTTTCATGATAAAGTGCCCGGTTTTTAAAAAAATGATTTAAAACAGGGGCACTTTCATTCATGAAAGTTATCATTGCACCGGATTTTACAAATACGTACCTTCTTCTCCCGCCTGTTTCTTCCTGCTGTACATACACAGCAATGATGAAACCGGCTTCCTCCAATCACGGCGTGGCCTCACCAGATGGACGCTCCTTGGGGGGGGGGGGAAGCCGTGATTGGAGGAAGCCAGCAACATCATTGCTGATGAAGTACAGAGGACCTGCAGGCGGGGGATCGGCGATTCTACGTTTCAGGAGAAGAAGGTAAGTATTTGTAAAATCCGGTGCAATGTAAACTTTCATGAATGAAAATGCCCCTATTTTTAGTTTTTTTTAAAACCGGGCACTTTATCATGAAAGTTGACATTCACTTTAGGAGCTAGAAGCACTGTCATGAGGTCAAAACATTTATGTGGGGAGCGGATTCTTAAGATTAAATCCTCCATTGAGCCATGAACATATCCCAAACTGTACAGCAACTAAACATCTGTGCTGATAACTCTCCAGTTCAACTGAAAAAAAGATACTTCCCTTGGACTACCTTTGCCTTGTAAACCATCAGATATAGAAGGCACACACAACTTAAAGTAGAGAATTATCTACGAGTAAAGTTTAGTAAATATAGGTTCCAGGTTATGAACCCCAACCCCCAAATGCAGAGTAAGGAGACAGGATATCCCACAGAGCTATACATTATATTATGTATTATATTAAAGGACCAGTCAACACATTAGATTTGCATAATCAACAAATGCAAGATAACAAGACAATGCAATAGCACTTAGTCTGAACTTCAAATGAGTAGTAGGTTTTTTATAACAAATTGCAAAGTTATATATATTTCCACTCCCCTTATACCATGTGATAGCAATCAGCCAATCACAAATGCATATACGTATAGTCTGTGAATTCTTGCACATGCTCAGTAGGATCTGGTGACTCAAAAATTGTAAATATAAAAGACTGTGCAATTTTTTTTTAATGGAAGTAAATTGGAAAGTTGTTTAAAATTGCATGCTATATCTGAATCATGAAATTTTAATTTAACCTGAGTGTCCCTTTAAACTATATAACCTGAGATTATGTAAAATTAGGCAAAATGCTAATAAGATCACAGAGCTGGACAGAGTTCAATCAAAATAGATAAATACACAGAAAGTTAATTAATACAGCGTCCAAGCAGAAAATAGAGAGGGCAAGGCAGAAGAGAGGCTAGTGACCAGGCAAAGTTAAACTTGTGTCAAGAATAATTATCATAAATTTAACTTTGGCACTTTTTGAATGATTAACCTGACATACAAAGAACTGAAGCACCTGAATCACATTAAATAAGGCTTTGACAAAGCTATCAACATCACTAATAAGGTTTTGACAAAGATGTCAAGATTTGGAGACACCTGATATTTGACATTTGAATACTTGGTAAAGATGTCTGGAACAATGGCCAACCCAAAGAGAAAAGCCAAAGATTGGAAAATAAGATCTTCCACCACAAAGCAGATAACATTACAATGTTTTGGATATTTATGAATATGAAGTGAACCATTATTCAGATCTATCATGGTCAAAAGATTGCCTTGTTTTATGGCCCCGAGGATAAACTGTAAAGACTGTATCCGATTCCTTATATCGTGAACCTTCACAAATCTGATAAATTTGTGAAGTCTAAAAATGTTCCCCCTTTTAGAGTAAAAAACATGGCCCTGTTTCTATCTAGCTGGATATACTACTGCTTCCAGATCCACATGATCATGTACCCAAAGGGCCTTCCTTACATCAGGTCCCAAATAAACTGAATTATAAAGATTCTGGGAGGATTAAAAAATATGGAATGTACATTATCTATGAAAAAGTCTCATCTTTCCTTGTAAAATTAGATGCAGCTTAACAAAAAGTAATACGTTTAGATGTATGCTTCCTAAGTGGTCACCCAAATACAAGACCAGGGTAACAATTCACACTCCAAATAATATATTTGGACATTATTTTCTCTTTGGTTGATTTAAAGGGATACTGAACCCACATTTTTTTCTTTCGTAATTCAGATAGAGCACGCAATTTTAAGCAACTTTATAATTTACTCCTATTATCAATTTTTCTTCGTTCTCTTGCTATCTTTATTTGAAAAAGAAAGTCCAGAACACTGGACAGCACTTGTTTGTTGGTGGATCAATTTATCCACCAATCAGCAAGAACAACCCAGGTTGTTTACTAAAAATAGGCCGGCATGTAAACTTACATTCTTGCTTTTCAAATAAAGATACCAAGAGAATGAAGAACATTTGCTAATAGGAGTAAATTAGAAAGTTGTTTAAAATTGTATGCTCTATCTGAATCACAAAAGAAAAAATGTGGGTTTAGTGTCCCTTTAATGATGCACCTGTGAGATCCTGAGTCATCCAAGCAGTGGAAGAGTGGGTCCCACAATAAAACAAAAACTTTCATATTACAGAGAGCATATGGACATCAAAACTGTACTTTCACAGACGGCACAATTTCTCAATAACATTAATATTAAAAGGACAGTCTATACCAGAATTGTTACTGTTTAAAAAGATCAGTCACATTTTATGAAGCTCCTGGGGCTCGTCTTCTAATATCTAAATTGCTTTTAAATGCAGCTTTAATCTTATCCTATACTTATAAGATTCCTTTACTACTTATTCTATTGTAAGGATTTTCAGTACTTTTGTGTTGGCTGGTACTGTTCCTTTAAATATTCACCTTACTCCCTTATTTAAGGCCGCCCACAGCTAACTTCCTTGCTGGCTTATTGAAGTTTCCTTCAGAATTTGCTTGGCTTCCTTGCAACCAGTTACCCTGTCCGTAGCTCTTCAGAACTTTCTATTCTTCCACAGCGGAGCTCCCTGGCTGTATCTTGCAGGCTGTCAGGTCTCTGTATCTGTCATCAGCTACGGACCTCGCTTCCTCTCTCTTTCACACTGAGCGTACGCAAACTCCCTGACCTCCAGCGTATCTCCAGAGAGTATCTCCTACCAGCCTGCCTCTACTGTATTCAGGTATAAATACACTCACATATCTGCTCTCTGCATGGACTTGTCAGCACACGATCTGTTGTCGCTCCTGTGATATCCTGCTCTTGATGACAGTCTCCCTCCTGTCTACAAAACTTCTGAATAACAGGTACGCTTGCCTTCTCTGACAATGAGTGTTTAAAAGTCTGTTATGCACTTCGTTCTTGAGAGGTTATATTAAGTCACAGAGGTAACCCTAAAGCTTTCAAGTTGGTTACCTCCGTGACACAAACAACATCTTTTATTATAAAAGTTATTCATAACGTTTGCTCAGGTTATTTAACCAATTAATAGACTCTGCAGGATAAAGCATAAGCAGGATATCAGTTTATAGCGGCCATAACAGGATCATTAAACACAGCTTTATTACTTATGGACACAGCAGGTTTATTAATACACAGGGTCTTTACACCTATTGAACCGAGATTTACACTTCAGTTCCCCCAGGACCCGAATTAGCCAGCTACGATCTTAGGCCGTCACCTTTTACTTGAGCCTACTACATCATTCGACTACTCAAGCTACACAATCTCTCCATCGAGACCCAAGATTGTACTATACTGATATTTCCTACTGGTAGAGAATGGCCTTATTAAGAGATCTTGACCGTAAGATGCATGAAGTGTTTGCTGATCTCAAAGCTTCCATCAAAGGGACCGACACAGAATATTGCACCCGACAACCATTACCATCAGAGCATGACACGAAGGAAGCATCAGAGAACTACCCTAATACAAAACAGACCTCAAACTATAGATCCGAAGAGTCTGAGCTGATCCCGGGATAGACTCAGAGAGAAAGTCCAGGAGGAAGCTCAGAGGCACATAATCCACCTTACCTACATGCTCCCTCTACAACAGCGCTGCATCTTTGGAGATTACTGCCTCTATTTATCAAAGTCTGGCGGACCTGATCCGACAGTGCGGATCAGGTCCGCCAGACCTCGCTGAATACGGAGAGCAATACGCTCTCTGTATTCAGCATTGCACCAGCAGCTTACAAGAGCTGCTGGTGCAACGCCACCCTCTGCAGACTCGCTGCCAATCGGCTGCCAGCAGGGGGGTGTCAATCAACCCAATCGTACTCGATCGGGTTGAATTGCAGTGATGTCTGTCCGCCTGCTTTAGACCGCTGCTTCATAACTGGTGTTTCTGGCGAGTC
Organism: Bombina bombina; assembly: GCF_027579735.1. Taxonomy (NCBI): domain Eukaryota; kingdom Metazoa; phylum Chordata; class Amphibia; order Anura; family Bombinatoridae; genus Bombina; species Bombina bombina. Next base: position 1,003,481,685 of record NC_069504.1, on the reverse strand, counting down.
TGAAGACTCGTCAGAAACACGGGCCGTCAAGCTCCTTTCGGAGCTTGATAGATAGGCCCCTAAGTCCGATCATGTTGTCCAGCCTCGAGCGACTCCCATTTATGAAACGTTCGTTGCTCCCTCAGCTATCTACTCCAATTCCAGATGGAGAGCAGAAATCTACATCCTCACCCCTGGTGCCCCAGTTGGGAGTTGCGGCCGGCTTCTGGACAGGATATTGGGGACTCCTCAAAAATCACATGGCCCCAGAAAGATCATATGAGTGGAAAGTGATACTGACATCTGTACTTTCAATATTACTCACAATAAAGAACTACCGAGATCTCTCTTTAGTTTTTGGTAATAACCTCATTAAAGAACGGGACTCATCTCACAGCAGGTCTGACCTAAACAGAGCTGTCATAGTTTAGAGGAAGAGGTGCTCCTAGGGTCCATAATGCACTTACATGTATGTACGAACTTTTTGAAGAATTCCCTACTGTATATATTTATTTTCTTAGCATGTAGCCAATGGTCAGATCCTCAGTGTTTCATAAGGAACATCAATGTCATACTGTATCTTATTGTATTATACTGTGTATTTACTACCTTCCTGATGCAGATTTATTATGTTCTTGCTACGTAGTGAACACACACACAGTCTCCTAACACATATGTTTAATATAAAATCCTCTATACATAACCACCTCGAGGGTAATACACTTAACACACGCATTGGGATATGAGGATTGGAGATACTGACGTCAACCAGATCAACTACCCTCCTCACGCAGAACTAGCAGTTGGGTCTGACCACAGACATATTATAACTCTGAACTTGTAGGTAGTTTGCTCACACTACTTTACATCCTCATATCTCCCACAACCTCTCAGGTTAGATGAAGAGATGCTCCTAGGGTGCATAATACGCTTTCATGTATAGGTGAACATTCTGAAGAACTCCTTACTGTGTATATTTATCTTCTTAGCTTGTACCTAATAGTCAGATTCTCAGTATTTCATATGGATCGTCAATATTATATCTTATTGTATTACACTATGTATTTACTAGTTTTCTGATACAGACACTATCTTCTAGCAGGGTAGTTAACAGACACACCGTTTCCTAGCACATATGTTAGACACAGAATCCTCTATATATAACCACCTTGTGAGAACTACACTTAACACACGCATTGGGATATGATGATTAGAGACACTACTGTCAACTACATCAACTACCCTAGTTACTTAGTACTAGCTGTTGGACCTGACCACAGACACATTGGACTCGGTACCCGTAGGGAGCTTGCTTACACTACTATACATCCTCATTTCTCCCACAACCTCTCAGGCTCGATGAAGAGATGCTCCTAGAGTGCATAATACACTTACATGCTCGTATGAGGGTTGTGAAGAACTCCTTACTATATATATTTATCATCTTAGCAAGTAGCCAATGGGCAGATTCTCAGCGCTTCATATGGAGCATCAATATTATATTTTATTTTATTATACTGTGTATTTACTATTTTCCTGTTACAGACTTATTATGTCCTAGCAGCGTAGTGAACACACACACTGTCTTCTAGCATATATGTTAGATATGGAATTCACTATATATAACCACCTTGTTGGAACTACGCTTACAACACACATAGGGGTGATGATTGGAGACACTGATGTCAACTAAATTATCTATTCTCCTTACTTAGAACTAGCCGTTGGTCCTGACCATAGACACTTTGTAATTCGGTACCAGTAGGTAGTTTACTCCCACTACTTTACATCCTCATCTCTCTCACGACCTCTCATAAGGAATCATTTACAGTGCCACCTGCAGTCTTTCCTTACCACTTGAGTTATACACCTAATAGGCATTATTGCAGTTATTTGTTAAAAGTTTGTACTGTTATTTAAGGTGTGTTGCGCACCTACTTTAGGATCCTAGTTATGCTCTAGCTGTACCCACTGTACCCATGAGTCTAATTTATCTTACGTTATGTGTTATTGCCCCACATGAGTCAATAAGCTCAGGGGCGAGATGGGTTTCTAATTCTTCTCTCTCCTATAATTGGAATCAGATATGTTTATCGTTTGCATTTGTTGTGTGTTTAGGTATAATATAAAATTATGATATATATTTTTTTAAGACGGCAGCTTAAAACACTGATAGAGTCCTTACACATCTCAACTCTCCCCAGCTCACCCTGCTTCTGATTACCACTGAAGTCATTAAGGTCTAATGATATTTCAGTTTTGATGTCCATGCTCATAACTAACCCTTTTACTTTTTGCACCTAGCCAGAAGTCAATACGTACTAATCTTTATCCTAGACTGTCCTGAGCAGGTGGTTGAAGGAGTCACCTCTAACATTTGGTAGAACTAATTCTTCTTAGTAACCCCCAACTGCCTCTAAATTACAGATTTCATCATACCCTTCCTGTTAAAGAACCCCATCTCTAAAAGATATACTATTTTACTTATCTCTCTATCCTACTGATCACCCTCTTAAAATTATCCATTACCTATATAAATAGTCATGGTTCTGAATATACATTTACCCTTTGTTTTGGACTCTTATTGGAAAATACTCCATCCTGCTTCTAATATTGAGTAATGTATTACTAGTCTATAAAGACCCAAGCTCCCTCCCTACCTCCACACAGAGCGCCTCTTGACCGCTGATCTCCCCCCAACTTTCAAATACCTAGGTCCAAGAGCGACCATTTTAAAAACCAATATCCTCCCCTAGATTATATTAGTCTTCATAGGTCCAAAAGTGACCTCTAATGTCAAAAGAGGAATCAACTTTACTTTTGTCAAAGCGTTACTTTCATTTTGTTATCTGTGTTTTATGATGTTTCAATTATACTGTATAAAACACACAACCTCAAAAAAAAAGATAGATAATCCCTTTATTACTCATTCCCCAGTTTTGCATAACCAACACAGTTATATTAATAAATGGTTTACTTCTGTGATTACCTTGTATCTAAGCCTCTGCAGACTGCCCCCTTATCTCAACACTTGTGACAGACATGCAGTTTAGCCAATCAGTGCAGACTCCTAAATAACTCCACGGGAGTGAGAACAATGTTATCTATATGACACACATGAACTAGTACTGTCTAACTGTGAAAAACTTTCAAAATGAAGTGAGTTCCCTAATATCTTCCTCACACCTCACTACATGCCCCCTTGACCCTATCCCTTTACATCTAATACCTTCTCTGTCCTCTACCCTCACCCCAGCTCTTACTCACATAGTCAACCGATCCCTTACTACTGGTTCATTTCCATCATCCTTCAAACATGCAAAGGTCACCCCTATCCTCAAAAAACCCTCCCTCAACCCCAATTCTCCTGCAAACTACCACCTTGCTTCTAATATTGAGTAATGTATTACTAGTCTATAAAGACACAAGCTCCCTCCCTACCTCCACACAGAGCGCCTCTTGACCGCTGATCTCCCCCCCACTTTCAAATACCTAAGTCCAAGAGCGACCATTTTAAAAACCAATATCCTCCCCTAGATTATATTAGTCTTCATAGGTCCAAAAGTGACCTCTAATGTCAAAAGAGGAATCAACTTTACTTTTGTCAAACGCTACCTGTAAGCGTTACTTTCTTTTTGTTATCTGTGTTTTATGATGTTTCAATTATACTGTATAAAACACACAACCTCAAAAAAAAAGATAGATAATCCCTTTATTACTCATTCCCCAGTTTTGCATAACCAACACAGTTATATTAATAAATGGTTTACTTCTGTGATTACCTTGTATCTAAGCCTCTGCAGACTGCCCCCTTATCTCAGCACTTGTGACAGACATGCAGTTTAGCCAATCAGTGCAGACTCCTAAATAACTCCACGGGAGTGAGAACAATGTTATCTATATGACACACATGAACTAGTACTGTCTAACTGTGAAAAACTTTCAAAATGAAGTGAGTTCCCTAATATCTTCCTCACACCTCACTACATGCCCCCTTGACCCTATCCCTTCACATCTAATACCTTCTCTGTCCTCTACCCTCACCCCAGCTCTTACTCACATATTCAACCGATCCCTTACTACTGGTTCATTTCCATCATCCTTCAAACATGCAAAGGTCACTCCTATCCTCAAAAAACCCTCCCTCAACCCCAATTCTCCTGCAAACTACCACCCTGCTTCTAATATTGAGTAATGTATTACTAGTCTATAAAGACCCAAGCTCCCTCCCTACCTCCACACAGAGCGCCTCTTGACCGCTGATCTCCCCCCCACTTTCAAATACCTAGGTCCAAGAGCGACCATTTTAAAAACCAATATCCTCCCCTAGATTATATTAGTCTTCATAGGTCCAAAAGTGACCTCTAATGTCAAAAGAGGAATCAACTTTACTTTTGTCAAACGCTACCTGTAAGCGTTACTTTCTTTTTGTTATCTGTGTTTTATGATGTTTCAATTATACTGTATAAAACACACAACCTAAAAAAAAAAAGATAGATAATCCCTTTATTACTCATTCCCCAGTTTTGCATAACCAACACAGTTATATTAATAAATGGTTTACTTCTGTGATTACCTTGTATCTAAGCCTCTGCAGACTGCCCCCTTATCTCAGCACTTGTGACAGACATGCAGTTTAGCCAATCAGTGCAGACTCCTAAATAACTCCACGGGAGTGAGAACAATGTTATCTATATGACACACATGAACTAGTACTGTCTAACTGTGAAAAACTTTCAAAATTAAGTGAGTTCCCTAATATCTTCCTCACACCTCACTACATGCCCCTTGACCCTATCCCTTCACATCTAATACCTTCTCTGTCCTCTACCCTCACCCCAGCTCTTACTCACATATTCAACCGATCCCTTACTACTGGTTCATTTCCATCATCCTTCAAACATGCAAAGGTCACCCCTATCCTCAAAAAACCCTCCCTCAACCCCAATTCTCCTGCAAACTACCACCCCATATCACTACTTCCGCTAGCTTCTAAAGTCCTGGAAAAACTAGTTTTCGATCGCCTAACACACTTCCTATCCTCCAACTCATTGCTTGACCCCCTGCAATCTGGCTGCCGTTCCCAACACTCAACTGAGACTGCCCTCACCAAGGTTACTAACGATCTTCTTTCTGCTAAAAACAATGGTCACTATTCTATACTTATCTTACTTGACCTGTCTGCTGCCTTTGACACTGTTGACCCTCCTCCTACGGACTCTCAGCTCCCTTGAGCTCCCTCTCCTGGATCCACTCTCTAATAGGTCCTTTTCTGTCTCATTTGCTGGCGACTCATCCTCTCCATTGCCTCTCTCTGTTGGAGTACCTCAAGGCTCTGTTCTAGGCCCTCTACTCTTCTCTATTTATACTTCCTCACTGGGTAAACTTATTAGTAGCTATGGCTTCAACTATCACCTCTATGCTGATGATACTCAGATCTACCTATCCACCCCTGCACGCTCTCCGTCTGTCCTTTCCCACATCAGCGACTGCTTATCTGGCATTTCTTCCTGGATGGCCTCTCACCACCTAAAAATCAACATGTCCAAGACTGAGCTTCTTCTAATCCCCCCAACTAATTCTACTCCAGTTTCTAACTTTACTATCACTGTCGGTGACACCACTATCTCCCCATCACCCCAAGTCTGCTGCCTTGGAGTTACGCTCGACTCCAATCTGTCCTTCATACCCCACATCCAATCGCTCTCTTCATTCTGTCGCAACCACCTACACAATATCTCCAAAATTTGTCCTTTTCTGAGTGCTGAAACTACTAAACAGCTAATCCATTCCCTAGTAATTTCCCAGCTTGACTACTGTAACAACCTACTAACTGGCCTTCCTCTCTCCCGCCTCTCCCCCCTTCAATCCATCCTAAATGCCTCTGCTAGGCTAATCCACCTCTCCCGACGCTCTGTATCTGCTGCACCCCTCTGTGAGTCGATTCACTGGCTCCCCATTCACAGCAGAATTAAATTCAAAATTCTCACTCTGACCTACAAAGCCCTTACCAATGCAGCCCCCCCATACCTGTCCTCACTCATCAACAAATATATTCCAGCCCGTCCCCTAAGATCCAACAACGATCTACTCCTTGCCTCTTCTACCATCACCTCCTCTCATGCTAGACTACAGGACTTCTCTCGTGCGGCACCAACCCTCTGGAACGCACTTCCTCGTGCTGTCAGACTTTCCCCCAACCTCTCCTCCTTTAAACGCTCCCTAAAGACCCTTCTTGTTCAGGGAAGCCTATAACCAAACCAGTAACTAATAAATTCCACTTGCCTAATAGTTGCCCTCATTTAACTTCACACTAACATCATTCCAACCTTTGCAGTCCCCACCTCCTGTTTCTCACCCTCCTACCCATTTAGATTGTAAGTTCCCACGGGAACAGGGCTCCCAATTCCTCCTGTATTTGTTTGTTAAATTTTGTTTGGTGTCTCATATTGTACTGTCCATTGATCTTTGTTACCTATGAACAGCGCTGCGGAATCTGTTGGCGCTTTATAAATAATAATAATAATAAAATGCTCTGAGCTAAGAGGCGGTTTTCAACGGTTTAGAAATCAGTTTGAGCCTACCTAGGTTTAGCTTTTCAAAAATACCACCAAGGAAACAAAGCAAATTTGATGATAAAAGTAAAAAGGAAAGTTGTTTAAAATTGCATGCCCTATCTGAATCATGAAAGTTTAATTTTGACTAGACTGTCCCTTTAACTACAGGGGTCAAAGGTGGACTGAGCTGTCAGATATATAGGACCTGGACCAAGGGCCCATCATGTAGGGGTGTCACCAAGGAAAGTCACCGGGTCCACCTTCATAATGTTAATTAGGATTCGCTTGTGGTTGTTAGCTGCACTAGAAGTAGGTAGGCAATTATGGGTGGGTCTAGTGAGGGCCATGACCCTGGAGTGGGGACCCTTTCCCTGGACGTAGAGTGGGGGCTCTGTGCCTGGATGAGGGCTCTGTTGCTCTAGAGTGTGGGGACTGGCTGAAAAGTTGAGGCCTTGGTGGGGTCTGTCATTCTGGTTTCTAGCACAGGAATTTGTTTCCCTGTTGGAGGCAGGAGAAGTAGGTGGCAGTGTGAGGGAGGGGCATGTGATCAAGGGCCCTCCCCTAATTTTTGCCTGAGGTCTCTGTTTAGTCTCAGCCCGCCCCTGACAGGGGCAGCAATTATTTCAGAATTCTTATCCTAAAACACAAATAAACAAAAAAGCATCTCTCCTCACAACAACAAAATGACTTAGCAATGACTAAGCTCTCCTGCTTTTAAACTGAGACAGAAATCATAGCAGGCAGAAGTGACTGAAATACAGCTGTGACTAATACTAAGACACATCAAATAAAAGTTCTGACCCCTAACTTCACTTCCTGAAAGTCACAATGCAAACAGCAACAGGCTCAGAGAGTACAACTGCTATAAAAAAAACACTGTACATGCACATTTATGTGCACAAAACAGTTTAGAACTGCATCAACTTTGTTTGTACTAATTATTTAAAGTAACCACAACATAAATATGTGGAAATAACTAGCCTTTGAGGCCTATTTATCAAGCCGTCAACTGCAAATACGCTGGAATTCCGCAGCGTAATTGTGGCGAGCTTGATTCCTCTTATTTATCAAAGCCTACAGACCAGCAAAAGTAGAAATCTGTGACGTAACATACGATCCGCCGGACTCAGTCCGACACAGATCAATGCTTAAGTCACTACAGATGTTCTGAATGCAAATTCGGCACTATCTGACTACTTTTACTAGTTATAAAATTTCTACCAGGAACGCTCGCCACTATTCCGGCCCAGCGCACCTGGTTTTCAATACGCCACCCTGGAGACGGCGGATGCAATAGGAATCAATGGGAGTCTGAAATCAGCGAAAGTTCATGGGAGAATAAAAGTTACGTTTACACCTAACACCCTAACATAAGCCCCGAGTCTAAACACCCCTAATCTGCCGCCCCCTACAACACCGCAACCTACATTATACTTATTAACCCCTATTCTGCCGTCCCGACACTGCAGCCAAATAAATAAAAGTTATTAACCCCTATCCCGCCGCTCCCGGACCCCACCGCAACTAAATAAATGTATTAACCCCTAAACCCCTGGCCTCCCACATCACTAGCACTTACTAAACCTATTAACCCCTAAACCGCCAGCCCCCCACATCGCCATAAACTAACTTAAACTATTAACCCCTAAACCTAACAATCCGCTAACTTTATATTAAATATTAACTCATCCCTATCTTATAATAAATGTAAACTTACCTTTAGAATTAAATTAAACTATATTAAACTAATAATTAACCTACCCTAACTATTATACTAAAATTACATTAAACTATATTAAATTACTAATTAATCTACCCTATTAGACTAAAATCACATTAAACTATATTAAACTACTAATTAATCTAACCTATTAGATTAAAATTACATTAAACTTTGTTAAACTAATAATTAATCTACCCTAACTATTAGACTAAATTACATTAAACTACAAATTAAATTAACTATATTATATATTTAAACACCTAACCCTACTCAAATATTTTAAATCTATACTAAAAAATTACTGTTACAAAAAATTAACAACTAAGTTACAAAAAATAACAAACACTAAGTTACAAAAAAAAATAAACACTAAGTTACAAAAAATAAAAAAGAAATTATCAAAGATTTAAACTAATTACACCTAATCTAAGGGCCCTATGAAAATAAAAAAGCCCCCCAAAATAAAAAAACCCTAACCACAATAAACTACAAATAGCCCTTAAAGGGGCCTTTTGCGGGGCATTTCCCCAAAGAAATCAGCTCTTTTACCTGTAAATAAAAAATACAAATACCCCCCCAACAGTAAAACCCACCACCCACACAACCAACCCCCCCAAATAAAAACCTAACTAAAAAAACCTAAGCTCCCCATTGCCCTGAAAAGGGCATTTGGATGGGCATTTCCCTTAAAAGGGCATTTAGCTCTATTGCAGCCCAAACCCTAATCTAAAACTAAAACCCACCCAATAAAGCCTTAAAAAATCCTAACACTAACCCCTGAAGATTCACTTACAGTTTTGAAGATCTGACATCCATCCTCCAAGAATCCGGCAGAAGTCTTCATCCAAGCAGCCAAAGTCTTCATCCAAGCCCGCAGAAGTCTTCACCCAGACGGCATCTTCTATCTTCATCCATCCGGTGCGGAGCGGCTCCATCTTCAAGTTATCCGACGTGGAACATCCTCTTTGTTCGACGTCTTCTTCCTGAATTAAGGTTCCTTTAAATGACGTCATCCAAGATGGCATCCCTTATATTCCAATTGGCTGATAGAATTCTATCAGCCAATCGGAATTAAGGTTGAAAAAATCCTATTGGCTGATGCAATCAGCCAATAGGATTGAACTTCAATCCTATTGGCTGTTCCAATCAGCCAATAGAATGCAAGCTCAATCCTATTGACTGATTGGATCAGCCAATAGGATTGAAGTTCAGTCCTATTTGCTGATTGCATCATCCAATAGGATTTTTTCAACCTTAATTCCGATTGGCTGATAGAATTCTATCAGCCAATCGGAATCTAAGGGACGCCATCTTGGATGATGTCACTTAAAGGTACCGTCATTCCAGAAGAAAACGTTGGAAGAAGAGGATGCTCCGCGCCGGATGTCTTGAAGATGGAGCCGCTCCGCGCCGGATGGATGAAGATGCCGTCAGGATGAAGACTTCTGGCCATCTGGAGGACCACTTCTGCCCGTCTGGAGGACCACTTCTGCCGGCTTCATTGAGGACATCTTGCCGCTTGGATGAAGACTTCTGCCGGTAAGTGAATCTTCGGGGGTTAGTGTTAGGATTTTTTAAGGGTGTATTGGTTTAGGTTAGGGCTTTGGTCAGCAATAGAGCTAAATGCCCTTTTAAGGGCAATAATGGGCAATGGGGAGCTTAATTTTTTTTTGTTAGGCTTTTATGTCAGCGATGTTGGGGGCAGCAGATTAGGGATTAATAAGTATAAAGTAGGTGGCGGTGGTGTCCGGAGCGGCAGATTAGGGGTTAATAAGTATAATGTAGGTGTCGGCGATGTTGGGGGCGGCAGATTAGGGGTTAATAAAATGTAAGATTAGGGGTGTTTAGACTCGGGGTTCATGTTAGGGTGTTAGGTGTAAACATAAAATGTGTTTCCCCATAGGTAATCAATGGGGCTGCATTACTGAGTTTTACGCTGCTTTTTTGCAGGTGTTAGACTTTTTCTCAGCCGGCTCTCCCCATTGTTGTCTATGGGGAAATCGTGCACGAGCACGTATAACCAGCTCACTGCTCACTTAAGCAGCGCTGGTATTGGAGTGCGGTATGGAGCACAATTTTGCACTACGCTCACTTCTTGCCTGATAACAGTTAGGGTAGATTAATTATTAATTTAATATAGTTTAATGTAATTTTAGTATAATAGTTAGGGTAGGTTAATTATTAGTTTAATATAGTTTAGTGTAATTTTAGTATGATCGTTAGGTTAGGTTAATTATTAGTTTAATATAGTTTAATTTAAATCTAAAGGTAAATTTAAATTTATTATAAGAGAGGGATGAGTTAATATTTAATGTACAGTTAGCGGGTTGTTAGGTTTAGGGGTTAATAAGTTAATTTAATTTATGGCGATGTGGGGGGCTGGCGGTTTAGGGGTTAATAACTTTATTTAGTTGTGGTGGGCTCCGTGAGTGGCGGGATAGGGGTTAATAACATAATGTAGGTGGCGGTGGTGTAGGGGGCGGCAGATTAGGGGTTAAGAACATAATGTAGGTGGCGGCGGTGTAGGGGGCGACAGATTAGGGGTTAAGAACATAATGTAGGTGGCGGCGGGGTCCGGGAGCGGCGGGATAGGGGTTAATACATTTATTTAGTTGCGGCGGGGTCCGGGATTGGTGGGATAGGGGTTAAACATTTTAGTAGAGTGGCGGTGTTTAGTGACAGTATATAAATAAAGCTGGGAAAAAGCCGAATAGCAGCGAGATCGATGACTGTTAGTTAACAACAGTCCACTGCTCATCGTCCCATACTTGGTTCGTGGCTTTTTGACATCTTTTTTTTTAAATTTGGAGAGCGTATTCAGGTCCACGGCAGTGATTTTAGGCAATGTTAGGCGATGTCCGGTGAGCGTATTGGTGCCGGCGAATGCAGCACAGTTGACGGCTTGATAAATAGGCCTCATAGGCTAGAAAATATATAACATGGGACATAATCCTACATTTAAAACAAATAAAAGGAACAAACCAATTATAGAGATATACTAGAACATCTGGATATGTGCAGGGTATGGTAGCTGTGCTAATAATTAGAGAACCACTGATACTATCCTGCCTGTTTTTTTTTTGCAGTACCATGTTGTATTGGTGTAAAGACCAAAATGTATTCTCTGAGCGTCTGCTATAGTCCTCAAATCCACCAGGGAAACCTAAGGGATTATCCTGTCAAGTGGGATTATCCTGTCTAAAACGGTAAAAACTGAACTGACATAGTCAGGTACAGGAAGGTATATGTAGAGATGGAGTTTCAAATCCCTCTCTGCCTACAACAGTTTCAGAAATCATCTGTCTATCAGTACTAATATACCAGGCAGTGGGTGTAGCAAAAGAGCTGTGAAGAGCCACGGAGTGACCAATATGTGTTGCTATCACTAAATATTACAAATAGATACCGTTTGCTTGTATTGTCAAAATGCAGCTGCTACGAGAAACCTACTGTTTCCATGGGATCTAGACCTATGTTTGGAGCATTGGTTAATATTGCAAGAGTTTACCTGTGGAATCAGAATAAACAGGGAGGTAGTGACTCTGAAATATCAGATAGAGAGGGAGCGACTGACCCTGATATCTCAGATGAGGACGTCAGACCCAAACCAATCTTACGCAATAGGATAACCCCCCACAACAGTACTGACTCTGTCCCTTTAGGCGTAGAACTCGTAGAGGCAAGGGTAAAAGGGCCAAGGACACGCAAACAGGTACAGTTCAACTCCAAAATATCCAACAAGAAAACCAAATCCAACAAACAGAACTAAATGTAATTAATTTAACTGACAAAGTGTTAACTGACTCACACATCTCAGTCCTCAAGAGAGGATTAACATTTGTACCCACACCAACAATAGATAAGTTTGACACCATTAAAGATGTTCACCTGTTCACTAGAAAAGTCTTACTTAAAAAGTACTTTGCTAACAACACCAGCAGTGAATCACTAGATAAGGCAGACATGTCTGCCATGAACGACTTACTAAGTCTATTGGGGGATACTGACGATGATGTCAATGAGATTACTCAGGCAAATACCAATTGGAGAGAGATATTAAAAACAAAATCTAGATTTATACCACCCTGTAACATATCACATAACACTGTTACCTTTCTTGACTTGGTATGTAAAGATATCCTCAACTTGTCAGAGGAAATAGAACCAGAAATCTATAATCTGTCTGCTGAGGAAAAATGGTCACTTGCAGAACTAAGCCATTGGTCAGACATCCAAATTAAATTAAGTGATAAAGGGGGTAATGTGGTTCTATGGCCCACCTCCATGTACTTGGAGGAAGCAAAGAGGCAACTAAATAACAAAAAGAATTATGTTAATCTCTTCAACAATCCCACTGAGAACTTTTTGAAACAATATAATAAATTGATATCATCTGCTCTATCCCAGGGCATCATTGAGAATACTGAGTATAAATTCCTGGAGGTGAAACAACCGAAGGTTGCCACCTTATACCTATTGCCCAAGATCCATAAGAACATGGCCTGTCCTCCGGGACGACTGATTGTCTCGGGCATAGGATCACTAACAGAGAAGGCCAGTAGATATATTGATGCCAGACTATGCCATATAGTCGAATCATTACCTTCATATACGAGTGACACAATGCATGTACTGAATAAAATCAACAACATTACTATAACTCCTAATTCTATTCTCGTGACTTGCGATGTGGAATCTCTCTATACTAGTATAGATACTGTATGGGGATGCAAGGCTGTGTCACACTATCTGTCCAAAGAGAGTGGTATATCTAATGAGAATAAGGAATTTATAATTGAGTTATTAGAGTTCATCTTGAGACATAACTACTTTGTCATCGACGATAGATTTTATTTACAAACTTGCGGTACGGCCATGGGGACTTCGTGTGCCCCCACGTATGCTAACATGTACCTGGGCTGGTGGGAGGAAACCGTAGTGTTTCATGACTCTATGATAAGATTTTCATCTTTTATCTCCCACTGGTCCAGGTACATAGATGATATATTTTTTGTATGGGAGGGATCTAGTGAATTACTGCTGGAATTTGTGTCAGTTTTGAATCAAAATCCTCTTGGGTTATATCTCACAATGAATAGCGATAAGCTAAAGGTGGAATTTCTGGACCTTATGATTAACAATGTTGATGGTCATCTGGTCACGAAAACCTACAGGAAACCGACATCAACAAATAATATCCTGAGAGCAGATAGTTTCCACCATCCTAACACGATCCGTAGCCTACCGATTGGTGAATATTTGAGAATTCCCCGTAATTGCTCAGATATAGAATCATTTAAAGTAGCTGCTAATGATCTTAGAATAAGATTACTACAAAGAGGATACACAAAAAAAGCACTTGCAAAGGCCTATAATAGAGGACTTAATAAAGACAGAAGGGAACTTCTAAAACCCAAAGATACCCAACCATCTGATCCGCTAAGATTTATATCCACATACACTAGCCACAGTCATACAGTATCAAATATAATACGTAAACACTGGCACATTCTAAAGAGTGATGAGGTGTTACAAACTATAATTACAGATAAACCTCTTTTCACCTACAGATGGGCAAATAACCTTAGAGACTGCCTAACTACTAGTCACTTCAATCGCAATGCTAAAAAAGCTCCTATATTTAAAGGATCTATAGCATGTGGACACTGCAGTGTATGTGCTCACATGCAGAAGAAGAAATATGTAGTTGACAGATTCAATAAGAAGTGGTTCATTAAAAATCATATCAACTGTAAGAGTATGAATGTAATTTATTGCCTATCTTGCAAATGTGACCTTTTATACGTTGGGATGACTGAGCATGATCTCAGTAACATCAGATTAGCAGCTCGTGATGTGGAGAATGGTAAAAAGATTACCAGTGTTGCCAAACATTTTTTACAAAAACACAACGGCAAAACTCAAGGCTTCAAATGTTGGGGCTTTGAAACCATTAAACCTGGCATCAGAGGTGGGGATACCGAGGATGCACTTCTAAAGAAGGAAGCCAGATGGATATTCAGACTTAACTCTGTTATGCCATCTGGCATGAATGAATACAATAATTTTTGGGTATACTTGTAAAAAGTTGTATTTTGACGTAGCAATGCATACAAGTTATATACTGATTCTGATGTATAATATAAGGGCAGGATAGCAAAATGGAACTGGAATGTATTATTTAATCACGTCCACAATAAGTATCCTTGCACTTACTGATTGCTAACGTCTTAAAAATCAGACAACAACTACACCCCAGAAATGAATGTGCACCCAGAATGGGGTTATACCTGATTTAATTATAACAGATAGGAATTGGCGTAATAATGAATAGATCACACTATGGGAATCATACCTATTAAAATGTGATTACCCTTAGGTCACCCCTCTATGTGTATACGTTACTCTGGCCTTCCTCTGATGTTTATGTTATTAAGGCTTTAATTATAATGAAATGTATGGCAGTATTATATACATGTCCAGTTATATTATAATGGGAGTATATACACTTAGAAATTATCTATAAGTGCACATCACAAATTGTATTGCAATTTCCTTCACCAAACCCACCATGTCGTAGCCTAGCATAATCTGCATTTTTCTTACCCCTTACATGTACCCTAACAAGAAGAAAATTCCTTATACACACTGGCTTTAAGGATTACATATAGTGTCAATATTTGTCAACACCAAGCGGTGACCATAGAATATATAAATATCTGAGAATAACCATTAATGAGAATAATAGTGGACTAGAACTGTAATATGTTTTAATTCTGTACTCTGCAATGTTAACGTGAGAGTAATATGAATAACTATTAATATATGATATCCGGTATTATACCATTAAGCAAAACTGTTTGTCATTATACTGGCCAATATACAACATCCTGAATCAGTCTTCAGGTCCTTAGAAAGATAGTATAAGGCAAACGCAGTGAAGCTTTTAACACCACTCTTAACCGAAAGGTCGACCCTAGTTTTTGGGGATAGTACATTAACATTATGTGTGGAGACCTACAACTCGCCAGGGCAAACGCTCCTGGACACATATTACAGGGGACATAATTGTGACAAGTGTTAACCCTAAATACTCTTCTATATCCACTCAATTTGTGTATGAGTAATAATGACACTGGCTCATGAACAACCTATTAAACTCTCAGGTAAACCGGTTTGATGGTATATATATTTTTAACATCACGGTAGCTGTCAGATAAGGGGGCGTGTTTACAAGTAGGTGTGAATATGCAACGCTACCCAATGAAATATCGACTCATCACCGTTGAACTCCTAACTAAACCCAAACTTGATAGCGGATATGTTTAAACAATTAGGACCTTGTTAATACACAGAACGATTGTTACATGACTCAGTATTGGGGACAGTATATGTATATTCCATGTGGAGATCGATGTGCGGTTACGATCTGAATCCTTCAGACATAAGTGACAAGGGGCGTAACTACAATAAGCGTTACCATATAACACTGTCACACCCCCACCCAATCACAAATTACTACGTATAAGGGAGGCATTTTTCTGTTAACAAAGCCTGAGATTGGCTAAAAATAGGGGTGTGTTAGATGCATAATACAGATTGGCTAATAACGATGAGAGGGTGGGTATATATAGAAGCCGCTCTTGATCACTCGGCTTGACTCTTTTGAACTTGTACACATTTAAAAAGTCCAGCTCAACGACCGAAACACGTTTGTGAGGTTCATTGAACTCACTTTGTTCTCTAACTTTTTCCTTACTTGCTTTACGTACAATTTCAACCTTGGGGATTTGCCTCTGTCACCTGAAGCCGAAGTATCCGGTTATCGGCCAGGAATACAGGGGGGCATCCACCCCAGGGCTGTAGTACGATGTAAGGAGTGGTTGTTTTTACTTATTTGTAACATAGATATAATCTTAATATTAGTGTGGTAATGGGATGGTTGTTATCCCTTTTAAACAAATTTAAATAAATTTTATATTTTAAATACCCATTTATAACATTTATACTCACTGTTTTAGTACAGGACGTTACAAATATAGGAATTTGAGTGCTACAACCCCCTCTTTTGTCCTTTCTCCCCCCCAACCCTTGATATTCATTAATAATGCAAGAGTCACATTTAAGGGCTCAAATAATACATTTTCCAAAACATGTATTGTTTTAACGGCTTTTACACATTAACTGTTCTGCTATTTAAGAAGACAAATAAGGTCAGTTGCATTTAATTTTGTTTAAGCTCAGCTACAAAACTTATTAGTTTCACTTGGATGTTTTATGCTTTAAAGACTTTCCTGCATGTACTTTTTAAGGACCTGGAATTTCAATTAAAAAACTTGCCCAAAAAGACCAGAGAATTTTTAGCATTTTTTTCTATCACTCTATTTAAACAAAAATAGTTGTTGTTGTTGTTTTTTGTTTGTTTTTTTAATTCTCAAAACTATATGTTTTTTGGTAGACAACCCAAGGCATTGATCTAGGCCTATTTTGATATATTTAATGCCATTATTTCGCCAACCAAATGTGATCATAATAAAATAATTGTTAACTTTTTTATGTATATATTGTATGTGCAATCATGACACAAATGGTTGTAAAAGCTTTTCTAGGATCCCCTTTATTCAGAAACAGCAGACATGCATGGCTTTGCCATTGTTTTTGGCAATAAGAAGGCCGCTAATTGTAGATGCGCACCACACTGCTGAATTTTCCATCAGTTAAGGGTTTAATTAGGTAGCTTAAAAGGTTAATTTTCACTGTAGCTGTTACAGACCGTGTCACTGTCTGTAATGATCTGACAATCTACCTTTATATGGTAACAAGAACATGATCAGCACTCCCTTACTATATGAAGAGAGATGCCTTCTGCCTCTGGCTGCAGTCTTAGCTGTCAGGCTGACAGCTAGAACCGCAGCATGAGGCAGAAAGTAGGACATAGCTACGCTTGTTAAAGTACCTTGTGACGTAGTATCCATATGGCTTAAGGGGTTAAAAACAGTTCAGACTGAAGTTTAGTTCAGTTTGTAAAAACCCTGTTTTACTCACATTAATTATACATGCATGTTTTACAATTTATAGTCATGTTATGTAAATGATTGATTCTATTAACGCTAATAGTTCACAGTGTATACATATCTGACTTGTGATTTTTATGATGGCTGCCACATGATACAAGGAACAGGGAAATAAAACAAAATTGTGGAATGTGTCATAAAAAATCTACTGCTTATATTTGAAATCCATAGTTTATAGTGCAATGTATTTTATTGTATGCATTTGTTGATTATGCAATTCTATTGTATTTAAGGGTCTGTTAACTAATATGTGGTCAAACACAATCTTGGTTTTCGTCCCAAAAAGGGCACTTTTCATTTTTAGCTCTCTGATAAAAATCTATTTTTAACATGGAGCCAAAACGTTCTCAGTAATCACAATCCATTTTCCCAATACTTTTCAACAGGTTTTCGAGACTATTTTGACCTTATCAAATTCAACACTTAAAGGCACTTGATAAAACACCAAAATGGCCTGTTAGCCATCTTTACAAGTATTCCAAAATCATTTAGAATAATTTTAGTATGTTGCACATTTGTAAGACATTTACAGGAGACATTTTAAGAAGTGTATTTGTATACATAGTATTGATTCATTAAATCTCCATTAATATTGTATAGTTCATCTGAAGTTGCCAGGGTACACATTTACATATTTATATTAATTAAATATGGGATATCCTGTAAAACTAAGCGGATCTTCAGGAAAGTGAGATCAGGACCCTAACATTGCGTGTAGCAATCTTTTTTTAAATATTTGTTTTTAAGTCACACTAGAAACAAATTGTCGTTATTGTCACTATCAGTGCAAGCGTCTTCATAACCAGGTTTTCAAAAGGGATTGTGCATTTGAGTTAAAAGGGAACCTATTGCAATCCAAATCTATCCTGATCGCTGCTAAACAATCTGAATGCCATTTGTATATGGACATGATGGGCATCCTGGACAAGTTTGAAACACAAAGGCGCAATTAGCCTAGTATAATTTTGACAGTCAAATAAATACGCAAAATTAAGCAACTCACAAATGGACAGCACCTCATAGGTGCTTGATGAACATGCTGGAGATTCTCAGTTGTCCAGCTAGCTGGTACTGGGTGAAGCAGAAACTTGGTTGTTGGTGACTCTCCACTGCTACAGGGGGAAAACGCAAAAACACATAGCCCAGCACAGCAACAACTTTGTATAATAATAATGTGGGATCAGATACACTTACAAAATGATTGCACCTGAATAGGAGCTAAAGCTAGCACAGCAAACTGTTCACTCTGGTGAATGCAGGAACTTGTCCCAGGAAAAATCCAATGTAAATAAATAGCAAATAAATGCCCAAGTCTAAAATATAAAATATAATTAAAAATAGTTACGCGTTTCTCAGCCTCGCCAGGACTGTTTCTTCAGGCTAATAAATCTAATACAAAAACCACTTGTGATTAAAAACCCTAGGCCAAATTTGGACAAGTTTGCTCAATTACCATATTGACAATTTTAATATTTTAAAATTATTATTTTTTCAGTATTTTTATTTATTGATTTTAAAAAGTACTGTTTTCTGTTTTATAAATCTGAAATCAAGAAGACTACAGGTTTCTGTTAGAAGGCCTGTGTTATTGAACACTCATTCACGAAAGCGTGATCCCATTTGATTGTTTTATAATGTATGTGCAGGAACTGAAAAGCAAACTGTTGTGAAGGTGTTTTAACTTTGCAGTCACAAAGGCACGATCCAGTTCAATATGCCAAAAATGAAGCCGCAATTCCTTTTAAAAACCAGGTCACAAAGACACAATCTAGTTTGAGCATAATTTTTGCGTCTACAATATTGCAATGGAGCTGTTTCACTAGTGTTAATATACAGAATTAGATGAGAGAAATCCTTCGCGGGATCAGACAGCTGACAGATTGTGATATATTATATTTCTGCTTGTGTGCTTATTAACTATGAATCTATGAGAAGTGTTGAAGATAAATTTGTATATAAGTGTTTCAAAGGCAATAGAGTCTACCCCATAGTGTATAACCCTTAATAGATAACAGGATAGCTGTATACAATGCTTAAAATAAATGAGTTGGTTTATGGAGACAAAAAACAGGAAACTGTTTAATATTTAATTGAGAATACAGCTGGGAAGTTACTTGCATTCTTTAGTTAGCGTCCCAAAGTAGAAAAATATACTGGGCTAGATTACAAGTTTGTTTAGATAACAAGCATTATCTTGCGCTTGATTAAGTTATATTTAGATTTAACACTCATGAAACAAAACTTTATTAACAAAAAAAGGTTTTGTGGCAAAATTATTTAGCATATGGTATATAACAAGGGCTTGGACTGGGAAAAGGGATCAGGTGTGTGTGTATGTATATAATAGATATATATATATATATATATATATATATATATACTGTATATATATATATATATATTTATATTTATGTGGGTGTGTATGTGTGTGTATATATATATATATATTTACATATGTGTGTGTGAGTATATTTCAATTTGACCGACTTTCTTTAACGACAAGTCACTTTGTTTACTAGTCATCTGTAAAAAATATACATTTGTCAATTTACCAAATATTTTAGTAGTATTACATCAAATTACACATCAATATGTATTGCAGATGTTGCCTGTATAACATGGAAATGGTTACACAACTAAAAAAATCAATCAACACTATTAAGAATAAAAATTAAATGAATATGACAATTATGATTTTTGACCAATGGGTCTAATAATTTGGCAAGGTAGTATACAGCGTAGCAGACAATGAAAGAACATTTTTGACCAATGAAAGCATGTTTTCAAGTACCAGGGAGAACAATAACCAATAGGAGTAGTCAAAGTAACTTTGTTTGATGCTAACTGGCACCAACTTAAAAAGTAAAGGAAAAAATTAAGAAGCAATTGGGCTTGGCACTTAAAAAGCAAATCATATCAACTAATACAATCATATCAACGTCTTAAAATCATAATCCAACATCTGTATAACACCATCCATCAGAACTTGCAGAAAAAACAGAGTGCAAAAAGAGATGATTCAAATGCAGATTTATTTAACAGCATACATACGCAATATAAAATGTACTTACAAAAAGTGCATAAATAAAATGCCTTTAGTGATTGCTGTGTGCACGGAAATGTGCTAAACGCAACAGAGGACAGCTGGATATCATCTCTAACACACAACAGGTGCCTGCTTCAGGGATATCTGTAACCCCAACAAAGCTACTGTTGCAGATACCGCTCACACATTACTAAAAATGTGTCCCTTACAGGGGAGTCACAATCAGATAACCCCAACGCGTTTCTCCTGGTTCTCGCGAGGATTTGAAAATGTATAATGTTCTCCTAGACAGATTTTAGGAATAACGCTAAAGTGATTTTAAAAACCTAATGTAATAGAAACAGTAAATAGGACAGTTTAAAAACAATACAAGGTCTGAATTTCATACTCTCTGGAAAAAATGCATTCAATATAAATATAAATAATATACAAAATGAATAAAAAAATTATAGAAAATTGTATACAATTTCATTTTCCATTACTTGGTTCATTAAAAAATAATTCATATTTTTCACAAAAAGCTATAATCACTCAAATATGTATAAAAAAGTAAATAACCAGAAATTGATGATATACTAAGAAATCTCACATGGATTAAAACCCTATATTACATATAAGCTGCCACATCAATATCAATATTTAGACCCATTGGATATAAACTTTTAAGTTTATAAATCCAATAGGTCTCAAGCTTTCTCAGTTCTAAAAGCCTATTGTGCTTAGTGGGCGGAACCCAGCCTATAGCTTGTACCCTTGAAGAAACAGGGTTACTATTATGATGATCCATAAAATGCTTTGCCACATTATGTTTAACTTAGTTCCTTTCCAATTGGAGAGCCAATTTCCCTCCTGGTGATTTACATTTTGTATAGTTTTCCATTTACAGGGGGCTAGAAGATTTTTCAAGCTCCTACCCTTTTTAAAAGTGATATTCGGTTTATCCTCCAAATGTGGTCCCAAAAGGGGATCTGTTTTTAGAAGTGGCCAGTGTTTATTGAGGATACCCCTAATGGTACCTGCTCCCTCATTGTATGTAGTGGTAAATCTTATACACTGGGTATTGTTCCTTTTTTCTTTAATAGACCTATTTTGTTTAGGAAGTATCAATTTGTTTCTATCGCTCAACTGTGCTTTCATGCAAGCTTCTTTTATCCTATCTATATCATAACCCTTTATTAAAAATGTATTCTCTAGAATATCTGCTTACTCTTCATAATTGCACATATGTGTGCAATTTCGTCTAATCCTAAGAAACTGGCTGAAGGGTACGTTATTAATCCAGCATTTTTTATGCGCACTTGATGCCTCTATATAACCATTCCTTTCAGTCGGTTTCCTGAAATTTTAACCAGCGGTGGTGTTCTGTTCATTATAAAGTACTAGGTCTAAAAATTCTATCAATGTGCGCGATGATTGCTTTGTAAATTTGAAATTATATGTATTGGTGTTCATATACATGACAAAATCATCCAGCAGCGAGAAGTCACCTCGCCACAGGATGACTATGTCATCTATATATCGGCCATACTTGCAGATATTATTAATAAAGGGATTGTTATTCCAAATATATTTGTTTTCATAAGAGTTTAAATACAAGTTGGCATTGTGTCTGCAAATAGTATTTCCCCTCAAAAGCAAAATAATTATGTCTAAGTACAAAGTTGATACTATCCAATAAAAACTGTACATGTACATCAGGGATAGTCCATTTGAATAATTTATCCTTAATTGCCTGTACCCCTAAATCATGTGGGATAAAGGTGTAAAAGGCAGATAAATTGCATGTTATCCAACTCATGTTGTCTTCCCACTTCATACCTTCAAACATATGTATGACAGCTTGAGTGTCTTTGAGATACACCCTAGTACCCTTCACTATGGGCTGTAGATAATGATCAATATGTTTTGATAAATTATCACACAAAGACCCAATGTCAGACACAATTGGTCTGCCAGGAGGATGTATCGGGTCTTTGTGGATTTTGGGTAGATGGTAAAAGACTGCTGTATTAGGCTGTGTTGCAAAAAGGAATCTATACTCATCATTAGTAAAGATATTGTCATTTTTAGCTGAATTTAGAAGTTTCCCTAATTCTTTCACGTATTCGTCTTTTATTACTGTATATGTGGTTGGATCAATAAGAAGGTTCATTGCCTTCTGTAGATAATCCTCCCTATTAGGATTACAATAAACCCGCCCTTATCGGCAGAATGGATAACTATATTTTGGGTCACTGCCAATTTCTTGAGGGATTTTCTCTCCAGAATAGTAAGATTATCATTATATTTGTTGATATTAGATTCTTCTTTTTTGAAAGATTTTTCTATGAACAAGAACAAGTTTGGAAAACATCGAAATCTGTTCACCCTGCGATCCTATAGGATTATAGGTGGATTTTCTAGGAGGGGAGGAGCGTGTATGAGCAGAGTTCCTGGATTATTGCCTAAAAAATGGAAAATAATTGTATTATTACAAGCCTAGATTACCTTTACTAACGCCCAATATCTCATATACACCCATCTAAGAATTTAAAACAAGAAAAAGCCCTATATAATGGAGGCATGCAAAGTTATGGCTTTTCAACTTCACCATGCAGTAAGCGTTGATGTTTCACCCTCTTGCCTCGGCATCTGTATTGACTGAGGAACTAGCTGACCGCACTATACTCTCTCCCGGATCTCTGGGCTGCCATAGCTAATATTATTCTGCACAACTAAGAGTAGAGGAGGATTTACCTACAAACTACTAATTTGTATTTGAGGTGCAGTCCTAATATGGAGGCGGTAGAGGCCTGGGAACATCTCACCAAGTGGCTCATTGACGATTACTTCCAGACCCTTAAGATGAGCCTTACCTCACTATTGTCTTCTCTGACACAACAGCCGCTACAAACTGCGGATACCTTAAATACTCAGCACCACGAAATTGAGGGAGTCATACCTACATGTGCACCTCAGGAGAAACGAGAAACTCCCCCTGCCGGACCATTGCTAAACTCACTGCATTCTGACCTTGTGAAGATAGTGGTTGCGGATTGTCTCCCACTGGAGGGCCCAATGGTAACTCAGAATGTATGAAAGCTGTCAAAATGCCAAAGGTCTTTACTGCAAGTCCCTTCAGCACCTAGGGCACTCGGTGGCACCCGACATAGGCCTCGCTTCCATTGAGTCGTTAAAAATGGAGCCGTAAGCTACCGAAGCGGACGACAGCTAAAAGTAATTTACGGCTCCATTTTAGTACCAGGTTTCCATTGAAAAGATTAGCGTGTTGCGCGCAGTCGCTCTTTTCGGCCGTACGTAAGTTTGCGTTGCCAACCGATGTCGGATTTGTCGAAAAGCGCGCCATAACAAGTGCATTGCCATGGTAACCCGACCTCTGTCTATAAGAATAACGGTTTGCGCCTGCGCTCTTTACCTGTGATCGCCTCTAGAGAGAAAGACACGGGAGCTAGTTGCGTTGGTAGGAGTTTTGGGTTTTTGAGAGTTGTTTGAGAGTTAGTGGAGAGTTTGATATTTGATTTTCATATATTCTTATTGTAGGCCTCATATAATATTAGGAACACACACACACATTTTTTCATTAACCCCCATATCCCCATCTTCCTTTACCATATCCCCATCTTCCTTTATTACTCCTTTCATTAATCCCCTTATTCCACTTCCCATCCCCCCTTTGACTACCCTTCCCTTCCTCACTATATAACTTTTTTTTTTATATATACATTTTTCCCATCCTATTTTTATTTTTTTACATCCCATATTTTTTGGTTCATTTGACTATATAGCTCACCCCTTTCTTCATTTGCATCCCTTATTATTTTTCTATAATTTTGTTCTAATCCTCCTTAGTTTTTCCTTTTTCATTTACATCCCTTTGTTTATTTTCACCCCCACAATTTTTTTTTTTGAGGGATATAGAATAGAGATAGTTAGGGTCTAGATAGGTTAGGTAGTTAGTTTTGGGGCTATTTAATTTAGGGTTTAGTTAGGTGAATTAGTGTAGTTAGGTAAGCTAGGGACTTTAGTGTTAGGTTAGAGTTAGGGAGGAAGGAGAAAGGGATGGATAGGCCTAGTGGAGTTGGGAAGGGGGTGGCTAGGGGGAGGGCAGTGGTGAGGGTGGATAGAGGGAGGGGGAGGGGGGAAGTAGGGAGTAGTATGGGCAGGAATAGGGGCCGAGGTTTGGGTGGAGGATTTGTCCTTCCTCAAACCCTGGCAGAGGAGGGAAGGAGAGAGGGTGGAAGAGGAATGGAGGTGGGAGGAGTGAGGAGGAGTCAGCCTCAGCTAGGCACAAAAAGAAAAGGGAAAGTGGGGCAGACTGTGGCAACTGGGGGTGGGGCTGGTGGTAGCCTGTCACAGCCTGCAGGGACAGAGGAGGTAGAGAGGGCTGGTCCCCAGTCACAGGAGGGAGAGTCTGTGTCTGCTGGCCCTTCAGGTGTGAAGGGCAGGCTTAGAGAGGAGAGGTACTCTGAGGAGGAGAAGGAGGCTCTTGTTGAGGCATACTTGGAGAGGGCAGCTCAGCTGGAGAACCCTAACCTGAGGCCGGCTGTCCGGAATAAGCTGTGGGAGGAGATTCGAGTGGCAGTCAGCTGCTTAGGACGTAATCGTTCTACTGCCAGCATTAAACACCGCTATCATGACTGCAGGAGGGAAACCAAAGCTAAGCTGGCACAGCAGGCCAAATATGCACGTGGGACAGGTGGTGGTCCTAGCAAGAGAATACACCTAAGGTCATGGGAGGAGATGATGGCCAATGTCATCTCAGATGAATCTGTCCTAGGATGTAAGGGGACAATGGACACATCAGTGCCAGCTGAAGAGGTCCATGAAGGTGAATATTAAATATCATATGTAATAAATGTTTTATTTCTAACAAATATATGTTAACATCAGAAATATATATCGGCTTTGTTTTTTAAAATATAAATGTAATCATACACATGTGTAATACAGAATATAGAATGTTCATATATTATATATGTTTAGTAATCAATTGTGTTCAAGCATCAGTGGAAAACATACCTAGGTAGGATTAGTACAAGTAATGTTTTACATGGTTCAAAGTCTAATTTGCACAGTAACTTAAAGTGATAGTAAACCCAATTTTTTTATTTCATGATTCAGATAGAGCAGCAATTTTAAGCAACTCTCTAATGTACTACTATTATAAATATTTCTTTGTTCTCTTGGTATCTTTTTTTGAAAAAGTAGGAATGTAAGCTATGGAGACTTTGCATTTTTGGTTCAGAACCCTGGCTAGCGCTCGTGATTGGTGGCTACATTTAGCCACCCAATAAGCAACAGCAACCCAGGTTCTGAAACAAAAATTGTCTGGCTCTTAAGCTTTACATTCTTGCTTCTCAAATAAAGATACCAAGAGAAGGAAGAAAATATGATAATAGGAGTAAAATATAAAATGTTGACTAAATTTGCATGCTCTGTCTGAATCATGAAAGTTTAATTTGTACTTCATTGCCCCTTTAATGGCATCTTAACATAGTTGTAGTGGATATATTCATCCTGATTTCTGGAGTGGCTATCTGCTCAAACAAGCAAGGGTATAGATTTAAATTCTTTCTATCTATATCATATATATGGACTATGTGTAATACAAAGAGTCGCTTAGAGGCACAATCTTTAAATATACACCTCTGGTTAAATATGTTTAAGTTCATACAGAAATTATATATATATATATATATATATATATATATATATATATATAAAACTATATCTATATCTATAAAATTGATTTTCAAATGTTAGATGTTTCATCAGATTAATTTATAATTACAATTTATTTTTCAGAATTGCAACATGAGTATGAGTCCTCAACAAGACCGGAGGCCAGTGATGTTCCGGAATTCAGTGAGGAGGAGGAGGGGGATGTTATTGAAGCTGGATACTCCTACCTCAGCATACTTGAAGGAGATGAGCAACAGCCACTGGCCTATGAGGTTGAAAATGTTCCTGGCCCATCCCCATATTCATCTGGGAGGACATATCATCAGATGCAGCCTCCACCACCACAGCATTATCAGATGCATCCTCCACCACAGCATTATCAGATGCATCCTCCACCACAGCATTATCAGATGCATCCTCCACCACAGCATTATCAGATGCATCCTCCACCACCACAGCATCGGCAGATGCCTCCTTCATCACCACAGCATCAGCAGATGCATCCTTCATCACCACAGCATCAGCAGATGCATCCTTCATCACCACAGCATCAGCAGATGCATCCTCCACCGCAGCATATGTACTATATGCCACCTCAACAACAGATTCAGCACCCTCCCATGGCACAACAAATGCCGCCACCACTACCACCACAACAACGATCACCACCACCCCCCACCAATGTCTGTCCTCAATTGGATATTGAGCCACCCACACAGTCCCCAAGACTGAGTGACGACAACCTCACACAGAGCCAGGAATATGTGCCGGAGACACCTATACAGCCACAAGTGCCCCCCATGGAATCCAATATCCCCGCACAGTCCCAGCAGGATGCTCTACTGAGGCTCATTCACAGGGAGCTTAGACTTACTAGGCTCCAGCAGCAGCAGGATTTCAGGAGGCTACAGAGCCAGATGGACATACATAATGCCGCACTCGTCCGCCTGGCAGAGGCAGTGGAGAGGGTTGCAGATAGGCCGCAAACTCCCTCCTCACTCGCATCCTCCGTTATCTCCCTGCAGGACCCTGAATCGCATGTTTTAGCCTCCCAGTCAGCTGGTGTGCGTCGCCCAAGACGCCACACTTCCATCCCAAGTACCTCTCCTCCAAAGGCCAAATCCCGCCGCAAGCATTAATAAGTATTTTTCTTTTTAAATTATTTCCAGATATATAATATCTAAAAAAATTTTATGAAGCACTTTCTTAAGTGTGATTTCCATCTCATAAATATGCATATATTTTTCTAATCAAAATTAGAAAATATATTTCAAAATTGTTTTAATAGCTGTTTATTTTCAAAACATTAACAGCTTTATTCATTTTTATTTCACATGATGTCAATTAATATGCAGGTGTACATTGTTGATAAATGTATGTGTCCTTTTATTGAGGATATTATGCCGTTTAAGAATACTTGGGGATACGTGTCTGAAATTTATACAGTATATGCTATCTAACATTGGTCAACGTGACATGTGTAAATGTTATGATTTATATTCCACAAGCATATGTTGTTTGCTCCTTCAGATGAAGCTAATAAGGCTTATACAGTTATAGAAGAGTTGAAAAGTAAATATTCCTTCCTGTTGATATGGCCAAACACCTTGCATTCATTATAGTCCTATGTGGAATGTAATATCTGAAATATATACCTATCATGACTAATACCTATCATGACTAATGCACTCCTTTTTGTCAAGATTATTATTCAATATTTAGAATAATTAGATAAATGTATCTTTATGATATTTAAGCAATGATGTATACACAACATATATGTGATTGCCATGATATAGAGGTGATTAATACATTTTAATTGACATCATATGAACAGACACAGACTCTCCCTGGGACCAATGCACAATGCACTTTTAAATTGTTTCAATAATTCCATGTTAAAGACAATACTTCATATCTCTTGAAGTATGGAATATTAAGCACTTATGTATTTTGGTTAATAGTCTAAATATTGCAAATGTATTATCTGCTTTAGCAGACATGACATTACATATATTTTATAAATATTAGTACTATGACACATAACTTTAATGTGTCATCGTTTTGTATTGAATAAATATGATTTTCACATTGAAAATTACATTTGAATGAGGGTAAATCTGTAATAATAAAACTCATCTTCATTATAAACAACTTATTTCCTTTGAATTATTTTTCTATATGTATTGAGATTATATATAGCATCCCTGGGCAAAGGTTTCATTTTGAATAGGTAGATATTTTATTTATATTTATAATATTTTACCAGGAAAGATAAATTGAGATTTCTATAGTTTTCAAGTATGTCCTGGGTACACAAAACATTGCATTGATACAATGGGTACAATAAAAAAAAAAAAATAATAATACATATGCCCAAAAATTTAACATAGAACAGGTAGGAAATATATAATCAACAATGACAGGTGCATTCTGTTTTGAGATATGTAGAGAGGGATCTCTTAAAGGATATTAGGCATGGGGAAGGTTTAAAAGTGTGCGGGAGGTCGTTCCATAATTGTGGTGCTTGCATATATTTTTATATGTACATACATATTGATATTTCTATGACAACATGGGTGCAAATATTCCTATACATAGGACCAATAAATGTAGCATATATAATGTTATTTGTACATTGAAACACTCATAAATTTTTTTTGATTTGCAATTTCAATGAGAAACAGGCCTCAAAAAGCTCTTTTTTCCTCCTTTACACCTAGTTGAGCTGGGGGTAATATGTCTCAATGTATCGACAGCCTCCGACAGTGTATTAACGGTTAGCGCTTTCAATGGAAACCTGGTATAATTTATCGATTAACGGCTTCTATTACTTTCTATGGGACGCGAAAATCTTTTCGGCAGCCGAAGTCCGGAAGCCGATATAGAGGTATAACGCGCCATTGGAAACAGTCGTTAAACGCTATTGCTTTCGACAGCATATTTAACGGTTTGCGAGTGCACGCAAACTGAATTACGACTCAATGGAAGCGAGGCCATATTTTCTCAAACAGAACTGGCTGGTCAGAAACTCACACACGAGTCATATTTATTATTATTATTATTCTTTATTTATAAAGCGCCAACAGATTCCGCAGCACTGCCCATGGGTACAAGGATAACAGTACAATGGAGAAACAATATGATAAAAGACAAAATTTTACAGACAAATACAGGGGGAATTGAGGGCCCTATTCCTGTGGGAACTTACAATCTAGATATTTGTGACATCTCACAATATAGCAGGAGCCGTGACTTTCAAATTGAAAATTATATTCTACCTGGAACACATTTGGAAGATGTCCCTCTATGAAGGAAAAGGCCTGACCTTTCTTGGAACTCAGTTATTCCAGCGTGAGAGAGTATTGTTGGGATCCATATTGTCCTTTACATACTTTGAAGCAGGCTAAATATTAGCATTCATGAATAATCTGTCAAGCCCCCTTCATTGGTAATGGGTCTCTTTTGAGACTTACACTCTGGATGCTCTTGTCCGGACAAGCTTGACCTGGACTAAGTTTTATATGCTTTTCTACAGAGGCAGGACAATATGAAGGTTATTAACTTGATATATCCGTCTGCAACTGTATAATTTAGCATTACTTTATTATAGTTTTACTACTTTAGTTTCAGGCTA
This sequence comes from Bombina bombina, assembly GCF_027579735.1. NCBI lineage: Eukaryota > Metazoa > Chordata > Amphibia > Anura > Bombinatoridae > Bombina > Bombina bombina. The sequence goes on along the minus strand of NC_069504.1, from coordinate 1,003,451,987 downwards.
TTTAAATAACTACACATATATGTATCATATAGCCCCGGATTAGACATTAACAAAGATCCTATCCATATTGAGGATCCCTTCTTACTGTTCCCATCTGTAATAGAGATAGTATACTTTTCAATGGATAATACAATAATCTATAATATTAAATATGAGTCTCCTCACTCGTAAATATTGTTTATAAGTTACCTATATAAAGTACCAAAGTTACTCCTTGTGTAAGGGGGACAAATCTTTCATAAGCATTACTATGAATAACATATCCTTGTTAGTAGACCCAGTTTTGTCTGCCCTTGCTTGAAACTCTAGTTATCCTCTGGAAAAAATAGCCTTAAGCAAGACATCATCTAAATCCATCCTAAAACTATATTTCTCCCCTCACTTGTTTAGTGAAGTAGTAAATGTTATACCCTTCAACACGTTTTGTAGTGTTTACTCTGCACTATTTGGAGGTTTAGTTTATTACTGTTTGTACATACTATACTCCTGTTTGTTACTAGCTAATATATAGGGTAAAATTTTAGACTCATAACCTGATTATCTCAGCAGATATATTTTGCTACCGTTTCCATAGAGCATATATAGATCCCTACTGTTGAGTCATTTGTTTACATAATCTGGTTCCTAATGTATGTATTTGCTGTGAAAGCTATTAGATAGTAAGCACATTTTATTGAGGAAATTCTTGTAACAGCTAAAGCTATGTAATTCAACACAGTATACTATTGCACTTTGCGGCCTGTACTATTATATACCTATGGATGCTTATGCTATGCTCCTACTGCCATGATTAGAGGCTTTGTATGCTAGAGTTTTTATATATTATGCTATTCATCTGAGCCAGGTTTTATTTTTATATACCGCTAAAGGTTAGACCCATATCCTAATTAATATTACTTGTCATACAGTTGGTAAGCCTTCTCCTATTGCCAAACTTAAAGGCACACTGAACCCAAATTTTTTCTTTTGTAATTCAGAAAGAGCATGCAATTTTAAGCAACATTCTAATTTACTCCTATTATCAATTTTTCTTCGTTCTCTTGCTATCATTATTTGAAAAAGAAGGCATCTAAGCTTTTATTTGGTTTCAGTACTCTGGACAGCACTTTTTTATTGGTGGATGAATTTATCCACCAATCAGCAAGGACAACCCAGGTTGTTCACCAAAAATGGGCCGGCATCTAAACTTACATTCTTGCATTTCAAATAAAGATACCAAGAGAATGAAGAAAATTTGATAATAGGAGTAAATTAGAAAGTTGCTTAAAATTTCATGCTTAATCTGAATCACGGAAGAAAATTTTTGGGTACAGTGTCCCTTTAATACACACGTTAGTTTTGCAAATAGAGCCATACTTAATAGCTAGTACACAAATTAGCCTTTCATACTTAATTAGCCCAGTTCTGCAATATATGGCTATACCTTTAGGCTACTGCGTTCTGACTCACATATCTATACCTAACCCTGTCTACTTCTACAGTATGTTAGCCGAATATAAAACCTTGAGTGTATACCGGAATCCCTTCTACTTCAAATATCCCAGAGTCTGGAGACTCTATACCATCTAGATCTGAAAAGGGATTGGCTGCTATCTAGTCCTTACATGAGAGACTCTCATTATAGCTTAAATTGTGTTATGGAAGGTCATTTTAACAGAATATTTAACCTTGCTTGTCACATATTTACCTCAGATCATTCTATGGTTGGGGGATAATGACAGCAGCTTATCTATATCAGTACACAGGGGAATCACTAAAGACCTTTAAGCTTTCTCCTTATTTCTTCTCATAAAACACCCATTCATTTTCTCATACTTGCTGTATTGTTTCATTATTGCTACAGGTCTAAGCATAAGAACCTTTCTATATGCTACAACCTTATTAGAGAGGTATAATATGCAATTATGGCAGTCTATAGTCTAATTTACACACACTATTGATAAGTAAGGACAGTCTGATATGTACATATATATGCTCAGGACATCTTTCCCTGTAGTAGCCAATTACTTGACGAGAGATAGTATACTATGTCCAGGTTACTTAACGTTTACAGTGTTATATTACTTGTTCTTCGGCTGGGACCTCAGAGTATAATCACCTACCTTATATGATCTACTACTGGATGCCTTTAACAGGGAAATATTATTACACATCATATAGAGCATTACTCACAGTATCTTCATAATATCAGATCGCTGTTATTATATCTCAAGCCCTTTATGTCCATCACATGTAACGGATAAGTCCTATTATAATAGTCATGATACCTTGATTAGACTATGTCCCTCCATTTTCAATCATGTAAACAGAAAGTCATCCTCCTAAAATCCATCCCTCTATTCATATAATATGACCTTCACTCAGGGTCGGCTCCAGAACAAATGAAATGGGGGGGCATTTTTTTTTCACGAGGGGGCACGCATTTACAAAGCATGTATAAGAGTCAAAATAAGAGCAGACCTACATATTCTGCAGCAAAGTGTAGCTTCTGGCTGGCTTATCCCCCACTATTAACATTTGGAGAATATGTGCTAAATCACTAGGTAAAAGAATGAAGTCTAAATCCTATGCAGCACTAAAACAGAGCCTTTAAAATTCAGACCCCCAGTGCAATAGCTCCTTAAAAAAATTCACTCCTTAATCACCATGATCCAAAACCCTTAAACTCATTCTCAAATCTCATTCATGTCCCCTAAACAGCCATGCACCCCAACCCCCCCAATGCAATTAACCCCTTTGTTTGCAATAGCAGTGAAGAATACCTGGTTTTCAGGTACTGGTAATTTTGTAGATTAGATTTAGCTATACCTGTTTCTCAATAACTTACAGGTACCAGGCTACTTAATATAACCTATGTACTGTGAACCTATAAGAATATGATTGTATCATATAAATATAAGTCTATAAATGGCTACCGGCTTCTTTCAATGCCTCAAAAGTGCACTGTGAGGCGTCGATAGAAGCCGGTAGCCATTTATAGACTTATATTTATATGATACAATCATATTCTTATCATGGTCTATTGTTTAAGAAAATGAGTAACTCATGATAATTAGGTAAAATTAATAGGGTTAAAGTTCAAAAAGTCTCTAACATCCAATTCCAAATAAGAGGTTAAGACACGGAGCTCCTTGCAGATGCGTGATGCGACCAGACAGTTCGGCAGCTAACTCCGCCCCCAACATGCAGCATTACATAACAATTCATTATTTTATTTATTATTTTTAAAGCGTATGATCATATCAATATTTATTGAGGGGGGCACAGCATTCTATTTGGGTGGGCATTGCCCCCCAATGCCCCCCCTTGGAGCCTGCCCTGCCTTCACTCACTTCCCTCACCACACCGCTCTACCATACTTGTAGGCTCCTCCCCTCCCTTACTTCAATCAGAGTGGCTTTTGTCCGCTGAATTCACCTTCCTTCTTCCCTATATACTTCGGTCCAAGAGTGACCAAAACAAAAAGCTAACTCCCCTTGTCCCAATTGTATTAGACTAGATAACTTCATGAGTGTTCTTTATGGCAATGTGGGGAATATTTTCCTTTTAATATAATATAAAATTGAGGTCCCATTATATCTGGTCCAAACTCTTTTCTGACATATTAGTCATGAATGTTCTGAAATTTAACTTCTAATGATTTATCTCATATCGTAGACTTCTTTATCTTCACACAGACAATTAATATACAAGACATAGCTCTATACTTTATAGTTATAGTTCCTCCATTCCTTTTACCAACATACCTTTTATTATCTTGATAACAATTACTTGTTTATACTGTTCTACAGGTGCACAGAATATATGCCTACAAAAATAATTTTTTAAAAATAAATTGTTTTTTTAACTTAAGCTAAGTGGTAGCACATTCATTTGTTTGCTGTAGAGCTCCCACTGTGTTTGTGTGTATCCTGCATCCTAAAGTTTGTCGGTTGCTGCTACCAGGAGAGGGTGATCTGATACACCCTGAGTTATCAGTCTGCTGCTGCTAGCACATTAGGGTGCTTTCCATAAATGTGAGTACCCATTTGGCTACACTATTATTATTATTATTTAAATCTGTTTGCATTGGCTGATCTGCACATGAGGAGTCCCTACATGTTTTCTGCTTTTTAGTACCCTCTGGAGTTTCATGTAAGGAGGAGAGCAGCCACCTTCAACCTTTTTCTTCCTTGTGAAGATGTACAGGACTGCATAGTTGTTGCACGACATCTTACCTTGGGGACTATTGTAACATATTTTACTTATTTGTATCACAATAACAATATTAACTGCACTCTGATATAGCGCCCTATATGTTCTGTTTTGTTTTTATAAACTTGAATTAATAATGCTTTGTAAAATTATGTGATTTATAGGAGAGGAAAAGGCATCCAAACACCTTTCAGAGCATTTGGCTTGCCTATCAAAACACCAGGATCCCCGCTAATCATCTATGCCACTTATCCAATGGGCTAAAATGACCAATTCATGCAGATTAATTGATAATACATCTTTAAAACAGATGATATTAAGCCTCTTCTACAGCCAATCATTAGAAAGATTTCATTTCCAATTCTTCTAGAGCTGGTCAACAATAAACACATGCTCCTTTTCCTTGTGAGGGATTATGAGGGCTGGAAATAAAAAGTAGCATAATTAGAAAACTTTGAAATCCTTCCATGCACAGAAGAATATATAGTGGGGCTTTTAATTTAGTGAAGCTAATGCTTCTAAGCTAATGAGCCTACCAGTAGTATGTCCATCCTGTGATGGAAGGGCCACATCAGGTTCCTCAGCTGTAACAACTGAAATTAGATATGATACTTATATGTCCCAGGCTTCTGTATGTAGTAACTTTCAATAGAGCTTCTCCTTGAGTTCCATGAAAATTAAATTACATTTAAAGTATGAATAGGAGAGTCCTTTGCACAAATATTTCAATGTTTTAATGTAGTCCCATGAATTGAGCCAATTTTCTCAATGGCAGAAAAAGAATCAGCTTGAAAGTCAAAGCAATAACTTTTTGGTCTTTATTCTATTTAATGAAAAATTGGAAATCAAAAGAATTCAATTTTTTTTTTTGAGTGGGAAAAAGAATGGATTTGTCTTTGTTCATTAAAAACCCTAGATTAATCCTAGACTAAATCTAGTAGGTGTGGTGTTATCTGAGCATGGCAGAAGTTGAAAGATTATGGTTTATAAGGAGGAATTTGTCTAGGTAGATAATTAAGCAGTTATTTCTTAAACTGAACCAGATTACTCTGGTTTAATTATTTTAATGAATACCCACAAGGCTAAAGAGAGACAAAACAGAGCTTACTTGAATTGCTAAAGACAATCTCTCCAATAATATGTTACAAATCCCATGAAAATGTGATGCATTGGGACAATTAAATACACATTGATCATATATCATATGACAAACTACTGATATTCCATGAATCATTTTTGAATAAAGTAAATGCCTTTTATTTTGAAATGATGGCATGTGACAGAGGAATTATTACAGGACAAAATTGACTGTTTCTTTTTTCTTATCAGGATGACTTTGTTTAATAAACTGTCCTGACACACTGTTGCTAACTGTACTGTCTTATTGTATATGAGGTTTAAAATATATGTGTTTACTAATTCTTGAGTTAGCTGGCAATATGAATAGGTTTAGAGGAACAGTCTAAATAGGGCAAGATAAAAAAAAACATTGCCTAGATTACGAGTCTTGCGTTAGCCTTAAAAAGCAGCGTTGAGAGGTCCCAATGCTGCTTTTTAATGCCCGCTAGTATTACGAGTCTTACAGGTACAGGTGTACCACTCACTTTTCTTCCGCGACTCGAGCTTACCGCAAATCCCCTTACGTCAATTGCGTATCCTATCTTTTTAATGGGATTTGCCTAACGCTGGTATTACGAGTCTTGGAAGAAGTGAGCTGTAGACCCTCTCCTGGCAAAACTCCTACCGCATTTAAAAATCAGTAGTTAAGAGTTTTATGGGCTAACGCCGGAACATAAAACTCTTAACTAAAGTGCTAAAAGTACACTAACACCCATAAACTACCTATTAACCTCTAAACCGAGGCCCCCCCACATCGGAAACACTTTAATAAATATATTAACCCCTAATCTGCTGATCGGACATCGCCACCACTTTAATAAATATATTAACCCCTAAACCGCCGCACTCCCACTTCGCAAACACTAGTTAAATTTTATTAACCCCTAATCTGCCGTCCCTAACATCGCCGACACCTACTTACATTTATTAACCCCTAATCTGCCACCCCAATGTCGCCGCTACTATATTAAAGGTATTAACCCCTAAACCTAAGTCTAACCCTAACCCCCCCTAACTTAAATATAATTTTAAATAATCTAAATTAAATTACTACAATTAAATAAATTAATCCTATTTAAAACTAAATACTTACCTGTAAAATAAACCCTAAACTAGCTACAATATAACTAATAATTTACATTGTAGCTATTTTAGGATTTATATTTATTTTACAGGCAATTTTGTATTTATTTTAACTAGGTAGAAAAGTTATTAAATAGTTATTAACTATTTAATAACTTCCTAGTTAAAATAAAGACAAATATACCTGTAAAATAAATCCTAACCTAAGTTACAATTACACCTAACACTACAGGGAGTGCAGAATTATTAGGCAAATGAGTATTTTGACTACATCATCCTCTTTATGCTTGTTGTCTTACTCCAAGCTGTATAGGCTCGAAAGCCTACTACCAATTAAGCATATTAGGTGATGTGCATCTCTGTAATGAGAAGGGGTGTGGTCTAATGACATCAACACCCTATATCAGGTGTGCATAATTATTAGGCAACTTCCTTTCCTTTGGCAAAATGGGTCAAAAGAAGAACTTGACAGGCTCAGAAAAGTCAAAAATAGTGAGATATCTTGCAGAGGGCTGCAGCACTCTTAAAATTGCAAAGCTTCTGAAGCGTGATCATCGAACAATCAAGCGTTTCATTCAAAATAGTCAACAGGGTTGCAAGAAGCGTGTGGAAAAACCAAGGCACAAAATAACTGCCCATGAACTGAGAAAAGTCAAGCGTGCAGCTGCCAAGATGCCACTTGCCACCAGTTTGGCCATATTTCAGAGCTGCAACATCACTGGAGTGCCCAAAAGCACAAAGTGTGCAATACTCAGAGACATGGCCAAGGTAAGAAAGGCTGAAAGACGACCACCACTGAACAAGACACACAAGCTGAAACGTCAAGATTGGGCCAAGAAATATCTCAAGACTGATTTTTCTAAGGTTTTATGGACTGATGAAATGAGAGTGAGTCTTGATGGGCCAGATGGATGGGCCCGTGGCTGGATTGGTAAAGGGCAGAAAGCTCCAGTCCGACTCAGACGCCAGCAAGGTGGAGGTGGAGTACTGGTTTGGGCTGGTATCATCAAAGATGAGCTTGTGGGGCCTTTTCGGGTTGAGGATGGAGTCAAGCTCAACTCCCAGTCCTACTGCCAGTTTCTGGAAGACACCTTCTTCAAGCAGTGGTACAGGAAGAAGTCTGCATCCTTCAAGAAAAACATGATTTTCATGCAGGACAATGCTCCATCACACGCGTCCAAGTACTCCACAGCGTGGCTGGCAAGAAAGGGTATAAAAGAAGAAAATCTAATGACATGGCCTCCTTGTTCACCTGATCTGAACCCCATTGAGAACCTGTGGTCCATCATCAAATGTGAGATTTACAAGGAGGGAAAACAGTACACCTCTCTGAACAGTGTCTGGGAGGCTGTGGTTGCTGCTGCACACAATGTTGATGGTGAACAGATCAAAACACTGACAGAATCCATGGATGGCAGGCTTTTAAGTGTCCTTGCAAAGAAAGGTGGCTATATTGGTCACTGATTTGTTTTTGTTTTGTTTTTGAATGTCAGAAATGTATATTTGTGAATGTTGAGATGTTATATTGGTTTCACTGGTAAAAATAAATAATTGAAATGGGTATATATTTGTTTTTTGTTAAGTTGCCTAATAATTATGCACAGTAATAGTCACCTGCACACACAGATATCCCCCTAAAATAGCTATAACTAAAAACAAACTAAAAACTACTTCCAAAACTATTCAGCTTTGATATTAATTAGTTTTTTGGGTTCATTGAGAACATGGTTGTTGTTCAATAATAAAATTAATCCTCAAAAATACAACTTGCCTAATAATTCTGCACTCCCTGTACACTATAATTAAATTAATTACCTAAACTACCTACAATTAATTACAATTAAACAAAATTACGAAAAAACAAACACTAAATTACAGAAAAAAAAAGAATTACAAGATTTTTAAACTAATTACACCTATTCTAATCCCCCAAATAAATTAAAAAAGCCCCCCAAAATAATAAAATTCCCTACCCTATACTAAATTACAAATAGCCCTTAAAAGGACCTTTTGCTGTGCATTGCCCCAAAGTAATCAGCTCTTTCACCTGTAAAAAAATACAATACCTTCGAACATTAAAACCCACCACCCACACACCCAACCCTACTCTAAAACCCACCCAATCCCCCCTTAAAAAAACCTAACACTACCCCCCTGAAGATCTCCCTACCTTGAGCCTTCTTCACCCAGTCGGGCACAAGTGGACCTCCAGAGGGGCAGAAGTCTTCATTCGATCCGGGCAGCAGAGGTCCTCCAAGCGGCAGAAGTCTTCATCCAGGCGGCATCTTCTATCTTCATCCATCCGGAGGGCATCCATCTTCAATCCAGCCGACGCGGAGCCATCCTCTTCCTTCAACGTCCTAATGAAGAATGAAGGTTCCTTTAAATGACGTCATTCAAGATGGCGTCCCTTGAATTCCGATTGGCTGATAGGATTCTATCAGCCAATCAGAATTAAGGTAGGAAAAATCCTATTAGCTGATCCAATCAGCCAATAGGATTGAAGTTCAATCCTATTGGCTGATTGGATCAGCCAATAGGATTGAGCTCGCATTCTATTGGCTGTTCCAATCAGCCAATAGAATGCCAGCTCAATCCTATTGGCTGATTGGATCAGCCAATAGGATTTTTCCTACCTTTATTCTGATTGGCTGATAGAATCCTATCAGCCAATCGGAATTCAAGGGATGCCATCTTGGATGACGTCATTTAAAGGAAGAGATGGAGAGGGCGCCACATAGCGTGATATTGTTTCAAAAGGGATAATACAACAAGCAGAGAGGTAATGCGCTTACCAATGACTGTGGTACTGTGCTGTGACCAGTACTATCTCGCCTGCTAGCACTTTAATCAGTGGCTAGTACACTGTCAGATAAGATCCTTCCCGGGGCTTTTCCTTGGGATAGGGAATTGTGCTGTGAGCGTTTCTTGGTTCAGCAACTTCGATATATTGCTCAATTAGGTTTTGGTTCGAAAGAGAAGCACAACTTCCAAAGTTTAAAAGAATTTTAAAAAGGCTTTATTATAACGCGTTTCTCAACCACCAAGGGTCGTTTCTTCAGATACCAAAGCGAAATGGTATCTTTCGCTTTGGTATCTGAAGAAACGACCCTTGGTGGTTGAGAAACGCGTTATAATAAAGCCTTTTTAAAATTCTTTTAAACTTTGGAAGTTGTGCTTCTCTTTCGAACCAAAACCTAATTGAGCAATATATCGAAGTTGCTGAACCAAGAAACGCTCACAGCACAATTCCCTATCCCAAGGAAAAGCCCCGGGAAGGATCTTATCTGACAGTGTACTAGCCACTGATTAAAGTGCTAGCAGGCGAGATAGTACTGGTCACAGCACAGTACCACAGTCATTGGTAAGCGCATTACCTCTCTGCTTGTTGTATTATCCCTTTTGAAACAATATCACGCTATGTGGCGCCCTCTCCATCTCTTTCTCTAAACAGTTACAGCCCTGCTCTCTGGGAACAAGAGGAGCTGCCTACACAGAAACATCGACGAACAAGAATACCTTACTCATACGGACTGCCATTATTTTTCCAGAGCCGTCGGCCGAGTAAGATACACTCGATAAAGACGGAGTAACTATTTGTGGGAACATTATATGTTTGGGCTCATATATCAATTTGTATTGCTTGTCTTATATGTTTATAACAGCGCGCCTTTTTCATCTCCTTGCGAGATACTATACCATTCGTCATTTAAAGGAACCTTCATTCTTTGTTAGGACGTCGATGGAAGAGGATGGCTCCGCATCGGCTGGATTGAAGATGGATCCGCTCCGCTCCGGATGGATGAAGATAGATGATGCCGCCTGGATGAAGACTTCTGCCGCTTGGAGGACCTCTTCTGCTCGGATCGGATGAAGACTTCTGCCCCTTTGGATGTCCACTTGTGAAAGAGCTTTACAGGTGAAAGAGCTGATTACTTTGGGGCAATGCCCCGCAAAAGGCCCTTTTAAGGGCTATTTGTAATTTAGTGTAGGGTAGGGAATTTTATTATTTGGGGGGGCTTTTTTAATTTATTAGGAGGATTAGAATAGGTGTAATTAGTTTAAAATTCTTGTATTATTTTTTTCCCCCTGTAATTTAGTGTTTTTTTTCCCCGTAATTTAGTTTATTTAATTTAATTGTAATTAATTGTAGGTAGTTTAGGTAATAAGTTTAATTATAGTGTAGTGTTAGGTGTAATTGTAATTTAGGTTAGGATTTATTTTACAGGTATATTTGTCTTTATTTTAACTAGGAAGTTACTAAATAGTTAATAACTATTTGATAACTATTCTACCTAGTTAAAATAAATACAAAGTTGCCTGTAAAATAAATATAAATCCTAAGCTAGCTACAATGTAACTATTAGTTATATTGCAGCTAGCTTAGGGTTTAATTTATCGGTAAGTATTTCGTTTTAAATAGGATTAATTTATTTAATGATGGAAAATTTATTTTGTTTAATTTAAATTATATTTAAGTTAGAGGGGTGTTAGGGTTAGGGTTGGACTTAGGTTTATGGGTTAATAAATTTATAATAGTGGTGGCGACATTGGCAGCGGGAGATTAGGGGTTAATAAATTTAATATAGTTGCGGCGACGTGGGAGGGGCAGATTAGAGGTTAATAAATATAATTTAGGTGTCGGGGATGTTAGGGGCATACGATTAGGGGTTCATAGGGATAATGTAGGTGGTGGCGGTGGCCGGAGCGGCAGATTAGGGGTTAATAATATAATGGAGGTGTCAACGATAGCGGGGGCGGCAGATTAGGGGTTAATAAGTGTAAGATTAGGGGTGTTTAGACTCGGGGTTCATGTTAGGGTGTTAGGTGCAGACATAAAATTCCTTTCCCCATAGGAAACAATGGGGCTGCGTTAGGAGCTGAACGCTGCTTTTTTGCAGGTGTTAGGTTTTTTTTCAGCCAGCTCAGCTCCATTGTTTCCTATGGGGAAATCATGCACGAGCACGTTTAGCCAGCTCACAGCTGACTTAAGCAATGCTGGTATTGAGGTGAGATGTGGAGCTAAATTTTGCTCTACGCTCACCTTTTTGCGGCTAACGCCAGGTTTAAAAAAACCTGTAATACCAGCGTTGTCTTAAGGGAGCAGTGGGAAAAAAAGGCTTGTTAGCCCCGCAAGCCTTACTGACAAAAACTCGCAATCTAGCCACATGTGTCCAATCCTATGAGGGGCCAATTCTGGGAAAAGAGTGCCAGCTTTCCAGCTATTTCCTTTGGGGTATGGATGAACTAAAAGGTGGATAGTTCATTGAACTGTCAATGAAGTTGGAATTCAGACCTACTATGGGAAGAGTACTGGCCAGTAAAGACTTTTCCCACCCTCTATTGGAAACCAGGCATAGTAAAAAAAAATGCTTAAGGAAGATAACTTACTAACATAATTACTATAATAATTAATACTCTGTCCCAAAATACAACCTTGGACTTTTATATCTACAGTATCTCACAAAAGTGAGTACACCCCTCACATTTTTGTAAATATTTTATTATATCTTTTCATGTGACCACCCTGAAGAAATTACACTTTGCTACAATGCAAAGTAGTGAGTGTACAGCCTGTATAAGAGTGTAAATTTGCTGTCCCCTCAAAATAACTCAACACACAGCCATTAATGTCTAAACCGTTGGCAACAAAAGTGAGTACACACCTAAATGGAAATGTCCAAATTGGGCCTAAAGTGTCAATATTTTGTGCTGCCACCATAATTTTCCAGAACTGCCTTAACCCTCTTGGGCATGGAGTTCACCAGAGCTTCACAGGTTGCCACTGGAGTCCTCTTCCACTCCTCCCTGATGACATCACGGAGCTGGTGGATTTTAGAGACCTTGCGCTCCACCACATTTCATTTGAGGATGCCCCATAGATGCTCAATAGGGTTTAGGTCTGGAGACATGCTTGACCAGTCCATCACCTTTACCCTCAGCTTCTTTAGCAAGGCAGTGGTTGTCTTGGAGGTGTGTTTGGGGTCATTATCATGTTAAAATATTGCCCTGCGGCCCAGTCCCCGAAGGGAGGGTATCATGCTCTGCTTCAGTATGTAACAGTACATGTTGACATTCATGGTTCCCTCAATGAACTGTAGCTTTCCAGTGCCGGCAGCACTCATGCAGGCCCAGACTATGACACTCCCACCACCATGTTTGACTGTAGGCAAGACACACTTGTCTTTGTATTCCTCACCTGGTTGCTGCCACACACGCTTGACCTCATCTGAACCAAATAAGTTTATCTTGGTCTCATTCGGCCACAGGACATGGTTCCAGTAATCCATGTTCTTAGTCTGCTTGTTTTCAGCAAACTGTTTGTGGGCTTTCTTGTGCATAATCTTTAGAAGAGGCTTTCTTCTGGGACGACAGCCATGCAGACCAATTTAATACAGTGTGCGGCGTATGGTCTGAGCACTGACAGGCTGACCCCCCATCCTTTCAACCTCTGCAGCAATGCCGGCAGCACTCATACATCTAATTCCCAAAAACAACCTCTGGATATGACGCTGAGCACATGCACTCTTTGGTCGACCATGGCAAGGCTTGTTCTGAGCGGAACCTGTCCGGTGAAACCACTGTATGGTCTTGCCCACCATGCTGCAGCTCAGTTTCAGGGTCATAGCAAACTTCTTATAGCATAGGCCATCTTTATGTAGAGCAACAATTCTTTTTTTCAGATCCTCAGAGAGTTCTTTGCCATGAGGTGCCATGTTGAACTTTCAGTGACCAGAGTTCCAATCAGCCAATAGAATGCAAGCTCAATCCTATTGGCTGATTGGATCAGCCAATAGGATTAAAGCTCAATCCTATTGGCTGATTGCATCAGCCAATAGACTTTTTTACCCTTTAATTCCGATTGGCTGATATAATTCTATCAGCCATTCGGAATTCAAGGGACGCCATCTTGGATGACGTCCCTTAAAGTTAACCTTCAGTGTACGGCTGGGACCGTATGAAGAGGATGCTCCATGTCGGATGTCTTGAAGATGGAGCCGCTCCACGTCAGAAGGATGAAGATAGAAGATGCCATCTGGATGAAGACTTCTGCCCGCCTGGAGGACGACTTCTTGCCGCTTGGATGAAGACTTCTCCCGGCTTCGTTGAGGACTTCTTGCCGCTTGGATGAAGACATCTCCCGGCTGGATGAGGATGGATGTCCGGTCTTCAAAAACTGTAAGTGGATCTTTGGGGGTTAGTGTTAGTTTTTTTTAAGGGTTTATTGGGTGGGTTTTATTTTTAGATTAGGGACTTTGGGCACCATAAAAGAGCTAAATGCCCTTTAAAGGGCAATGCCCATCCAAATGCCCTTTTCAGGGCAATGGGGAATTTAGGTTTTTTAGGTAGGTTTTTATTTTGGGGGGTTGGTTGTGTGGGTGGTGGGTTTTACTGTTGGGGGGTTGTTTGTATTTTTTTTTACAGGTAAAAGAGCTGATTTCTTTGGGGCAATGTCCTGCAAAAGGCCCTTTTAAGGGGCATTGGCAGTTTAGTGTAGGCTAGGTTTTTTTTATGTTTGGGGGCTTTTTTATTTTGATAGGGCTATTAGATTAGGTGTAATTAGTTTAAATATTTGATCATTTCTTTTTTATTTTGTGTAATTTAGTGGTTCTCTACCTATCTGACTAACCGTACATTTAGTGTAGCCTTCTACGAAGCATCCTCTGCCCCGTTACCACTTTCTGTTGGGGTACTTCAAGGCTCTGTCCTCGGTCCCCTTCTCTTTTCAATCTACACGTCATTATTAGGTTTAATAAAGTCCCATGGGTTTCAATATCATTTGTATGCCGATGACACCCAAATCTACCTCTCTGCACCAGACCTACCTCCTTCCTTACTAACCTGTGTCACTAACTGTCTTTCTCATATCTCATCTTGGATGTCCTTTCACTACCTTAAGCTAAATCTCTCCATAACTGAACTCCTTATTTTCCCCCCTTCTTCCAATGTCTCCACCCCCAAAATTTCTATTTCTGTTGATAATTCCATCATTACTCCTACCCCGCATGCCCGATGTCTTGGGGTCACACTTGACTCAGATCTTTCCTACACTCCTCACATTCAGTCCTTTGCTAAAGCCTGCCGCTTCCACCTTAAAAACATCTCTAAAATTAGACATTTCCTTACACAAGATACAACTAAGATTTGAATCCACTCTCTCATCCTTTCCTTCCTCGACTACTGCAACTCCGTCCTCTCTGGTCTACCTAGCTGCCACATAGCTCCTTTACAATCCATTATGAATGCCTCTGCCAGGCTCATCTTCCTTACTCGTCGCTCTTCACCTGCTGCACCTCTCTGTCAATACCTTCACTGGCTTCCTCTTGCCTCTAGGATTAAACACAAAATCCTCACTCTGACATACAAAGCTCTCAACTGTACTGCTCCCCCCTACATTTCAGAGCTTGTCTCCAGATACTCTCCCTCCCGTCCCCTTCGATCAGCTCAGGATCTCCTCCTCTCCTCCTCTCTTGTTACTTCCTCACATTCCTGTTTACAGGACTTCTCCAGACTGGCCCCCATCTTCTGGAACTCCCTGCCTCGCTCCACAAGACTCTCCCCTAGTTTTAACAGCTTCAAGCGCTCCCTAAAAACTCTACTATTCAGGGATGCTTAAAACCAACACTAACCTTTCCTAACTCCATCGCTTTCCCCTTGAACTCCTTAGAATGTAAGCCTACGAGCCCAGCTGTTTGCAGATCGCCTTCATAAGAGCCGACTACAACAGTGAAACTCTCAGCAGGGCCCTCTACCCACTTGATCCCTACAAAAGCTATCCTGTATATTGACTATGTTTACGGCGCTGCAGAATCTGTTGGTGCTCTACAAATACCTGATAATAATAAAATAATAATAAAACATAGGTTAGGTTTTATTTTACAGGTAAATTTGTATTTATTTTAACTAGGTAGTTAGTAAATATTTAATAACTATTTACTAACTAGTTAAAATAAATACAAACTTACCTGTGAAATAAAAATAAAACCTAAGATAGCTACAATGTAACTATTAGTTATATTGCAACTAGCTTAGGTTTTATTTTACAGGTAAGTATTTATTTAGTTTTAAATAGGAATAATTTAGGTATTAATTGTAATTTTTATTTGAAATTATTTTAATTATGTTAAAGTTAGTGGGTGTTAGGGTTAGGGTTACGTTAGGGTTAGGGTTAGACTTAGGGTTAGGTTTTAGGGGTTAATAACTTTAGTTTAGTTGCAGCGACATTGGGGGCAGCAGATTAGGGGGTAATAAGTGTAGTTAGGTGTCAGTGATTTTGGGAGCAGCAGATTAGGGGTTAATAACAGTAATGTAGGTTGTGGCGATGTTAGGGACAGCAGATTAGGGGCTAATAAGTGTATGTAGGTGGCGACGACATTGGGGGTAGCAGATTAGGGGTAACAATTATTTAACTAGTGTTTACGATGCGGGAGTGCGGCGGTTTAGGGGTTAATATGTTTATTATAGTGGCGGCGATGTCCGGAGTGGCAGATTAGGGGTTAATAATTTTATTTTAGTGTTTGCAATGCGGGAGGGCCTCGGTTTAGGGGTTAATAGGTAGTTTATGGGTGTTAGTGTACTTTGTAGCACTTTAGTTATGAGTTTTATGCTACAGCTTTGTAACGTAAAACCCATAACTACTGACTTTCAGGTGACAGTACAGATCTTGTAGTTATAGGCTGTACCGCTCACTTTTTGGCCGGACAGCAAACTCGTAATACCGACGCTATTGAAAAAGGACTTTTTGAAAGGTGCAGTAGTTACGTTGTGTGACGGCCAAAAAAGTGTGCAGTACAGCTATACGTACAAGACTCATAATAGCAGCGGTAGTGAAAAAGCAGCGTTATGCAAAACTCGTAATCTAACCATGTGTGTTGAGTTATTTTGAGGGTACAGGAAATTTACACTGTTATAAAGGCTATACACTCACTACTTTACATTGTAGCAAAGTGTAATTTCTTCAGTGTTGTCACATGAAAAAATATAATAAAATATTTACAAAAATGTAAGGCGTGTACTCACTTTTGTTATATACTGTAGCTCTGTGTGAGCAAAGTTTTGGGTTAGTCAGCTTGATGGCTTTCTTTCATTTAATTGGTAGAGTCATTTTGGCATTTCCGATATAACTTAAGGATCTGCTTACACATTGTAAAATGGTCCATAGCTTCTTCAGACTCGTCTATTTTAACCACAGGCCCAACAGAGTAAAACAATTTGTCCTGACAGATCTTTAATAGTCTGACAAAACTTTATCTGACAGTTATACCAGGAGTCCAAATATATATGGATCAATTACTGGTTTGCTCTTGAGTTGTGAAAGTTTAGATGCAAGAGCATCACTTGTCTAGGTTAAAATATAGTGCTTCCCCGACAGTCTACTGGAAATTTGTCAGAATCACCTTTGCAAGTCTTAGCCTTCTTTTGTTTCTTATGCTCAAGAGCGTGTCCTAATTACTAAATGGGCAAGTAGACTCATTTTATATAATTTCAGTTTGTATTTCATACTAAGAAGAATTACCTGAAGTAGAAATAGTAGACAATTAAGTTTCTTGATCTTCTATGATTAGAGATACCTCAAGGTTTGATGCCCCAAATTGATATGTGCAACTGCAGACAGGTGAGACCTTTTGCCCTTAGTACGTTTGGCAGCAGTTTGCATTAAATGCTTACAGTCAGCTGAGGTCTCGTGTAGTAAATACAAAGGGAAGTTTATCAAAACATATATTTTTTTGGAAGACTCATATTAGATATGGATAACTACCGTATATAATATCCTGAACCTCTTAGGGATGAGAAATATCAAAGACTTGCTGCATAAAGATTACAATTACAAAAACAAAACCCTCCACTAAAAACAAACAAACAAAAAACACTAAACACACCTGCAAAATTTAAGAAACACAGTCAGCTAGCCAAATATGACTAAAGGAAGTGCTGGGAGAAAACTGCACAAATGAAGGTTAAATCCAATAGCAGATGGAAACTAAATTGCTAATAAAATGGTTGGCAGGTAGCCAGGGTAATGGCAAGCAGCCAAACTAAAAGTATATAAAGGAAAAAAATACAAAACAACCAAATATGAGGGAATATAAGTAAGAGATATACTTCACACAGGAAACAAGGCAAGCAGAAAAACTAGACAGGAGAGATGACAAGAAACTTGTCATTCATGGATTGAAGGTGGGAGTGAAAGAAACAAATTGCCAATATTACAAGATGGCGACCACAGCTATAGTTACAAGTGAGTGAAGAAGCGAGAGAGATGAACCAGGGACAGGACAAAATGCCAGAGGCTAGCACTGCAGAACAGGAAGCCTGGCCGCTGATTAATAAGAGCAAGCAACTGTTTGTTATAAAGAGCCATATAAAAGACAGAAACTAGTCATTTGTAAACCACTACCATGAGAAGGTCAAGGACCTATGAAGTCACAGTAAGAGATGAGAGTGAGAACAAAAGGAAATGACACCTTATAATTAAAAAGATGTGAAATATCAATAACACAAGTAAAAAGGAAAAGTAACATAGAAAATTAAATTAAAATAATTCATACTGGTAATAACATGGTAACAAAACAGTCCAATAGAAACTGCAATGAGAGAACTGAAAGAATCATGAAGATAGGAAAATATGTGACGTGCAGTCACAATATATGTGAGAAAAGGCTGTAAAATGCACAAAACCTTTTAACCTATTGAGCAGCAAATAGAAATAGAATGAACTGTCATTTGGACGCTATATGAAAATTTTGACTACTATCTTTGGTCATTATTCTCCCTGACAGTTCAACATGTGCCCTTATTGGTCCCAATCACTTGAGTAGTTAAAAAGAGAAACACATAATATGAGTCAGTAGTATGCTATTAAAATGACAATATAACTAAGGGTTTGATCACAGTCTATTGATAATTATAAGTATTAATACAGCTGCAGATGAACCATTTTGTTTTATTTTTTTTTAACAATAGTTTTTTATTGTTTTAAAATTACAACTTACAAGTTATACATTATTAACAGTCAATCATCAGAGTGGAGAAATTTAAACTTAAAAGAGGTTCTATTAGTTGAAGAGGTAATTAGAAAATACTGTGCATGGTACCATTGTTATAGTTCTCAGTGGTCACAGAGTATGAATAGTCTGTAATCAGGTAGTAGTGGGTACTAGTAAGACAATGCCATTAAAGTGTGGTATACTCAAAGCCGTTGTAGTCCATACTATCATATCATTAGTCTCAGCTATTACATGGGAAGCCACCACTTCCTCTAGTGGTATAGTTGTTTGTACCATTATCCAATCATTACATCATAGTGTTATAGAGGTTGAAGGTTGAAATTTAAAATTGAGGAGAAAGAAAAACATATAAGATAATTGGGAAAGGGGAAACAAAGGGATGAGGATCGGGTAAACTGGAAACAAGGGGGGGAAAGGGTTCCGCAGGTCGTGGGGTATGTGAACACTTCAGTCGGTGTGGTATAAAGGAGTTAAGATTGGACGCAATGGCGGTTTCCGTGTAGATGAGCCATTTTTTATGTCAACGTAATCACAGTCAGCCATTTTAATTGGTTGCATGAAGTCCTGTTTCTACTGATCACAATGCAAATTCTTGATAATTATCAACACATTTTCAGGGCCATTTTTCACTTATCGATATTTATATGCCTTGTAGAGGATGTGGGCATTACAGCCAAATAGAATCTGTAACTATCAATAGCGGCTTGCTCATGAGTGTTCATTGCCTTGGAAGAGCATTGCAGGGATGACTGTTGATTAGAGAACATTAAACACCTCTTGCTGTTGTGTAAAAAATGTATTTGTGTCACACTCCCTAAAGAATAAAAAAAGCAAAGGAAATGTCTTAAAAATGCTGAAAATTGTCTAAATCAGCTGATGATTTGAAGTATTTTGAAGACAACCTGTTACAGAACTTGCCTTTCAGCCTTTCTGCAGATTATCGTACAAGCAAAGTTTGACACAAAACCAAGAGATATTCCTTTAAACTACGGTGCAAAAAAAGAGACAATACATCTTCTGCCTTACATTATCATTATATGGACTTTCTACCTTTCCTTCCTTCATTTATTTAATAAATTGCTTAATATTTTCATATTTTTAATTGGTATTCAGCAAATGATTTGCTCATAACTCATTGCAAACTTTCTACATTATCAGTTTTAGGTATCCACATCATATATTCGTGAGCTACCTACACACTGACCCATGATTCAGTATGCATGACTAAGGGCTTATAGTCATGTATACTTGACAATGTATTTTTCAATTCTATAGAACTTGCAATAAAACAATAAAGGTCTTTTTTTAACAAGGCTGTAGTCACAGTGTTTGTGTGCATAGATTTGAACTCTGTGCCTAAAAGTATATGTGTGCTGTTTTTAAACCTGCTTGATACAGTTTTAGGTATCCACATTGAACCTTTGTGAACTACACAGTGACCAATGATTCAGTAAGAATTCATATTTTTCATCAGCCATTTACAATGCGTTTGTATTACCTCTAATATTTATTGCATACAGCTAAGCAAACTATTTTTTTTTTATACACAAAAATCTGTGATTTCATTTTTAGACAATCACTAAACTGTAGTCTTAATGCCACGTACAAACAAATATAGAAGCTCCTTGCCTATATTCCTTATTAATCAAATGAATAACTAAGCATAATATTTCTTACCTGCTCTGGCACTCTTCCACACTTTTAAAAAAACATAAATGACAAAATGTTAGATCAAACATTTAGAAATACACATTTTAAATATATAATAAAAGTTTCTGCTGTATAAAAAATGATTAATCTTAATATAATTGTACACAAATACACATTTTATGTCATTAAAAAAGTAGGAAGCTTTATCTACAAAAGTCCTTTGATAAAAGTGGTACATTTTTATAACCTTTGTTTGCATACACAAAGCACTGATTGTTTGTTTACTTAGATGTTACAAGCAAATAATAAGTCATCATTTTTTGTTGTCCTTCAATAAAATTGCTTTAACGTTTGAGCAACAGCCTTCTCTTGTAAATATTTCATGCTGATTTATATGTTTTCTATGCTTCAAATAACTCATTTTCTATGAAAAAAAAGAAATAAATTGATGTATTATAACACATTTTGAATTTCTATGTCTCAGGCTTTCTTTTCTCAATTTAGAATGGCAAATAGAGTTCAAAAAAGCTGTAAAATTCCAAGCAGGGACACGATCAGCAATCATTCACTATGCTATTCCCAAATTAACTGCAAAATCAGGAAAAAAAAACTCTAAGCAAGATAATTCCAGTGTACTTATTTCTGAGATACTATAGTAAGCCTTAATTTTATAAGAAATACTGGTTTAGGTACACTATAGGGAGAAGAGGCTGTTTGCTTTATATCTTTTCTATAGTCTGTAGAGTAATTGTCATCATAAATCAAAAAGTACAGAATATATTTAGTATTTCATTGCTCATCACTACTGTCTTTCTGCAACTAGCCATTGGAGCTATATTTAGCAGAGTTGAGTCACACTCCCTTTGTTTCTCTTCAACTGCTACATTTGCTTCATACTAATTTATGAATGATTGTTTTACGCAATACTTTGAGTTTAAAGGGACGTTATAGTGCAAAAAATGACATGCTCCAGTTTAATAGAGAATGTTGTTTAGCATTAGCAATCAGGCAGTTCTATTTGTTTACCCCCCCCCACAAATGGGGTTAAACACATAGTCAAAGTAATGCTCATGAGCAGACACATCAGATCCCCAGCGCTCACCACTTCCACGTCTTCTCCGGCAGCGTGTCTTCAGCGAGTGCACAATCATCAGCCTGCTTCCAAGTGAGGGTGTCGTAAGACAGCGTTGTCGTTAGGACGCCAAACAACGTGCAGACAGGAATTCAGTAAGTCTATCGCAACTCCTCCCCAGGAAAAGCACAGTGACTCTTGTAGTAAAAGTAGAAAAGTCTTTATTGGTAGTAGAGCGTAGATAAAAATAGGGATGTGAGATACAACTCACAAATTCAAAATTGGTGTTCCAGTATTGCAAGACACGGCAAACATGTTTCGTGTGGGGCCTCCACACTTGTTCACTGCTGTTAATTGCAAGCACTGGATACACCTTTAAAGGGCAATCAATCACCAAAAATTGTAAACATGTGTGTACTTAACCCTGCCTATATAGTAAATTACCAAAAGATACACAAACATTGTACATGTGGGAAAATTGAAACAACTAACATTGAAAAATATATAAATAGTAATAACATCATAATTTTTGAGCTATACAAGCAAGATGTATGATATATGATTCTATTAGGGAACCAGGAAAGACCAGGACTTGTGAGATAAATAAACATTAGATAAAAAGATTGACATCAGATTCCATATTAATGCCAAGCGGATATCTGGTATTGAGAGTGAATATCCACTGAGCCTCCTTATAGCTCAGTTTATATTCCCTGTCTCCCCCTCTGGAGTGTTTTGGAATGTAGTCAATGGCCTGAATTGATACTAGGGATGAGTCAGCATCATGCATATTTTTAAAATGCTTAGCAACAGGCGTGAAGACATCAGGGTTATCAATATCCCTGATGTGTTCAAGTGCTCTGTCCCTGAGCATTCGCTGGGTTTTTCCAACGTATTGGATCATGAGCAACTGAGCATTGCTGGTCCAAAGTCGATACACCCATTCAGCCAATTGGCATAGTCAATCACACAGCTGGGTCATGTAACTACCACCGCTGATTGGCTCGCCAGATGTATTTGCTCTGGACCAACAGTGATCTGCGGCTCCCAAGTGGTACTATAACTTTGTGGGGGTTAAACACATAGCATTGCAGGGTCACTATTGCAAAAATGACATGCTCTAATGAATTATAGCATGTAATACAGCCAACTATAGTCTACAAATAGACCAATGGCTGCTTATCTGTCTGAGATGAAACTAAGATAAACAGCACATTTCCTAGATCCATAGATAAAGAGTTAAGCAAAGTATATCCTGACTTGAAAATTCATACTCTAAAAAGATTTTTTTTATTTTATTTATATTTATAACCAACATGTAGTACTGTAGTAACAGAAAAGGGAAAAAAAGAAAAGAAAAATCAGAACAATACAACACCACGCAGGGTGTAATAAATGATAATACAATCAACAGCATTGTAATATACAATAACATACCTCAATACACATTTAGCAGATACTACCCCAGATTATATTATGCATGTTTGTATTCAAATCTAAACAAAGTTTTTTTAAGAATTGTATTAAATACTCTTCCGAGAATTTTCCTTAATACCACAATGTTGGGATTTTTATCTCTATGGGGGAACACACCAATCCAACCAACACCAAAACACCAGGCTGAACCACTAACACAAAAAAACAAACAAAAAAAAAACAAACAAAACAAAAAAAAAAAAAAACACACAAAAGAGACAAATAAACAACAGCCAACAAACTTCCTCTCTCCCTCCACCCCACTACTACCACCTACTATTGCTCTACACCAGATACTATCCAATCAGGAGGAAAGTCCCCTAATAGCACTAGGTACATAAAGCTTTCTGAGCTCAAAAATGGGAAGAGAATAGACTTTTGAATACAACTAGGGTACGATTTAATTATAGGCAACCATCCCACTAAATTTTTTTTAATTTTTCTCTCTGTAAGAAACCTAGTATGGTAAGATTCAAAAATAATCTGATTTTGAATTTCTTGGGTGACCACCTTCAGTGAGGGGAGACGCTTCGCCTTCCAGTTTTTCACTATTAAATGTCTCACCAACAGTATAATAATATTTAGTATTGTCACCCCCACCGGAGAAGCCGGGATCTGGATATTTAACAAGAGTATATTCTCTAGCTCTAAGGTAATATTTAATTGGTAGTACTTATTAAACCAGAAAACCACCTTCTTCCAAAGCTGTGCCATCTTTGGGCAATACCAAAACATATGGACCAGATCTGCTGCCATCGAAGAGCAACGCGGGCACACAATACTTTGCTGGGGATAGAATCTTGAGAGCCTAGCCGGAGTTAAATAAAAGTTATTTATAAGTTTAAAATGTGTTTCCCTCCAACTCATCGGAATTTGATATTTACTTAGTATGGTGTAGCTTGCTATAACTTTTTCGGTGTTTATGTCCACCATATAGGGTAACCACGACTCACAGGTCTTAGACAGTGAGCGTAGACTTTGTTTGGCCAGCATAATGTCATACATCAGGGATATAGATGTGATCCCAGCCCTAAAGATTTTCATCCAGCTCTTAACCTCAGCCCATTCACCTTCTCTTGTAAGATCCCAGTTCCATTCCTGTATATAATGTCTAGTTTGCAAATACGCATAAAAGTTATTACTATGAAGACCAAACTTATGTCTAAGATTCTCGAAAGATAATATGTACCCCTCATCCGAGAAAAACTGTTTAATGGCTATGAGACCCTTTCCAGCCCATGCTCTGGAATACTGACTGATGGATTCCTGGGGAAAAGTTGACATTGCCCCTTATTGGCAAGAACTCTGAAAAAGAAAGATCCATTTCTAATATATTACACAACTTCTGCCATCCTACTACCACATTCTTTAATGACACAAGACCAGAAATATTTACCGGGAGTTTCTTAACTGGGCAGTGTAAAATGGCTTTAAGGGAGAAAGGGTAAGACAGGTAACTTTCCAAATCAATAGTAGCAAAACTATTAGCATCCGTCAACCAATCTATAGCAATCCTAGCCAGGATGGTGATATTATAAAGATTAATATTAGGTAATGCCAGACCTGCCATTCCACAGGGTTGCATTAATTTTTTCAATGAAATACGCGTTTTTTTGTTCTTCCAAATAAATTTCGAAAAAGATGAATAAATCGCTCTAATATCGCCGGCAGGGATCAAGAAAGGCAGATTTGTAAAGGGTATAACAGACGAGGAAAAATGATTGTTTTAATTACATTCACCCTTGCTGTTATTGACAACGGGAACTGCCCCCATACTTCTAAGTCCGATTTAATTTTTCCAACAAGAGGGACAAAATTGATATTATACCAAGTTTTAGGATTAGTATTAAAAAATAAGCCCAAATACTTCAATGTAGCTACTTCTTTAAATGGTAATTTTTGTGGACTACAGCGTAACTTTTTTACCCACATCAATTCACTCTTTTCACAATTAATTTTATAGCCTGAGAAGGAGCTATAAGTCTCCAAGCATGTTAGGAGAATTGGGATTTCTTGAGACGTATTTTCAACACATATCAATAGATCGTCTGCATATAAAAGAATTTTAAGATTATGCTCCCCTAATCCAATCCCCTTCAATGACTTTCTCAGCCAAATTGCCAGTGGTTCAATAGCCATATTAAAGAGTAGGGGTGACAATGGGCACCCCTGCCTTGTTCCCCTGCCAAGCATAATCTGCGGAGTGAGAGCCCCATTAATTAACAGATATGAAATTGGATGTTTATATAGATTCTGTATGAAATGGAAGAACTGATTTTTAAATCCAAATTCTGAAAGAGCTCTAAAAAGATATTTCCAAATAATAGAGTCAAAAGCCTTCTCGGCATCCAGTGTTATAATAGCTGAGTCAACTCTACTCTGACTTGGCTTTTTCTCAACATTCCAGGCAAAATCTAAATAGTTAACCACTTTCCGAATATTCTTTTTTTTTTTAAATATCTTTATTTTTGCGTGCAACAAACAGATGAAATTAGGTACATTCAACAGTTTACAGGTAAAATATGGTTACAAATCAGATGGTGCCTTCCGTCATACATCAGAAAGTTTCCCTGAACATAGTCATGGTAGACAATAACATCCATTTTGCACTATTTCCATTAAATAAAAAAAAGAGAAAAAAATAATAATAATAATAAAAAAACCTCAATAAAACTCTGAACATAAACACTACTAAACTCTTTACTCTCAACTGGTGTGGTTGACTCTCGATCCTCCTCCTCCTCCCCTCTCCCCCCAGAACACCTCGGTTTCCCGGTCTACCATTCTCCCCGTAGAGCTGCTTCTAACATGTATTCTGTGTTCTTGAATGGTGTTATGATTATGTTACGTGAGCTGTCTGGTAGTGTGCGGATAAAGGGTCCCCACTTGTGAAAGAAGGACCGGACTCTAGTGGTCATGTCACCCAGTCCGTCAGCTTGTTCAATAAATAGTTGCTGCAACATTGTCTGTTTTAATTGTGTTACAGTAGGTGGGTTTCTTTTGAGCCAATTTTGAAATATCAGATGTCTCGACATCAGAACTATAATATGTATGAGAGATTTAATGTGTTTTGGTATGCCCAAAAAATCAAGGAACACCACATTCTGAAATGTCCAATCACTACAGGGCACTCTTATTTTTGTCTTTACCCAGTGTGCTGTCATCTTCCAAAATCTAACTAGTCTGGGGCAGCTCCACATCATATGTTCAGTATCTGCGTCTATCAGATTACATCTAGGGCACTTACTATCCCTGTCTGTTTTCCATTTCTGGAACTTTTGAGGGGTGACGTAGCTATCATGCAGCAGCTTAAAGTGTGATTCTCTCACCCCTGATGAGAGAGTTGCCGATTTGACTTTATGTATGCTTTTCCCAACTTCCTCCGTCGTTACTGCCACCCCCAATTTTTCGCTCCAAATGGCTGCTATCTTATTTGTGCAAGTAATCCCTGCCGGTCTGTTCATTTTTGTGTATAGTGGTGATATGGATGTGTTGCCATGTTTTGCTAATTCTATACTCTGCCGTATAGCTGCCTGATCTTTATCGCTTCCTTCCCTACATAGTGCATCAAAATAGTGTCTTGCTTGTAAGTAGGCATAATGGTGAGTCCTGGGCAAGTCAAATGTTCCCCTTAGTGTCTCAAATGTCTGCATGTGTCCCCTTTCTCCCGACTCTGTCTGACCCACTGTACGTAGTCCCCGACTCCTCCACTGAAAAAAGGCTTTGGTCGATATACCCGCAGGGAATTCAGGGTTACCACACCAAGGTAAATATGAGATCAGTCTATGATCACCTCCCAACTTCTTGCAAAACTGTCTCCAAGCTCTCGCAGGTTGAGCCAGAAGTTCCATATCTTTCAAGTATCTATTCGCTTGTGTCTGTGTCATGTGAGGGATCATCTCCAAAGCCCATGGCTTTGTCAATTCACCCTCTAGTTTGAGATCAGTAAACTTTCCCTGTCCCGTCATCCAGTCAATGACAAATTTACACTGGGCCGCCCAATTATATAACTCAAAGTTAGGCAATGCTAATCCTCCCATCTCCCTCGGGGCGGTGAGTTTGAGGTAACTAATCCTATGCTTCTTGTCATTCCAGATAAATTTGAGCACCCTCCCTTTGATGTGATTCAGATCTGATTTCCACAGTATTGCTGGTAGTGTTTGGAAAAAGTAAAGCAACTTGGGGAAATATATCATTTTTATAAGTCCCACCCTCCCCGATAAAGATAGCGGAAGCAGGGTCCACCCTTTGATTAAGTTATCCAATTTTTTAAGTAAGGGTCCATAGTTAATGGAGTACCATCTGCGTGGGTCTGCATGTAACGTTACACCTAAGTATTTAAAGTTTCCATCTACTATTCTAAAGTCATAACCTGGAATTTGCTTTTCCCCCCTGGACAATAGCCAGAGTAGTTCAGATTTATCAGTATTAATTTTGTATCCGGAGACCAGACTAAACTCTCCAATCGTCTCCATTAGTTTTGGGATATTCTTGTGAGGGTCTTGTACGTACAATACCATGTCATCAGCAAACAACGAGACATGCAACGTCGACTCTCCTATGCGCATTCCCTGTAATGTCTGCCTAATCTTTATTGCCAGTGGCTCTATGGCCATGTCAAAGAGGAGCGGGGAGAGGGGACAGCCCTGCCTAGTGCCTCTGTGGAGCGTAAAGGGCCGGGTAGGCGTGCCGTTAACTAAGATAGAAGCCTGTGGTCTACTGTAAAGATTCTCAACAGCCTTAACAAACGCGCCCTCTATAACCATTTTGCTCATGGTGGTGTAGAGGTGTTCCCACAGGACCTTGTCAAAGGCTTTTTCCGCATCTAAAAATAGCAGGGCTGCCTCTGTGTTTTTTGCCATATTTGGGTTGTGTTGTGTTATGTTCCAATAATACTGAATAATCGTTTGAACTCTTCTAACATTAAGCACCGAAGATCTCCCTTTAACGAAGCCCGTCTGGTCCCCGTGTATCAGTGATGGGAGAATGCTAGCCAGTCTGTTTGCAAGGATTTTTGTCAGGATCTTATAGTCTTGGTTGAGTAGGGAAATGGGGCGGTATGACTGCGCCAGGAGGGGGTCTCTACCTTCCTTCGGAATAATGCTAATGTTAGCTTCCGCAAATCTGGGGGAGGGCTGAACTTTGTCTCCAAGCAAACCATTAAACAATCGCATTAGAGTTGGGCTTATATCAGTCCCCATTATCTTATAAAATTCCGCCGGCAGGCCATCTGGCCCTGGAGTTTTTTCTAGTGCTAAGTCTTTAATTGTGGCCAGAATCTCGTTAGAGGTAATGGGACAGTTAAGTTTGTCAAGTTGGGTACGGTCTATCGTCGGCAGTTGTAATTGGTCCCAGAATCTGTCCGTGTCACTAGTCTGTACCTTCTGCGTGGAGTATAGGTCTTTGTAAAAGTCAGTAAATGCTTTTTGTATATCTTCTTCCTTATTCAAAACTATATTATCCTGCTTAATGGCTAAAATAGGATGTCTGTTGTTCGACAATTTCGTCATTCTAGCCAGCAATCTCCCGGTTTTGTTCCCAAACCTATAGTATCTAGCCTGTGTTTTTGCGTTCAATTTCCTTATATTTGAGTCTATTAACGGGATTGGGGTTTCTGAGATATTTATTTCTAGCATTTAAAATCTGCGCTAACAGGAGCTCTGATTGGGCTTTACTCTTTTTTTTTATGTTTGCGGCATAAGCCGAGATGACCCCTCTCAAGACAGCTTTAGCTGTCTCCCAGAACAGTAGAGGATTGTCAACATGCGCTTCATTAGTTTCTACGTATGCTAGCCACTCTCCCAGGATGTGCCTATAAAAGTTGGGGTCTTTACATAAATATGTTGGAAATACCCATCTGCTAGTCTTCCTCTGGGTGGGGCCAACATGGATCTTAACCCCTATCGGAGCATGATCTGAAATTGTTATTGGGTCTATCTCAACGTTTTCCACTCTGGGGCAAAGCTCTGTAGATACTAAAAAGTATTCAAGTCTGGCCATAGTGTCTTTTCCTAGTGACATGCAGGTGAAATCTCTTTGCTCTGGGTGTCTGGCTCTCCAGACATCCTGCAGATCCAGAGCCTTTCTGAAAGTGTGAATCACTAAGGATTCTTTTTTGGAGTTTCTAAAGCTTTGGGGAGTGTGTGCCTTCCTATTTGGGTTGTGGAATCTGTCTGCTGGGACTTGGGGAGCAATGTTAAAGTCTCCCCCAATAATGGAGGGCAATGTCGTGAATTGAATTAACTTAGCCTGTAACTCTCTCCAAAAGCATTGCTTCTGTCGTTGTGGCCCATATACCCCTACCAAAGTAAATGACAGTCCCTGAATCTCTAATTGGAGCATTATAAATCTCCCCTCTTGGTCTAATAGTGTCTTAGTGATATTGTAAGTCAGATTTTTCCTAAATAACACAGCTACGCCCCTGGCTCATTTTGATTCATATGGGGTGTACACAACCTCCCCCACCCAACCTTGCTTCAATTTTTCATGTTCTAATTTCGATAAGTGTGTCTCCTCCAGTATTGCTATATCAACTTTTCTTGAGTGTAGGTAGCGCAAGATCGATCTACGCTTTTGCGGGGATGTTACGCCACCCACATTCCAGCTCATAATGTTTAGATTATGCATTATCCCAATTTGGTTCTGTGAGTGTAGTGTCCCCTAAAGGGTTACCCGCAAATAAATCTAGTAACTCAATGTGTGTGAAGGATTTGTGGAGTCGTGTTGTAGTCTTACCACCAGATCCCAGATTAGAAACATTTTCCCAAATCAGAGAGTCCCGGGGAGGGAGGGGGGCACCACACCAGCTAATTAGAGAGAAAAACAACACAGTTAAGCATATTACAAATGAAAGAATTAACAAATAGGGAAACAAACAAGTCTCCACTAACTTACGCATCTTCATAACTTCTCAGCTTCGAAATCAGTAACCTAATGGGAATTAACTCACTACTGCACTACACTTTACCACCTAGGTGTGAATAAGTCTGGTATGATGATAGTAGCTCTCTCCCTACCATCCTGATCTATCCCACCATCTGTGATTAAACAATTAGGGTTAATTCTGTGGGTCCGTCAACCCTCGCTATATAAGGTCAGAAATGTTCTCTCAATCCCAGGTCAACTTTTTGTTTGGGGTGTATGACCCTCTCAGCACACCTTCCGGGTAGGACTAGTATTATGGACAGTTATACTATAGAAAGTAAGTGAACTATCCCTGGACCAGGGCAGGCCTTTACACCTAACAAACCTGACTCTCACAGTAAGGGGGGATAGGCATTCAAACTAACTGGTTAACTATATCTCCTAAGATTTATTCTTACCCCTTCGGTGAAAACCCTGCAAAGGCAAGTCTTGAGGGATATGTTTGCAGTGTAGGTCAGAACAATAATTCAAAATAACCACATTAAAAGAAAAACATCATTGCTATAATTTTAACAACCCAAAGATAACCGTTAACTGGAACAAGATGGGCGTGAGGTAAGTCCACCCTCACACCACCTCTTAGTTGTTGTGGCTCAGGATAGATGGGAGCCTCCACCAGCCAATTATTCTGAACCTCCCCCCCTCCCAGTTCACCTCAATGATCAGAACACTTTTCCAGTCCCTCTAACTGTAGTCACCATTTCCTCAGGTTTCCTTGTCTGTCAATTCCTGTTCAAGCCTCAGGAATTTCTGTAGATGTCTAGGGTCATCGAAAAACTTAACACCCGGCTGGGTCTGGAGCTTGAGTTTAGCTGGAAACAGTAAAGACACAGAGCGCCCTGCCTCTATCAGCGTTTTACAGTAAGGAGAGAACTCCCTCCTTCTCCTAGAAATCTCTGCGGAGTAGTCCTGGAAAAAGAGGATCTTCTTCAGAGGAGAACATTGACGGTAGGCTCTTAAGATTTGGATTTTATCTTGAAAGTTAAGGTAATGTATCATCACCTGCCGGGGTCCTCTGGCTGTCTTTGGGTCTTGATTAATGGTACCTATCCTGTGGGCTCTTTCCGCCACACATGGTATGTCCTCAGGTCGTAATTTTAGGAGGGTAGGCAAGAGTTTTTCTGCAAACTCTAGCAAGCCGGTGTTCAGAACAGATTCTGGCAGACCCACAATGCGCAGATTGTTCCGCCGTGAGCGGTTTTCAAGATCATCAAGTTTTGCAGTTAGCATCTTATTCTGGGCCTCCAGTGCTGCTACTTTATTAGAGTTTTCGCGTTGTCTTATTTCTCCATCACCTACTCTCTGTTCGATGTGCTGGAGCCTTGAGGAAAATGACTTGAATTCAGACGACAAAGAGTCCATTCCTGTCTGCAATTGCTCTATCTTGGGCAAGAAAAGGGCTGATATTTGGGATACTATAGGGTGGGTTTCTGATGTCTCCTCATTTGCAGTTTCTGCCGCCCCAACTTCAGCAGCATGGACTTCCACCACAGCTTTGGCTCTTTTGTCTTGATTCTTCTGTCTGCCAGACATCGTGCCAGTGGTCTTTACAAAGCTTGAGTAGTACCTCTGCATGCACTATATGTCTGCTCAACTTAAATGTTCTAATCACCAAAAAGGTAGGTGGTGAGGTAATAGGTAGTCCGCACCAGGGAGGGAGAGATGGCCCACACAACTATCGTTGCTAGTATCCTTTAATGATAAGTACTGGGGAGGCTTGAATGGCGGAGGGTGCAGCGCAGCATGAGGAGTCTATCTCAGTTCTGTAACCTTTCCATCTCCTTCAGTGGCATTTAGAGCTATAGCATAGATTGTCATCTCTAGGCACTTTCTCCCTCAATTAGAGCTGCTATGTGTATTATGGGCCTCTGTGTGTAAATTCGGTGCACTCTGAGGTATATGACTCCCACTCTGTTATTGCGCTTTAGTGACAGGCCTACAAGATTGTCATATACTGCTCCGTTTTCAATGCGGGCCTAACTGCCACGTGGCCAACAACTCATCCCCGAACTGCCCGATTAAAGTTGATTTGTCTTGTAGTCTTGTAGTCAGATGGAAAGTGGTATCAAGATATATAGTTTAGCTTATATGTGTGATACTGATCAGTTCATAGCTCTGTAGTATGTAGGTGGGGTAAACGTACAGACCTCTCTTATGCAGTGGCGCCAAACTGACAGCTCCCTCTGGACTGTACTCGAGTCTCCACGCTTCGGTGTTTCTCTATCTCTTTGGCGATTGTCCTGGTCGCCTGAGGGGCTAGGTGCCTGCTGATTTCTTAAGAGCTGTGGGGCTTATACAACTGTAGCGCCGCGGCCGCGGCTTCTCTTATTTCAAAGTGCGCTGTTCCGGTGGGGGAGCCGTTGGTATCAGCTCCTTGCTGCAAAAATATCCAAACAGGTTTGGGTAACTACCTGTTAAGGTTGGCAAGCTTTTTGGGCTAGTTTGGCACAGATTTTAAGAAAATAGCTGTCTGTGTTCACGGAGCTCTTTCTCGCTGCGTCCGCTTTCTCTGCCCGCCCACCGGAAGTCCCCACTTTCCGAATATTCTTAGATGAATTTCTTGTCACCATGAAGCCCACTTGATCTGTATGAATAAGTTTGTCAAGGCATTTGGAAAGTCTCCCAGCAATAATCGCCATAAGGATTTTATAATCAGCATTCAAAACTGATATTGGTCTATAGGAGGCCAATTCCTCGATATGTTTGTCCTTTTTCAAAATTAATGAGATATTTGCTGCTGCAAAAAATCTAGACGGTTCCATATTCATACTAAAGTAGCTGTTAAACAGCTTCTCTAGTGTGTCTTTGATATCCTCCACCAAAATTTTCAAAAATTCTGCGGGGAGGCCATCAGGGCCCGCCGCTTTATTTATTTTAGCCTTTTCTATGCCTTTGACAATCTCATCTACTGTAATTGGGCTATTTAATGCTGCTAACTCTTCTTCAGATACTTTCGGCATCTCAATATCTGCCCAAAACTTTTCCTGATTTAACACATTAATACCAGGAGATGTATACAAATCCTTATAATAACTATGAAACGCCTTACTAATATCTTCCATCTCTGTGTGTCTATGCTTGTCATCACGAATAGCTAGAATATAGTTCTTTCTCTTTCTATTTTGTACTAATCTTGCAAGATATTTTGCAGAAGTACCATGAAAACCCCTATAAAGAAGATTAGTTTTTAATTCTTCTTCTTGTGAATTGCATTTTAAAAAAAAAATCTCTTGCCTAGCTTTAATATAATTGTCCCAATTAGTATCCCCGTGTTCTGCAATAAACTTTCTATACGAATTTCTCACCTGCCTAGAAAGTTGAACTTCACGAGCGTTCATTCTTTTTCTTTTTATACAGAGATATGCCTTGATTTCCCCACGCAGAAAAGCTTTTGACGCCTCCCAAATGTCTCTATTTTGTCATAATAAGCGATATTATAACTAACATACTCTCTCCATTTCTGCCTTAACCACCTAGCAAATCTTACATTGTTAAAAAGATACTTAGGGGAAAAAAAAGCCGAGTTTTTATCTTTAGGCTGAGACATGGAACAGAAAGAGACCGAGATAATAGCATGATCTGAGATCATTATATCATTTATATGAGACTCCGTTTTTAACACCGATAGGGCCTCCGCAATTAATACAAAGTCTATCCTTGAAAAAGTTTTGTGGACTTTAGATTGACATGTGTATACACAAGAGTCCGGGTTCTTTTTTTTTAACTAGACCTATACAGGGAGTGCAGAATTATTAGGCAAATGAGTATTTTGACCACATCATCCTCTTTATGCATGTTGTCTTACTCCAAGCTGTATAGGCTCGAAAGCCTACTACCAATTAAGCATATTAGGTGATGTGCATCTCTGTAATGAGAAGGGGTGTGGTCTAATGACATCAACACCCTATATCAGGTGTGCATAATTATTAGGCAACTTCCTTTCCTTTGGCAAAATGGGTCAAAAGAAGGACTTGACAGGCTCAGAAAAGTCAAAAATAGTGAGATATCTTGCAGAGGGATGCAGCACTCTTAAAATTGCAAAGCTTCTGAAGCGTGATCATCGAACAATCAAGCGTTTCATTCAAAATAGTCAACAGGGTCACATGAACTGAGAAAAGTCAAGCGTGCAGCTGCCAAGATGCCACTTGTCACCAGTTTGGCCATATTTCAGAGCTGCAACATCACTGGAGTGCCCAAAAGCACAAGGTGTGCAATACTCAGAGACATGGCCAAGGTAAGAAAGGCTGAAAGACGACCACCATTGAACAAGACACACAAGCTGAAACGTCAAGACTGGGCCAAGAAATATCTCAAGACTGATTTTTCTAAGGTTTTATGGACTGATGAAATGAGAGTGAGTCTTGATGGGCCAGATGGATGGGCCCGTGGCTGGATTGGTAAAGGGCAGAGAGCTCCAGTCCGACTCAGACGCCAGCAAGGTGGAGGTGGAGTACTGGTTTGGGCTGGTATCATCAAAGATGAGCTTGTGGGGCATTTTCGGGTTGAGGATGGAGTCAAGCTCAACTCACAGTCCTACTGCCAGTTTCTGGAAGACACCTTCTTCAAGCAGTGGTACAGGAAGAAGTCTGCATCCTTCAAGAAAAACATGATTTTCATGCTGGACAATGCTCCATCACACGCGTCCAAGTACTCCACAGCGTGGCTGGCAAGAAAGGGTATAAAAGAAGAAAATCTAATGACATGGCCTCCTTGTTCACCTGATCTGAACCCCATTGAGAACCTGTGGTCCATCATCAAATGTGAGATTTACAAGGAGGGAAAACAGTACACCTCTCTGAACAGTGTCTGGGAGGTTGTGGTTGCTGCTGCACGCAATGTTGATGGTGAACAGATCAAAACACTGACAGAATCCATGGATGGCAGGCTTTTGAGTGTCCTTGCAAAGAAAGGTGGCTATATTGGTCACTGATTTGTTTTTGTTTTGTTTTTGAATGTCAGAAATGTATATTTGTGAATGTTGAGATGTTATATTGGTTTCACTGGTAAAAATAAATAATTGAAATGAGTATATATTTGTTTTTTGTTAAGTTGCCTAATAATTATGCACAGTAATAGTCACCTGCACACACAGATATCCCCCTAAAATAGCTATAACTAAAAACAAACTAAAAACTACTTCCAAAACTATTCAGCTTTGATATTAATGAGTTTTTTGGGTTCATTGAGAACATGTTTGTTGTTCAATAATAAAATTAATCCTCAAAAATACAACTTGCCTAATAATTCTGCACTCTCTGTAAAATACAAAATCTCACAAATATGGACCCATGAAGACATTATAGCTTGGAATTCTTAGATAGACTAACTGTTTATTTATACATATAGGGGCCTATTTATGAAAGGTCCATTGGACATGATCCAACATTGCGGATCATGTCCGACAGACCTCGCTGAATGAGGAGAGCAATACGCTCTCCGCATTCAACATTGCACCAGCAGCTCTTGTAAACTTCTGGTGCAACACCGCCCCATGCAGATTCGCGGCCAATCGATCGCTAGCAGGGGGTGTCAATCAACCCGATCGTATTCGATCGGGTTGAATTGTGGCGATGTCTGTCCGCCTCCTCAGAGCAGGAGGACAGGTTATGGAGCAGCTGTCTTTAGACCACTGCTTCATAACTGATGTTTCTGGCGAGCCTGAAAACTCGCCAGAAACACGGGGCATCAAGCTCCATACAGAGCTTGATAGATAGGCCCCATAATAACTGTCATATCTGCTTTCCATTTTTCAACACAATCTTTTTCTACCTAGACTCGACTTTCCAGTCTCCTTTTCATCTTTTGAACCTCATATTGTAAGATACATACAAAACTGTAAACTATAAACATCACAAGAGATGGCCAAGGACTCTGACTACTAACACCATGTACCATTATGTCATTATTGTTTTCAGGTTTCTGCAATAGCCAAATTCCCTCATCAATTACCTTATTTGAATACCCTTCCAGACTTGTAGACGAGGCTTGTCACTGTCATTTTGATAGCAAAGTTTGCATTGTTTTGCAGCTCCATTCCCAGTTTAGCCTATAAGGGACAGACAGGATGAGCAGCAGGGTTAGTCTTATAAAGACTTAAAGGGATAGTAAATACCAAAAATGTTATTGTTTAAAAAGATAGAAAATTTGTCATTCCCCAGTTTTACATAACCAACACACAGCCAGATTACGAGCTTTGCGTTATGGCTGGCTCGCTAATAACTTGCAAGTTATTTTCACTGCTCACCTTTCAAAGCGCTGCTATTACAGGTTTGCAAAAACCTGGCTTGTGCCGGCGATATGGTTGCGTTGAGCTCCATACCTCACCCAAATACAAGCAGTGTTTTGACATGCTTGTGCACAATTTCCCCATAGACATCAATGGGGAGAGCCGGCTAAAAAAAAGCCTAACACCTGCAATTGCGGAGCGTTAAGCTCCGTAACGCAGCCCCATTGATGGCTATGGGGAAAAAAAAGTATGTTTACACCTAACATACACCCTGAGTCTAAACACCCCTAATCTGCCGCCCCCGACATTGCCGACACCTAAATTACACTTATTAACCCCTAATCTGCCACCCCCAATGTTGCCGCCACCTACATAAATTTATTAACCCCTAATCTGCCGCCCCAATGTCCCCGTCACCTACCTACACTTATTAACCCCTAATATGCCGCACTCAATGTCACAGCCACCACTATACTAAAGTTATTGACCCCTAAACCTCTGGCCTCCCACATCACTAACACTAAATAAATATATTAACCCCTAACGTAACCCTTAGCCTAAGTCTAACCCTAACCCTAACGTAACTCTAACGCCCCTAACTTTAACATAATTAAAATAAATCTAAATAAAACCTACTATTAATAACTAACTAATTCCTATTTAAAACTAAATACATACTTACCTGTAAAATAAACCCTAAGCTAGCTACAATATAACTAATAGTTACATTGTATCTCTCTTAGGTTTTATTTTTATTTCACAGGTAAGTTTGTATTTATTTTAACTAAGTAGACTAGTTAGTAAATAGTTATGAACTATTTACTAGCTACCTAGTTAAAATAAATACAAATTTACCTGTAAAATAAAACCTAACCTGCCTTACACTAAAACCTGACATTACAATAAAATTAAATAAATTAAATTAACAAAATACAATTATCTTAAAGGGACACTGAACCCAAATTTTTTCTTTTGTAATTCAGAAAGAGCATGCAATTTTAAGCAACTTTCTAATTTACTCCTATTATCAATTTTTCTTCGTTCTCTTGCTATCATTATTTGAAAAAGAAGGCATCTAAGCTTTTTTTGTTTGTTTGTTTCAGTACTCTGGACAGCACTTTTTTTATTGGTGGATGAATTTATCCACCAATCAGCAAGGACAACCCAGGTTGTTCACCAAAAATGGGCCGGCAACTAAACTTATATTCTTGCATTTCAAATAAAGATACCAAGAGAATGAAGAAAATTTGATAATAGGAGTAAATTCGAAATTTGCTTAAAATTTCATGCTCAATCTGAATCAAGAAATAACATTTTTGGGTACAGTGTCCCTTTAAGTACAAAAAATAATAAACACTAAATTACACAAAATAAAAAAGAAATTATCAAAAATAAAAACGAATTACTCCTAATCTAATAGCCCTATCAAAATAAAAAAACATAACCTACACTAAACTGCCAATGGCCCTTAAAAGAAATCAGCTCTTTTACTTGTAAAAAACAACCCCACAACAGTAAAACCCACCACCCACACAACCAAACCCCCCAAATAAAATCCTATCTAAATAAACCTAAGCTCCCATTGCCCTGAAAAGGGCATTTGGATGGGCATTGCCCTTAAAAGGGCATTTAGCTCTTTTACATTGCCCAAAACCCTAAGCTAAAAATAAAACCCACCCAATAAACCCTTAAAAAACCTAACACTAGACTTCCGGTGGGCGGGCATTGCAGTAAGAAGCAGGATTGTGGAGCTCTGTGTATCTAAGCTCACAAACATGAAAATTTGCAGAATAAATTGCCCGAACAGCTGTATTCCTTGGCAGGGAAACATCACTACACCTGCCCGGACTAAGTTAGGCAAGGAGCATACTCGATCTGCTCCCCTGTCGGAAGAAACTTTAAAACATTATCAGGGAGGGGGCGGAGCTTGGCCGTTCAGCGAAATGGCTGCATAAAGAAACAGCTCCCAGGCCCTAAGTTGTCAAACCCAGCAGCCATCTAAGTCCTGAGCCCAAATGACCACTCTAAAATAGGGGTGAAAGCCTCCTAAACTTGGACTAATACCCCAACGGCCACATATACTCCTAAATACAACCGGGCACGCACACAACATCTGGCGCGGCCCGGGACCTGAGGAGGGAGCAATGCACATCCAGGCCCTAATGGACTAAGGGCAGTGATAGCCACAGCGAGGCACGGCACAGCTGACCGGCAGCCGCCGACACTCACCATCTGACGTCCGCACTACCAACCGCTGCTGAAGCCAAAGCCCAACACTTCTGCAGAGCCGTCCACACCTGCACGCGACCTCTGGCTCATCCTAGGGCCTAGGGGAAGAGGGGAGCGCGCCGTGTGTCACGTACTCCAGCGGCTAAGGCCGCCTGCAACATCACAGCGCAACTAATCAACAGGGGCTGTTGAATCCCTAAAAGGCAATCTTGACAGACCGGAGCCCTAGACCAGAGGGATCATACAGCTAAGTACTACATTGGCCTATCATTGGAAACTGCAGAGGGGCCAGGGTATCCTACATACACACTGGTGGGGCGCGGGACAGGGGGCATAATCTACATAGCCCAAAATAACGCTAGTGAGGTAGATCTGCCATGTGCACTTTGGGGCATTAACTTTTTCACTGTCAACCGCCACCAAGCAGCAAATTAACTCACTAACAGGGCTACAGTCACTGGGAGCAGCGTTTGTGCACAGTCCCCTCAAGGCAGCAGGACCTGTATCACACTAATATCGGCATAGGCCTCACAGAAGCAACTTCCTACAGGGCATAGGGTGCAGCAGTCAGGGCTCTATTCCAACTACATTGCAGCCCCAAGCCCCATCACTGGCTCACATCATCTTAAGAGGTGCCACCAACCGCCCCACCATACACCCCCCCCTATTCTACATAAATATGCCAGGGAAAAAACCCACCAAGCCAGATGGTGCTTCACAGCCTAGAACCATGCAGCAATTTTTAAGGCAGCCTGAAATCACCCCAACACAAGCGCAGCACACTCCTGACAGCAATGTAGCTACATCCAACCCACAGCCTAACCTCCGGACTGTGAACCCTGCCCCTACCACTAATCCGTCAATCACCAAGGAAGACCTCAAATCTCTGTGTACCAAAGATGATCTCAAAGAAATGCTTACTGAAGTAAAGGGATGGTATGGAGACCTGAAAAGGGACCTGTCAAAGGTGACGCAGAGAGTTGCTAACTTGGAAGAAAATCACAATACTGCCAGTAACGACATCAATCATATGTCTCGCTTACTCTATGAACAGGAATAAACTATATACAATTTACTAGAGAAAGTAGAAGACCTAGATAACAGGGGCAGGAGGAACAATTTGAGAGTACGTGGGATACCAGAATCCATACAACCAGGAGCCCTGGAGGGCTGCCTACAGGCGCTGTTCCGCACAGTAAGAGGGGATGAAAACGCACCAGATGTAGCTATTGAGAGAGCACATAGAGCTCTCAGGGCGAAGCCTCCACCCAAAGCACCACCCAGGGATGTCATCCTAAAGTTACTGAATTTTAAAGACAAGGAAGACATCCTAAAGCACTCAAGACAAAAACAAGATCTCACACATGCTGGCAACCGTATCCAAATATTTACAGATTTGAGCCCCACAACACTCCAAAAAAGAAGGGAGCTGAACTATATAACCACAGTGCTTCGAGAGAAGAAGATAGCCTACCGTTGGGGGTTCCCGGTCAGCATTATTGCCACCAACGGTGGCTTTACAGCCGTCTACAGAAATCAAGATGACCTACCCCGCTTCTGCGAAGCCCTGCAGATCAACATCCAGACAGGGGAACAAACAAAAGAGGGCCTTACACCGCGGTACCCCCAGGGAACCGGGCACGACCAGCAGCTATGGCCAACAACGAACGGGACAATTACAAACATCCTTCACTAGTAACTGTTGCTGATGATGTGGAAGAAACACATCAATTAATGGACTGCCCGCCCCTACGGCCCAGATTGGGGGCTAGTTCCTGAAACAAGGCTTCAGGTCGTATATAATATAATGTTATTCATAAGCTTGTTTTTCAAATGCTGGGTTTGATGACGGGGATATTACCCTACTTATTTAGTTGCTTGTTACTATTGATTACTGTTCCTACTGTTTTATAAAGATCTATATATCCATCTGACATTGGCACCTGCAGCAAGGTAGCCGCGCTTTTTGTATATAATAACTGTTTGCAACTTCCCTCCCTTTCTTCTTCTCACCCCCTCTCCTTCCCCTTCTTCACCCCCCCCCCCCCCTCTGACAACACACGGAGGCTGAGAGATCTAGAAATAGCATACCCCATAGCCAAGTAGAGGGAGTTGGGTTTACAGATCAGGCAGGCGCTGCCCAGCCCCCATCACGCTCGCACACTAATAGACAGATAATACGCAAGCAACATACCCCGGACACTGTCCAATTGATTCTACTGAATACCGGAGACATGCAGCCACGCTCCATCAAACTAGTAACCATAAATGCAAAAGGGCTTAATAGCCCGGAAAAGAGATCTATCGCTTTCACACAACTACACAAAGCTGGAGGGGATATCATTTGTATTCAGGAAACACACTTCAAAAAAGGGAGGGAGCCTAAACACATCACTCATAGATACAACACTTTTTATTTGGCCTCAGGCAGCTCAAAGAAAGGCGGGGTGGGTATTTTTGTCAGGAATACGATTCCCTTCCAGCCTACCCTGGTACTCAAGGACCCCAATGGATCATACTTGTTGGTGGTGGGGACACTATTCAGCTCATACATCACAATAGCCAATGTTTATCTGCCAAATAAGGGCCAACACACAGTATTCAAACAGCTGACACAACTATTGCTAGAACATACAAGAGGTATATTATTTCTGGCAGGAGATTTTAATCTACCACTGGACCCCATTCATGACACCTCAGCAGGAAAAACGAATGTACCACACAAAGTAGTCAAAGCTGTCAACCTACAGCTCCGCTCACTAAAGCTGCACGACATATGGAGGACATTGCACCCAGACGCCCGAGATTACACTTTTTTTTCACATCCACATCACGTCTATACCAGAATTGACTACCTCATAACAGACCAACTTGGCCTTTCTTTAATAAAAAACACTAACATTCTGCCAATCACCTGGTCAGACCACGCACCTGTACAATGCACATTAGGCTGGCCAGACATCCCCATAAAGCCTCACATGTGGAGACTCGACGAACATGCGCTAGATAACCCTTTACACAAGCTGGCAATCGACACAACCTTATGGCACTACTTTAATGAAAACCCACTAGACCCCCTACCCACCTCTACAACTTGGGAAGCACACAAATGTGTGGTAAGGGGTGAGTGCATAAAACTCAAAGCCAATGAAAC
Source organism: Bombina bombina (assembly GCF_027579735.1). Taxonomy (NCBI): domain Eukaryota; kingdom Metazoa; phylum Chordata; class Amphibia; order Anura; family Bombinatoridae; genus Bombina; species Bombina bombina. The sequence goes on along the minus strand of NC_069504.1, from coordinate 1,003,410,852 downwards.
TAAGCAGAATAGACAGTTCTTGAACTCATACCTGTCCCAGATTCGATACTGGGAGTCTGAGTTAAAGAAAAACACCTCATCTATTCCAATATTAAATTCCCTGGCTAAAGTAAAGACCGAACTGAACAATTATCTTATTAAAGACTACCAAAGAAAAGCATCAATGCTACAACAAAAATATTTCGAGATGAGTGATAAAATAGGCCCCTCTTTGGCCAAAGCGCTAAAGCGCAAACAATTGAACACACAGATATATACTCTAACTGACGCATCAGGTCACATGCAGAAAGAGAGTGAGAAGATAGCTGAGACTTTTCGGCGATACTATGAAGCACTTTACAACATCAACAACAACAGCCCACAAACACACATAGATGCATACCTAAGGGACATTCATCTGCCTGCCCTCTCTCAAGAGGACGCAGAACAACTAGATAGGCCGATTACAGCTGACGAGATCAGGTTAGCCATCAAGAGTATGCCAAATGGAAAGAGCCCCGGGCCGGACGGGTTGGGGGTTAAATACTACAAAAAAATTGCACACCACCTACTAACACCTCTCACATTCTTATTTAATTCATTGCTACAAGAGGGAGGGTTCACAGACCAGATGCTAGAGGCAAACATCACTGTCCTCCCCAAACAGGGGAAAACCCCGGATAGACCAGAGAATTTCCGCCCAATCTCGCTCCTCAACGTGGATGTAAAAATCTACGCCAAGGTATTAGCTAACAGAATCAATAAGATTCTCCCTGCATTGATACATCCGGACCAGGTGGGGTTTGTGCCAGGGAGAGAGGCACGCGACAACACGCTGAAAGTGCTACAATTGGTGTCGCACGCTCAGCACCAAAGCACACCCCTAATACTGGTCTCTACAGATGCTGAAAAGGCGTTCGACCGGGTACACTGGCCTTTCCTAAAAGCGGTCCTGTCCAAAATGAAGTTTAGTGAAACCTTTATCAAACAAATTTTTGCACTATATGAGAATCCCACTGCAAGAGTGAAAGTTAATGGCCTGTTGTCTGATAGATTTTATATCAGAAACGGAGCCAGGCAGGGATGCCCACTCTCGCCGCTCCTCTTTGCAATCACCATAGAGGCGCTAGCGCAAAAAATTAGAGAAGACCCGCAGATTTCAGGTATAAAGACCAAATCACACACACACAAACTGGCCTTATATGCTGATGACGTCCTGTTGACACTCACTGACATAGAGACATCTCTCCCCAGAATTCTAGATACCTTTAGCGAATACGGACGATTTTCTAACTTTCATCTTAACGTAGCCAAATCAGAGATACTGAACATCACATACGACATAGAGAGATTAAACATAGCACTAAGTAACTGCCCCCTGAAATTACAACAGGATAAGTTGAAGTACCTGGGGATATACATCTCCCCAGACCCTCAGACTGTTTTTCAAGAAAACTACAAAAATCTGGAGACCACGCTGACAGCGGACTTGTCCAGCTGGAAAAGTAAATCAATCTCCTGGCTCGGACGGATAAATGATGTTAAAATGAATGTGCTGCCCAGACTGCTCTATATACTCCAGACAACGCCAATCCCCCTGCCAGGGAACTACATACAAAAGATACAAAACTTACTTGAGCAATACATCTGGGGAGGGGTCAGACCTAGAGTAGCCAGGAAAACTTTGTACCTCCCTAGAGACAGAGGGGGACTGGGGGTCCCAAACATACACGTATAAACAGGCGATCACACTAGGTAAATTATTAGATTGGTGCTCTAATGACACCAACAAAGAATGGGTACGACTGGACTGTGACATCCTGGACACAAACAATGCAGGCCTAGGCGCCTGGATCCTACAGAAGGACAGGCACGTAGCTACAACGAATTACCCCTTGTTGATAGATTTCTACTCAGTATGGGACAAGATACTGTATACCACAACACATATAACCACTAAGCATTCCCCACTGACCCCCATATATCACAATGCAGCACTTCCATGGAACTGCCCCGACAACAGGACCACCGCTGACACACCCTTCAAAGACTATACCATCATGTCACTGATCGATGGACATAAGCTTAAGACACATGCGGTCATCTCAGATGAAATGCCAAACTTGGCGCTGAGTTGGTACTCACACGCGCAGCTAAATCACTATCTCACGACACACAGACACAGAACCTGCCTAACCAGAACACCTACTACGTTCGAGACCTTATGCTTGAAAGACACACCAACAACCCATGCAATTTCATTACTTTACAAACTTCTCCTGACAGATGACGCCCGGGCACTCCCCTCCTACACAAAGGCGTGGGAAAAGGAGTGGCAGACTGAGATAGGACATGAGAACTGGCAGAATTCCTTCCTTGTGACCAAAACATCCTCAATCTCTATGAGAGTACAAGAATCTAGCTTTAAATGTCTAGCAAGATGGTACCTCACACCCAGCAGGCTGCAAAAGATCTACAAGCAGGCCTCAGTCAAATGCTGGAGAGATTGTGGAGAAACTGGTACACCAACACACATATGGTGGGATTGCCCTATGCTGGATGAATATTGGGTTGACATACTTAGCCACATGGAACTAGTTTTGGGGAAGCCTTTACAAAACAGCCCAAAAACACTGCTATACCTATTGTTGCCCAAACTGCCTTGTAAAGCGAGTAGGGCACTACTATTGATTATGCTGAATGGAGCCAAATTGTTAATTCCAAAGCACTGGAAATCCAGAGTCACACCGACCTTAAAGGAATGGCAAGAGCAAGTAGACACCCTGTTACGCCTAGAAAGATATAACCATATTCAGCAGGGAACTGCAGACACGCATGAGATGATGTTGGAGCACTGGGCAGCACACAGACAACGGACAGTGTAGGGCAACACAGCCGATAGCACAGACCACCAACACTTCCACCCTCCCCTCCCACCCCCCCTTTCCCCCCCCCCCTTCCCCGCCCCCTATCTTCACCTGTCTCCTCTTGAAACATGCGTTAACAAGACTTAAACAATGCCAAGTAATGGGATCATTGACAGTGACGGATTTCACAATCACATTTTACTGCATATCGCAGACAGGTTTCCCGCACATTCCTCTTTTTCTTCTTTCTCTTCTTCTTCTTTGGTTACCCGGATTATATGTTGCATAACTTAACAGGACCGTCCGCAGAGTATCAGAGATAGTGCAATGCTGGACTCTTGGGACTTTAAACATGCAAGTGCACTGAGAACTGTGTCATGACCCCCCAGAACTTCAACTTCACACGCTCTATGGGCGGTGTGCAATTTAATATGCCTTTGGGGGCCAAAGTAAGAATGATCTCTGCATATTTGTATTACTTATCATAAACCTGCAATGTAACGTTTATGTGACTCTGTATCTGTATACGCTATGGAAAAATTGATAAACATGTAACTATTTGATTATCCTTTAATAAAGCTCTTTGGAAAAAAAACCAAAAAAAAAACCACATCATCAGGGAAAGAGATTGCGGCGGCGATCAGAGTGAACGAACCTTTCTGGGTGACAGAAAAAGATCAGGAGGGAGGACAAGCCTGCCTGAATTCGATCATCAAAAATCGGAATTTAACTCCCAGAGACGGATATACGCAGGAAGATTAGCTGCTGGTGAGTACGCAACAAACTTGCGATCGCCATCTTGTTTAACAGCTCTGCTGAAAGGGAGACTATTTTGACTGCGGCAGAGCCCTAAAGTGCATAAAACAGCAGTGATTCTCTGTGTGTTTGCTTGCTGGTGCAGGGGAATAGAAAGAGTCTCATCTTAGGGGGAGTGAAGAAATAAGTTTCCACACACCACAGAATAAAACCTAGAAAATTGCTACACGTGGAACACAATCACACAGCCTAAATATATTAGCTATTGATTAGTTCTGGCTAGAAATATATGAGACAAGTCCTCATATACTGGAAAGACCGCTACATTTACTAGCCTTATTCAGAGGGGCTGGGAGTTTTGGAATTTATCCGGATATTGCAGAAGTAGCCAGCAATATCTGAGGTCATCAGGAAGGTTAAGAAGATACTGGACTGTATCTAGACATAGAAAGTATTGTGACAGACCCTGTATACTTTTTCCCCACTTCATTGCAAAGAAAGATATCTCATATCAGTGTGCACGAGAGGCCAGAAGTATTAGTTTCTTCCATACCTCTAGGAAACTTTTCTTCAGGATGTATACCGCTATGAGGATGGCGTAGAAAACTCGGGCTCCGCCCTCGAGACCCCCCGCCCCCACATTATCACCTTCAGTCTAGTTTTGATGAAGCTGAATCAGATTTAGAATCCGGAAATCGCTGTCCCTAAACTCTGAGTGGACCCCATTAGTTCATTTCTAAAACAACTTTGTGTCTGCACCGTCATTTAGCTGAAACGAGTTATGATACTACTGTAGTGTACATACAGTGTCCTACATCCCAAATATTTATCATCTGTGGGTCCTGACGCTAGAGCGGACGTCAGGACATCTACGCTTCTGCATGCAAAAATATTATACATTGTATAACAAAAGAACTGACAAGATGGCAAGCAAACAACGCCAACAAAACAGAAGACTTAAGAGTCAGGCAGAAGTTCACTCACCACCACCAACTGCCTCTGAAGTGGCAGAAACTTCACAACAAGATACTCACCCAACTGTCTCCCAGTTATCAGCACTTTTTCTCCCGAAAATCGAGCAGCTGCAGACAGGGCTAGACACATTAACAACAGACCTAAAAGTATTTTCCACGAGGCTCACCACAGTCGAACAAAGGGTGGCTGACACTGAGACACAGCAGAGAGAGGCCACACTAAATGTCGCACAACTACAACGGCAGAACAAAGCTCTCCAAGACAAATTGGATGACCTAGAGAATAGGTCCAGGTGAAATAACATCCGGGTAGTGGGCCTCCCTGAATCAATTCCTGGCTCAGCACTTATTGACTTTGCGGAACAAACTCTCCCAAGACTACTGGGACTGACTAACGCTAATATACCTTGTGTGGTTGAAAGAGCACATAGGGGGCTTACTCCAACAAAAAGGAGGTCAAAAAGCACAACCCAGGCAAGTCATGATTAAATACCTCAATTTCAAGGATAAGACACTACTTCTTAAAGCGTACAGACAAACCTCAGACTTGGTGCATGACGGATGCAAGATTCCTTTATTCCAAGATTATTCTGCTAAAGTAGCAAAAAAGAGGAGGGAATTTTCACCCTACTGCAAAGAGCTTCTATAGAAGGGAGAATCCATTGCTCTTCTGTACCCAGCAAGACTTAGGATACAGATGGTACAGGGTCCAAAGTTCTTCGAAAACACCACTCAACTCAAAGACTTTATGAGGTCCCACACATTGCGAAGAAACAACCAGATAGAGGAAGAGGCGGATAGGATTGAAGAAGATGAGAACTGACAATGTACTGCCTAGATATAACTATCCTTTATTTCACCACAATGTGAAGACCCCATTCAGGGGGGGACAGTGATATGCAAAGGCTGAAGACTTTAAGCTCTTACATACAGAGTTTACCATGCATGACATGGTTCCTGTTATATATCCTTTTTGAAAATGGGGGGGGGGGGGAGGTGGTTTGTTTGATTGTTTATACTGTTCTATTTGACTGTTCTGTTTGAGTTGTATTGATTGCATAGGAGTCATAACATTGTTGTGGTCAAATCATTGTTTTTCTCTTTGTTCCACTACTATTTGCTTATCCTCCAAAGGAATCGGAACTGGTACTCCAGACCATTCGGAGGACTCAGGTAGTACCCCGGGGTGTCAGACAGTAAGTACCTCATCTACAAACATTCAGCACTCACACCACACACAGAGTGGGAGCAGAGGAGTAACTTAACTCATTAGTGGAGAGAGGAGGAGATCTCAGAGACCTAGAAATAGACAATGGGTGTACACATTTTATCTTGGAATGTGGGGGGCATCACATCGCCCATAAAGAGGAAAGCTATCCTTAATTATCTTAACTCCAAGAAAATTGATATTGCCATCTTAGAGGAAACACACCTAAAACCTAGTGAACACCAAAAACTTAAACAGCAATGGGTCGGGGAAGTCATTTACACCGCCTACGAGAATAGCAGAGCTAGAGGGGTGGCTTTCTTGTTCAGAAAGAACCGTAACTATAAGATATCCCAAACAATTTTACATCCGATGGGAAGGTATGTCCTTCTGAAAAATAACCTTGGAGGGTCTTCACCTGATTTTGGGTGGGGTATATGGGCCGCACACTCACAAAAAGGAATTCTGGAGTGCCATGAGAGTACAGATCCTAAAGATAGTGGACGCGCCAGTAATTTTAGGAGGGTACTATAACATGGCACAACATGTGCCCGCCGATAGGTACAACAACCCACAACGAGTCTCAACTTCTCCTAGTAGACAATATAATGTGAAACGAGACTCTATAATACTAAATAAGTTCAAAAAAGCACTCCAGCTCTTAGATGTCTGGAGGGAGAGAAACCCCGAAACGAGGAATTATACATGTATCACACCCACAAACGACACATTATCTCGAATTGACCTCTTTTTGACATCTCCATCCTTGAACACAAGAGTTTTAGAGACTGAAATTGACAGCCCAACTATCTCTGACCATGCCCCAATTACACTTAAACTAAATGTTGGCTCAGTTAAAGCACACAGAAATAGTTGGTCGTTCCCTAGATATCTGATACACAACGCTAATCTCAGAAATCACTTGGTGGGTAAGTGGCTGGCTTATTGCAACCTAAATAATGAGCATAGAGATAACCCGCTCCTTTTTTGGGAAGCGGGTAAAGCTGTACTCAGGGGGGTTGTCACCTCCTATGTGATTACCTTCAGGCGACAGAAACGCCTTAGGGAGGAACTACTGCTAAAGCAATTACTCAATTCACGGAACCGCTATCTGCGCAACCCCACAGAGGTCAATAGACTCAAATATAAAAACATCAAGTCACAAAGAGACACCTCACTATTACAGAGTGCAGCCAGAGACATGACAAAAGCACATGCTAGGTTCTATAGACACGGAAATAAGATGGGTAAGATGCTGGCTAGAATAACTAAACTGACTAAACGTCCCAACTACATAGCAGCCATTAAAAACCAGGACGCCATATTAACAGACACAACTGACATATAACAGACCTTTAGTCAGTACTTCTCTGACTTATACAAGACTCAAGAAGTTGACCCGGTACGGAGGGACGCCTTTTGGGATACTCTCGTGCTTACAGAAATTCAGCGCCAATCACTAAATGCCCAGATTTCAGTAGAGGAAATTGAGAGAGTCATAGGAAATATGTCATTGGAACAAGCTCCGGGTCCAGATGGGCTCCCAGGGGAATTCTACAAGCTGCTTCAACACGAGGTGGCAGGAACTCTATCCGATCTTTTCAATGGCATACTAGGGGGAAGGCTAACAGTTTCTAGGAGATTCACTGAAGCCAATGATAGCTTGATACCCAAACCAGATAAAGACCCTCTTAATCCAGCTTCCTATAGGCCGATTTCTCTTATGAATTCGGACTACAAAATCTTAACAAAAATTCTAGCAGATAGGTTAGCATTAATCCTACCAAATATTATCAATGACAATCAGACAGGATTGATTAAGGGTAGATCAGCTGTTAAAAATGTCAGAACACTTCAACTCCTCTTAACACACTATTGGAATAAACAATCCCAGGGGTGGGTGGTAGAGACAGACGAAGCTTGCGTTCTACTTGTAGACGCAGAAAAGGCCTTTGACAAGGTCCTATGGGACCACTTGTTTTTCACCCTTGGATGGTTCGGAATTGGGGGACCCTTTGTGGAGACACTGCAAATTCTGTACTCTAATCCACAGGTAGCAATTTTGGTTAATGGGGCTTTGTCGCAACCTTTTATCTTGGAAAGAGGCACGAGGCAGGGGTGTCCCCTTTCACCCCTCCTCTTTGATTTAGCCCTTGAGCCCTTGGCGACAAAAATTAGAGCAGAAACTGAGGATCTTAGAGTAGCAACAACTACTCTTCATTTATCACTTTTTGCAGACGACATGGTCCTTTATGTGCAAAACCCTAGATCTAACATCCCCAAATTAATGGGTATTATTACCGACTTTTGCCGAATTTCTGGCTACAAATTAAACACTGATAAGACAGAATTCATCTGGTTGACTAATACTAATGACGTGCCCGACTTTCCATATAACTTCAAATTAGCAGGGAAATCCTTTAGATATCTGGGAGTGGAGTTGTCGTTGAATCCTGCAGACTGGTATGTAGCAAACTATACACCTCTAAAAAGAGAAGCCATGAACCTAGTAACACACTGGGCAAAACTCCCGCTCTCAATCTCAGGCAGGGTTGGTCTCATTAAAATGATCCTTTTTCCCAAAATCTTATATAAACTGCAAATGTTACCAATGGTAATCAGTAAAGAAGATCTAAAATTCTGGAATTCCTTGTTCCTCTCTTTTATCTGGGCTAATAAAAAACATAGAATTAGGTTGGACAGAATGAGAAGTGCTGTTGACTCTGGAGGTATGGCGGTTCCGAACATCGAAATATATAGCTGGGTGACTCAAGCTAAATACGTTCTGGACTGGCTAACGGGGGGGAGACAACTTTACTGTCCCTGACTTAGAATGACAACTCACGAACCCATGGTCACTGGCTATGCTGCCACACTTGCAATCCATGAAAGTGGATAAACACCTATCTCAATGTGCACTGATCCAACAACCATTATATGCAAGGAGGAGAATTTGCAAAAAATTAGAGTTCAAACATGAAACATCTACATACATCCCGCTGCAGGGAAATCCTGATTTTATTCCAGGGATGGCCACACAAACCTTTAAAGATTGGGAAACTCGTGGTTTGAATGCGGTATCTAAACTTCTAGAGGGAGACGGGAGGACGATACACACTTTTGTATACTTACAGGATAGATATGAACTGCTGAGATCACACCACTTCGCATATCTCCAGGTGAGGCATTACATAGCTAAACTTTTGGGCTCCGATGCCTTTTCTGGGAGTGAGCACGTTATTTATCAATTAGGTACCCTCTATACGCAAGGGAACACATCAATATCCCCGATCTATAACTCACTGACAAAAGCAAACAATGAGAACACACAGAAGCATATTAGTGAGAGATGGTCCACATTACTGAACACTGAGGTCTCCATGACCCAAGTGAAGCATAGTATACAAAGGGTTAAGCATGCCACATTGTCAATGGATCATAGGGAGTCACACACTAAACTATTGGAGATGGCGTATGTTACACCCAAATTATACAAAGCTTGGGAAGCAGAATACACAGGGGCTTGCCCAAAGTGTTCCCAACCCAATGCAGACCTGTTACATATGTTCTGGAGATGCCCTAAGCTGACTAGATTTTGGGGGATGACTCAACATTGGATGAGATCCATTGGAATTTCTTTAAACACACTGACAATTCAATCTGTTGTTTTCCTAGATTGTCCGAATCTAAACAAAACAAACACACAATTTGCACACAACGTGATTATACAGGCAAGGAAAGTAGTCCTTAAAAATTGGCTTAATTCTGAGTCCTCAATTATGAAACAGTTAAAGAGCGAAGTACATCAACAAATGCTCTATGAGCAGACGGATACACTGAGAGATGCTCAGGGATGCACAAAACGCTTCATGGGCAAGTGGGAGATCTATTTGCATACATTAGAACAAAACCAGCAAGTTCAAATACTATACCCGATTCGCAACACAGATTACATTCTGGAAGCTCAGCTGAGGGGGGAATGGCAGCTTGACTTTGATAGACATATTCCTTCCCTACGATCAAAATATTAATTATACAAAGCAGAGGGGAACACTGACACCCCGGGAGCAGATGGGTGTAAATGTTGAGAAACAGGAAGGTTTATAGGAAATAGAAAATGAAGACATATGTTAAATCAATCCATTGAACGTTATCTTCTTACCTCTCTATTATTGAAATTACATTACTCTAAGTAAAAGGTTATAGATAACTTATCATTATTATTCTTTGTTATCAAATCCTTGCACACTGAGATGGATGTGATGTATGTCTTTTGAACAAATAAAGATTTTAAAAAAAACCAAACAAACCTAACACTAACCCCAATGATCCACTTACAGTTTTTGAAGACCGGACATCCATCCTCATCCAGGCGGCGAAGTCCTTATCGAAGCTGGCAGAAGTCTTCATCCAAGCGGGCAGAAGTCTTCATTCAGACGGCATCTTCTATCTTCATCCATCCAGCGTGGAGCGGGTCCATCTTTAAGACATCCAGTGTGGAGCATCCTCTTTTTCCGATGGCTGTTGAAGAATGAAGTTTCCCCTTAAATGACGTCATCCAAGATGGCGTCCCTTACATTCCGAATGGCTGATAGAATTCTATCAGCCAATAGGAATTAAGGGGGAAAAATCCTATTGGCTGTTGCAATCAGCCAATAGGATTGAGCTTTCATCCTATTGGCTGATCCAATCAGCCAATAGAATTGACCTTTCATTATATTGGCTATTCCAATCAGCCAATAGAATGCAAGCTCAATCCTATTGGCTGATTGCAAAAGCCAATAGGATTTACCCCCTTAATTCCTATTGGCTGATAGATATATGGGAGATATATGGAAAATATTTATAAAATAAGACCTCCAAGGGTTAACTAGTACATTATGGAAATTATGCATGATCCCCCCCCCAAAAATTCAATATTTTTAATATAGTTAGCTGCTTGTTAAGTGTGTCTGTTCAACCTTCCCTAAATGTGCAAGTAGGTCAGCATGGCAGACTTCACAAAATGGTAAAAACTCACTGATGTTTGTCCACTCCAATGCATTTAAAATACATTGCAAGTTCATTTATAGAGCCAGCAAATATATAAGCAATGCATATTTACCACATGTAATGTTATTTAAAGGAACATTGAAGTAATTTTTGCTACATGCAAATAGGGCATTTTTACTTTACGTGTTATGCTTGCGGAGCGTTTTACTGTCTATAGCTATGTGTTTAGTCCTTATCAGACACTGTCCCTAGGGATACATCTTGCACAAATGTACATTTGCTGTAAATGTCAAAACCATTTTAAACAGGTTTAACTCAGATGTTTAATGGGAAAAAAACATGTTTACATAGTGCTTTTTATATGCATGAAATACAGTATATAGTTTTAATTTAAAGACAGATTTAAAGTGAAAATGACATGTAATTTGTTAAAGCATGTTTGCATAACTGAACCTAACTGACTAGATTATAATTTGAGCGGTATTGGACATGCAAGCTTCTTTGCTATATAAGAATAGTTCAATTTTCTTGAAAAGGAAAAAAGCATCTAGACTCGTTTTATGCATGTGGCTAAAAAGTGTATCCCAAACTATAATGAGACTTGCTAATTAGCGGGTTGACCAAATTTACCTTGTTATTACAGGCTGATAATTTTGTGCCTAATGCATGCAGTAATCAACTTCTAATATTGCTTTTTAAAATACTGACGGCCAGATTATGAGTTGTGCGTTATGAGTGGCTCGCTATTAACTTGCAAGTTATTTCCAGCGCTCACCTTTAATAGCGCTGCTATGACAGGTTTTCAAAAACCCGGCGTTTGCGAGTGATATGGCTGCGTTGAGCTCCATACCGCACACAAATACCAGCGCTGCTTTTAGCTGCTTTGACGTGATCGTGCACGATTTCCCCATAGACATCAATGGGGAGAGCCCGCTAAAAAAAAAGCCTAACACCTGCAATGACGGAGCGTAAAGCTCCGTAATGCAGCCCCATTGATGTCTAAGGGGAAAGAAAATGTATGTTTAAATCTAACACCCTAACATAAACCCTGAGTCTAAACACACCTAATCTGCCGCCCCCGACATCGCCGACACCTACATTACACTTATTAACCCTTAATCTGCCGCCCCGACACCTACCTACACTTATTAACCCCTAATCTGCCGCCCCCAACGTCGCCGCCACTATACTAAAGTTATTAACCCCTAAACCTCTGGCCTCCCACATCACTAACACTAAAAAAATATTAACCCCTAAACCTAACCCTAAGTCTAACCCTAGACCTAACGTAGCCCTAACCCTAACACCCCTAATGTTAATAAAATTAAAATAAATCTAAATAAAAATTACTATTATTACCTAAATAATACATATTTAAGACTAAATACTTACCTGTAAAATAAACCCTAAGCTAGCTACAATATAACTAATAGATACATTGTAGTTATCTTAGGTTGTTATTTTTTATTTCACAGCTAAGTTTGTATTTATTTTAACTAGGTGGACTAGTAAGTAAATAGTTATTAACTATTTACTAGCTACCTAGTTAAAATAAATACAAATTTACCTGTAAAATAAAACCTAACCTGAGTTACACTAACACCTAACATTACACTAAAATTAAATAAATTAAATTAAAAAAATACATTTATCTAAATTACAAAAAATAATAAACACTAAATTACACAAAATAAAAAAAAGAAATTATCAAAAATAAAAACGAATTACTCCTAATCTAATAGCCCTATAAAAATAAAAAATCCCCCCTAAAATAATAAAACCCCTAGCCTACACTAAACTGCCAATAGCCCTTAAAAGGGCCTTTTGCGGGGCATTGCCCCAAAGAAATCAGCTCTTTTACTTGTAAAAAAAAAAATACAAACAACCCCACAACAGTAAAACCCACCACCCACACAACCAAACCCCCCAAATAAAATCCTATCTAAATAAACCTAAGCTCCCCATTGCCCTGAAAATGGCATTTGCATGGGCATTGCCCTTAAAAGGGCATTTAGCTCTTTTACGGTGCCCAAAGTCCCTAATCTAAAAATAAAACCCACCCAATAAACCCTTATTGGGATTAAAGCTCATTCCTATTGGCTGATTGCATCAGCCTATAGGATTTTTTACCCTTTAATTCCGATTGGCTGATAGAATTCTATCAGCCAATTGGAATTCAAGGGATGCCATCTTGGATGACGTCCCTCAAAGGGAACCTTCAGTGTACGGCTGGGACCGTATGAAGAGGATGCTCTGCACCGGATGTCTTAAAGATGGAGCTCCTCCGAGTCGGAAGGATTAAGATAAAAGATGCCATCTGGATGAAGACTTCTGCCCGCATGGAGGACGACTTCTTGCCGCTTGGATGAAGACTTCTCCCGGCTGGATGAGGATGGATTTCCTGTCTTCAAAAACTGTAAGAGGATCTTCAGGGGTTAGTGCTAGGTTTTTTTAAGGGTTTATTGGGTGGGTTTTATTTTTAGATTAGGCACTTTGGGCACCGTAAAAGAGCTAAATGCCCTTTTAAGGGCAATGCCCACCCAAATTCCCTTTTCAGGGCAATGGGGAGCTTAGGGTTTTTTAGGTAGGTTTTTATTTGGGGGGTTGGTTGTGTGGGTGGTGGGTTTTACTGTTGGGGGGTTGTTTGTATTTTTTTTTTACAGGTAAAAGAGCTGATTTCTTTGGGGCAATGCCCCGCAAAAGGCCCTTTTAAGGGCCATTGGCAGTTTAGTGTAGGCTAGGTTTTTTTTATTTTGGGGGGGGGGGGGCTTTTTTATTTTGATAGGGCTATTAGATTAGTTGTAATTAGTTTAAATATTTGATCATTTCTTTTTTATTTTGTGTAATTTAGTGTTTATTATTTTTGTAATTTAGATAAATCTATTTTTTAAATTTAATTTATTTAATTTTAGTGTAAGTGTTAGGTTTAACTTTAAGACAGGTTAGGTTTTTTTTTATAGGTAAATTTGTATTTATTTTTACTAGGTAGTTAGTAAATAGTTAATAACTATTTACTAACTAGTCTACCTAGTTAAAATAAATACAAACTTACCTGTGAAATAAAAATTCAACCTAAGATAGCTACAATGTAACTATTAGTTATATTGTAGCTAGCTTAGGTTTTATTTTACAGGTAGTGATGTCGTGAATAGTTCGCCGGCGAATAGTTCCCAGCGAACATAGTATGTTCGCTTTCGCCGCGGCGGGCAAACATATGCGATGTTCGATCCGCCCCCTATTCGTCATAATTGAGTAATACTTTGACCCTTTACCTCACAGTCAGAAGACACATTCCAGCAGCAGACACTCCCTCCCAGACCCTCCTACCTCCTGGACAGCATCCATTTTAGATTCATTTGGAAGCTGCATTCTTAGTGAGAGGAGGGACAGTGTAGCTGCTGCTGATTTAATAGGGACATTGATAGCTAGGCTAGTGTATTCAGTGTCCACTACAGTCCTGAAGGACTCATATGATCTCTGCTGTAAGGACAGCACCCCAAAAAGCCCTTTTTATTGCTAGAACATCAGTCTGTCAGTTTTTTTCCTGTGTAATCTAATTGCAGTTGCCTGCCTGCCAGCGTGTGTGTCAGGCTCACTGCGTATACTGTGCCCACTTGCCCAGTGCCACCACTCATATCTGGTGTAACAGTAGTGTAGATTTAAAACAAAACAAAACACTTTTTTTGACTGTGTTAATAAATAGCAGTCAGTTTCCTTCACACGTGTGCGTTTCAGGGCCTGCCTGCCAGGGCACAGTGTCACCCCAGTGCAACTCATATCTAGTGTAACAGTAGTGTAGATTTAAAAAAAAAAAACAACACTTTTTTGACTGTGTTAAATAATAGCAGTCAGTTTCCTTCACACGTGTGCGTTTCAGAGCCTGCCTGCCAGGGCACAGTGTCACCCCAGTGCAACTCATATCTGGTGTAACAGTAGTGTAGATTTAAAAAAAACAACACTTTTTTTACTGTGTTAAATAATAGCAGTCATTTTCCTTCACACGTGTGCGTTTCAGGGCCTGCCTGCCAGGGCACAGTGTCACCCCAGTGCAACTCATATCTGGCAGTCATTTTCCTTCACACGTGTGCGTTTCAGTGCCTGCCTGCCAGGGCACAGTGTCACCCCAGTGCAACTCATATCTGGTGTAACAGTAGTGTAGATTTAAAAAAACAACACTTTTTTGACTGTGTTAAATAATAGCAGGCAGTTTCCTTCACACGTGTGCGTTTCAGGGCCTGCCTGCCAGGGCACAGTGTCACCCCAGTGCAACTCATATCTGGTGTAACAGTAGTGTAGATTTAAAAAAACAACACTTTTTTGACTGTGTTAAATAATAGCAGTCATTTTCCTTCACACGTGTGCGTTTCAGAGCCTGCCTGCCAGGGCACAGTGTCACCCCAGTGCAACTCATATCTGGTGTAACAGTAGTGTAGATTTAAAAAAAAAAAAACAACACTTTTTTTGACTGTGTTAAATAATAGCAGTCATTTTCCTTCACACGTGTGCGTTTCAGTGCCTGCCTGCCTGCCTGCCAGGGCAAAGTGTCACCCCAGTGCAACTCATATCTGGTGTAACAGTAGTGTAGATTTAAAAAAAACAACACTTTGTTGACTGTGTTAAATAATAGCAGTCATTTTCCTTCACACGTGTGCGTTTCAGTGCCTGCCTGCCAGGGCACAGTGTCACCCCAGTGCAACTCATATCTGGTGTAACAGTAGTGTAGATTTTAAAAAAAAAAAACAACACTTTTTTGACTGTGTTAAATAATAGCAGACAGTTTCCTTCACACGTGTGCGTTTCAGGGCCTGCCTGCCAGGGCACAGTGTCACCCCAGTGCAACTCATATCTGGTATAACAGTAGTGTAGATTTAAAAAAACAACACTTTTTTGACTGTGTTAAATAATAGCAGTCATTTTCCTTCACACGTGTGCGTTTCAGAGCCTGCCTGCCAGGGCACAGTGTCACCCCAGTGCAACTCATATCTGGTGTAACAGTAGTGTAGATTTTAAAAAAAAAAACACTTTTTTGACTGTGTTAAATAATAGCAGTCATTTTCCTTCACACGTGTGCGTTTCAGTGCCTGCCTGCCAGGGCACAGTGTCACCCCAGTGCAACTCATATCTGGTGTAACAGTAGTGTAGATTTAAAAAAAAAACAACACTTTTTTGACTGTGTTAAATAATAGCAAACAGTTTCCTTCACACGTGTGCGTTTCAGGGCCTGCCTGCCAGGGCACAGTGTCACCCCAGTGCAACTCATATCTGGTATAACAGTAGTGTAGATTTAAAAAAACAACACTTTTTTGACTGTGTTAAATAATAGCAGTCATTTTCCTTCACACGTGTGCGTTTCAGAGCCTGCCTGCCAGGGCACAGTGTCACCCCAGTGCAACTTATATCTGGTGTAACAGTAGTGTAGATTTAAAAAAAAAAAAACACTTTTTTGACTGTGTTAAATAATAGCAGTCATTTTCCTTCACACGTGTGCGTTTCAGTGCCTGCCTGCCAGGGCACAGTGTCACCCCAGTGCAACTCATATCTGGTGTAACAGTAGTGTAGATTTAAAAAAAACAACACTTTTTTGACTGTGTTAAATAATAGCAGTCAGTTTCCTTCACACGTGTGCGTTTCAGGGCCTGCCTGCCAGGGCACAGTGTCACCCCAGTGCAACTCATATCTGGTGTAACAGTAGTGTAGATTAAAAAAAACAACACTTTTTTGACTGTGTTAAATAATAGCAGTCAGTTTCCTTCACACGTGTGCCTTTAAGGGCCTGCCTGCCAGGGCACAGTGTCACCCCAGTGACACTGGGGTGACACTACCTGATCGATACAACATCATACCTGATGTTTTAAAGCACATTATTCCAAACAATTTAGGAATGTTAGGCGATTTATGCCATTTATGGCTTAAAACCAGACTCTGCATCAACTATGTAATTTTCCATGGGAGTTTTCCGATGGATCCCCCTCCGGCATGCCACAGTCCAGGTGTTAGTCCCCTTGAAACAACTTTTCCATCACTATTGTGGCCAGAAAGAGTCCCTGTGGGTTTTAAAATGCGCCTGCCCATTGAAGTCAATGGCGGTTCACCCGGTTTGCGAACTTTTGGGGAAGTTCGCGTTCGCTGTTCGCGAACCCAAATTTTTAGGTTCGCGACATCACTATTTACAGGTAAGTATTTATTTTTGAAATAGAAATAATTTAGGTATTAATTGTAATTTTTATTTGGAATTATTTTAATTATGTTAAAGTTAGTGGGTGTTAGGGTTAGTTAGGGTTAGGTTTAGGGGTTAATAACTGTAGTATAGTGGCGGCGACATTGGGGGCAGCAGATTACGGGTTAATAAGTGTAGTTAGCCTGGCTGCAATTTGGGGGCAGCAGATTAGGGGTTAATAATAGTAATGTAGGTTGCGGCGATGTTAGGGACAGCAGATTAGGGGTTAATAAGTGTATGTAGGTGGCGACGACATTGGGGGGCCCCAGATTAGGGGTTAATAATATTTAACTAGTCTTTTTACGATGTGGGAGTGCGGCAGTTTAGGGGTTAAATATGTTTATTATAGTGGCGGCGATGTCCGGAGAGGCAGATTAGGGGTTAATAAATTTATTTTAGTGTTTGCAATGCGGGAGGGCCTCGGTTTACGGGTTAATAGGTAGTTTATGGGTGTTAATGTACTTTGTAACACTTTAGTTATGAGTTTTATGGTACAGCTTTGTAATGTAAAACTCATAACTACTGACTTTCAGGTGGCGGTACAGATCTTGTAGTTATGGGCTGTACCGCTCACTTTTTGGTCGGACAGGCAAACTCGTAATACCGTTGCTATGGATGTCCGATTGAAAAAGGACTTTTTGAAAGGTGTGGTAGTTACATTGCGTGACAGACAAAAAAGTGTGTGGTACAGCTTTACCTACAAGACTCGTAATAGCAGCGGTAGTGAAAAAGCAGCGTTATGAAGCTTTTTACTCATAACGCAAAAAAATCTAGCCGTGAGTAAACTATTGCTGCAAATGTGATCAATACCCACTAGCACTAAAGTCTATTTAACACCACCAAAGTAACAACTAACCTGCCTAACTTGTAATACCAGCACACATTAGTGTGCGCTGATTTAACTCAGTGAAGCACTAACATCGCTTGCGCGCAAGCGTATTTAGCGCTACACTTGTAATCTAGCACTAAGGGCTCGATTTATCAATCCAATAATGCATCTGTTTCTGCACGAGCATCTAGGCTCGCCGGAAACAGGAGTTAAAAAGCAGTGGTCTTAAGACTACTGCTCCTTAACTTGTCTGCCATCTCTGAGGTGGCAGACAGCAATCAGCCCGATCGGATACGATCAGGTTGATTGACACCCCCTGCTAGTGGCCGATTGGCCGCGAATGTGAAGGAGGAGAAGGAGGGGAGTGCCATCCAGAGCAGTTATTTTAAGACAGTGTTTTTTCTGCAGAAGAGGTAACCCTGCCTGAATCATGAAACAGTGATCCAGAAAATTTCCAGCTGCCCCTGAATCAATAAAGGCCTGAGTGTGGACAGAATTCTGAAGAAAGGAGAGGGTAACAGGTACCAGGATTCGAGAAGATTGAGGGGATTTAGTAGGGACCACGCTTAGTGGTACCTCAGTTTTATCCTCTAAGCATTGGCTTTTCCCGGCAGAATATCACAGTTCTTTAGCTGGTGTGAGTTAGAACCACATTACGAACACAGTCTCAAACTCCTTCTCTGTCTTTTAAATTATGTTGGTTTGAGGGAGGAGAGATCCATGGGTTCCTCTACTGAGGTAACTGGAGGTACTGAAGGGGTAGAGAATGGTCTAGAGACCAGGCGAGTTACACTACCGCATCCCTAGCAACAGGAGGACTGCCTGCATCCGTGGTAATGTCCACAGCAGAGTGGAGGAGCAGCATGACACTTCCTTCCCTCACTCCCTTCCTTCCTTTCCTTCCATCCTCCCTCCCTCCCCTCCCTCCCCTCCCTCCCCTTCCTTCCTTCCCTCCCTTCCAACCTCTGTTCCTTCCCTCCCTCCCTTCATTCCTTCCCTCCCTTCCTTCCTTCCTTCCTTCATTCCTTCCCTCCTTCCTTCCCTCCCTTTCTTCCTTCCCTCACCCTCCCCTTCCTTCCTTCCCTCCCTTCCTTTTCTCCTTCCTTCCCTCCCTCCCTCCCTCCCTCCATCCCTTCCTTCCATATTTTTTATATGTTGTTTCAGATACATTTCCAACACACTTAGATTAAGTTTTACCATAAAATGTATTATTTATTGATTTATATATTATCTACACTGACTGTTATTACTGCATTTGTATAACTATGGCCTTGTTCACAATTTTTCACCAACAAAAGGATATCCAGCAGTATAGAAGTTCAAGGTTAAACCAATAGAATGGTCAGACTAGCAGAGTTCAGCAAACAAGTAGCAATCCAGTAGTTCAGGGGTTAAGCAAGCAGAGTAGTCAAACAAGCAGAGTTCAGTATCAGTATAGCAATCCAGTAGTTCAGGGGTTAAGGCAAGCAGAGTAGTCAAACAAGCAGAGTTCAGTATCAGTATAGCAATCCAGTAGTTCAGGGGTTAAGGCAAAAAGAGTAGTCAAACAAGCAGAGTTCAGTATCAGTATAGCAATCCAATAGTTCAGGAGTTAAAGGGACAGTAAACCTAAAAAATAATGTTATATAATTCTGCACATAGTGCAGAATTATATAACATTATTTAGGTGCTATAGCCATAAACCCTTTTTTCACTTTTAATATTTAAAAAACATACCGCTTTTACAGACCCGCTCTCTGCTCTCTGCTGAGCGGGTCTGTTTTTTTTAGTCAGCACATCGGGCCAGCTGTATAGTTACAGCCCGGCCCGACCGCGCCATAGCATTAAGTGAAGCTCGCTCCTGCTGTCAGACAGAGCAGGAGCGAGCTTCACTTAATGCTATGGCACGGTCGGGCCGGGCTGTGACTATACAGCTGGCCCGATGCGCTGACTAAAAAAAACAGACCCGCACAGCAGAGAGCAAGTCTGTAAAAGCGGTATGTTTTTTAAATATTAAAAGTGAAAAAAGGGTTTTATGGCTATAGCACCTCAATAATGTTATATAATTCTACACTATGTGCAGAATTATATAACATTATTTTTCAGGTTTACTGTCCCTTTAAGGCAAGCAGAGTAGTCAAACAAGCAGTGTTCAGTATCCATATAGCAATCCAGTAGATCCGGGGTTAAGGCAAGCAGAGTAGTCAAACAATGTATCAATACAGCACCCAGGAGAACACAAAGTAACACTTATAATTGGGCACAGGTGAGAGAGACTGAGGCACTTACATAGGGAAGACAGGGTGGGTGGTGATGATGTCATCACCGTGCTGCAGTTAAACTGCAGCATCCCTAGCAACAGGAGGACTGCCTGCATCCATGGCAATGTCCACAGCGGAGTGGAGGAGCAGCGTGACACTTCCTTCCCTCCCTCCCTTCCTTCCATCCTTCCTCCCTCCCTCCTTCCCTCCCTCCCAACCTCCCTTCCTTCCCTCCCTCCCTTCATTCCTTCCCTCCCTTCCTTCCTTCCTTCTTCCCTTCCTTCCTTCCTTCTTTCCTTCCTTCATTCCTTCCCTTCCTTCCTTCCCTTCATTCTTTCTGTCCCTTTCTTCCTTTCTTCCCTCCCTCCCCCTCTCCCTTCCTTTCCTCCTTCCTTCCCTCCCTCTATCCCTTCCTTCCATATTTTTATATGTTGTTTCAGATAAATTTCCAACACACTTAGATTAACTTTTACCATAAAATGTATTATTTATTTATTTATTTATTTATTTATTTATATATTATCTACACTGACTGTTATTACTGCATTTGTATAACTATGGCCTTGTTCACAATTTTTCACCAACAAAAGGATATCCAGCTGTATAGCAGTTCAGGGTTAAACCAATAGAATGGTCAGACTGGCAGAGTTCAGCAACAAAGTAGCAATCCAGTAGTTAAAGGGTTAAGCAAGCAGAGTAATCAAACAAGCAGAGTTCAGTATTAGTATAGCAATCCAGTAGTTCAGAGGTTAAGGCAAGCAGATTAGTCAAACAAGCAGAGTTCAGTATCAGTATAGCAATCTAGTAGTTCAGGGGTTAAAGCAAGCAGAGTAGTCAAACAAGCAAAGTTCAGTATCAGTATAGCAATCCAGTAGTTCAGGGGTTAAGGCAAGCAGAGTAGTCAAACAAGCACTTACATAGGGAAGAAAAGGTGGGTGGTGAGGATGTCATCACCATGCTGCAGTTACACTGCCGCATCCCTAACAACAGGAGAACTGCCTGCATCCGTGGCAATGTCCACAGCAGAGCGGAGGAGCAGGGTGACACTTCCTTCCCTCCCTCCCTCCCTCCCTCCCTCCCTCCCTTCCATCCTTTCCTTCCATCCTTCCTCCCTTCTTTCCTTCCTTCCCTCCCTCCCAACCTCCCTCCCTTCCTTCCCTCCCTTCATTTCTTCCCTCCCTCCCTTCATTCCTTCCCTTCCCTTCCTTCTTCCTTCCTTCCTTCCTTCCTTCCTTCCTTCCTTCCTTCCTTCCTTCCTCCCTTCCTTCCTTCCTTCCTTCCTCCCTTCCTTCCCTTAATTCTTTCCCTCCCTTTCTTTCTTTCTTCCTTTCATCCTTCCCTCCCTAAATTTCCAACACACTTAGATTAAGTTTTACCATAAAATTTATTATTTATTTATTTATATATTATCTTCACTGACTGCTATTACTGCATTTGTATAACTATGGCCTTGTTCACAATTTTTCACCAACAAAAGGATATCCAGCAGTATAGCAGTTCAGGGTTAAACCAATAGAATGGTCAGACTGACAGAGTTCAGAAACAAAGTAGCAATCCAGTAGTTCAGGGGTTAAACAAGCAGAGTAGTCAAACAAGCAGAGTTCAGCATCAGTATAGCAATCCAGTAGTTCAGAGGTTAAGGCAAGCAGATTAGTCAAACAAGCAGAGTTCAGTATCAGTATAGCAATCCAGTAGTTCAGGGGTTAAGGCAAGCAGAGTAGTCAAACAAGCAGAGTTCAGTATCCGTATAGCAATCCAGTAGATCCGGGGTTAAGGCAAGCAGAGTAGTCAAACAGAGTATCAATACAGCACCCAGGAGAACACAAAGTAACACTTATAATTGGGCACAGGTGAGAGAGACTGAGGCACTTACATAGGGAAGACAGGGTGGGTGGTGATGATGTCATCACCATGCTGCAGATACTCTGCTGCATCCCTAGCAACAGGAGAACTCCCTGCATCCGTGGCAATGTCCACAGCAGAGCGGAGGAGCAGTGTGACACTTCCTTCCCTCCCTCCCTCTCTCCTTTCCTTCCATCTTTCCTTCCTCCCTCCCTCCCTTCCTTCCTTCCCTCCCAACCTCCCTTCCTTCCTTCCATCCCTCCCTCCCTTCATTCCTTCCCTCCCTTCCTTCCTTCCTTCCTTCTCTTCATTCTTTCCCTCTCTTTCTTCCTTTCTTCCTTCCCTCCCTCCCTTCCTTCCTTCCCTCCCTTCCTTCCTTCCCTCCCTTCCTTTCCTCCTTCCTTCCTTCCCTCCTTCCCTCCATCCCTTCCTTCCATATTTTTATATGTTGGTTCAGATAAATTTCCAACACACTTAGATTAAGTTTTACCATAAAATGTATTATTTATTTATTTATATATATATTGTCTACACTGACTGTTATTACTGCATTTGTATAACTATGGCCTTGTTCACAATTTTTCACCAACAAAAGGATATCCAGCAGTATAGCAGTCCAGGGTTAAACCAATAGAATGGTCAGACTGGAAGAGTTCAGCAACAAAGTAGCAATCCAGTAGTTCAGGGGTTAAGCAAGCAGAGTAGTCAAACAAGCAGAGTTCAGTATCAGTATAGCAATCCAGTAGTTCAGAGGTTAAAGGGACAGTCAACCATAGAATTGTTATTGTTTTAAAAGATAGATAATCCCTTTATTACTCATTCCCCAGTTTTGCATAACCAACACAGTTATATTAATGTACTTTTTACCTTTGTGATTACCTTGTATCTAGGATCCTTCTTCCAGCCCCCTGATCACATGACTGTGACTGTGTATTATCTATTGTCTTAAATTTAGCATTGTATTGTGCTAGATCTTAAATAACTTTCTGTGCCTGAACAGAGTGTTATCTATATAGCCCACGTGTACTTTCTGTCTCTTTGTGTTGAAAAGAGATTTAAAAAGCATGTGATAAGAGGCAGCCCTCAAAGGCTTAGAAATTAGCATATGAGCCTACCTATTTTTAGTTTAAACTAAGAATACCAAGAGAAAAAAGCAAATTTGATGATAAAAGTAAATTGGAAAGTCAATTAAAATTAAAAGTCCTATCTGAATAATGAAAGTTTAATTTATACTTGACTGTCCCTTTAAGGCAAGCAGATTAGTCAAACAAGCAGAGTTCAGTATCAGTATAGCAATCCAGTAGTTCAGGGGTTAAGGCAAGCAGGGTAGTCAAACAAGCAGAGTTCAGTATCAGTATAGCAATCCAGTAGTTCAGGGGTTAAGGCAGCAGAGTAGTCAAACAAGCAGAGTTCAGTATCAGTATAGCAATCCAATAGTTCAGGAGTTAAGGCAAGCAGAGTAGTCAAACAAGCAGAGTTCAGTATCTGTATAGCAATCCAGTAGATCCGGGGTTAAGGCAAGCAGAGTAGTCAAACAGAGTATCAATACAGCACCCAGGAGAACACAAAGTAACACTTATAATTGGGCACAGGTGAGAGAGACTGAGGCACTTACATATTGAAGACAGGGTGGGTGGTGATGATGTCATCACCGTGCTGCAGTTACACTGCCGCATCCCTAGCAACAGGAGGACTGCCTGTATCTGTGGCCATGTCCACAGCAGAGGGGAGGAGCAGCGTGACACTTCCTTCCCTCCCTCCCCCTTCCTTCCTTTCCTTCCATCCTTCTTCCCTCCCTTCCTTCCTTCCTTCCTTTCCTCCCAACCTCCCTTCCTTCACTCCCAACCTCCCTTCCTTCCCTCCCTTCATTCCTTCCCTCCCTTCCTTCCTTCCTTCCTTCCTTCCTTCCTTCCTTCATTCCTTGCTTCTTTCCTTCCTTCCCTTCATTCTTTCCCTCCCTTTCTTCCTTTCTTCCCTCCCTCCCTCTCTCTCCCTTCCTTCCCTTCCTTCCTTTCCTCCTTCCTTCCCTCCCTCCCTCCATCCCTTCCTTCTATATTTTTATATGTTGTTTCAGAAAAAAATTCAACTCACCTAGATTAAGTTTTATCATAAAATGTATTATTTATTTATATATATATATATATTATCTACACTGACTGTTATTACTGCAGTTGCATAACTATGGCCTTGTTCACAATTTTTCACCAGCAAAAGGATATCCAGCAGTATAGCAGTTCAGGGTTAAACCAATAGAATGGTCAGACTGGCAGAGTTCAGCAACAAAGTAGCAATCCAGTAGTTAAAGGGTTAAGCAAGCAGAGTAATCAAACAAGCAGAGTTCAGTATTAGTATAGCAATCCAGTAGTTCAGAGGTTAAGGCAAGCAGATTAGTCAAACAAGCAGAGTTCAGTATCAGTATAGCAATCCAGTAGTTCAGGGGTTAAAGCAAGCAGAGTAGTCAAACAAGCAAAGTTCAGTATCAGTATAGCAATCCAGTAGTTCAGGGGTTAAGGCAAGCAGAGTAGTCAAACAAGCACTTACATAGGAAAGAAAAGGTGGGTGGTGAGGATGTCATCACCATGCTGCAGTTACACTGCCGCATCCCTAGCAACAGGAGAACTGCCTGCATCCGTGGCAATGTCCACAGCAGAGCGGAGGAGCAGGGTGACACTTCCTTCCCTCCCTCCCTCCCTTCCATCCTTTCCTTCTATCCTTCCTCCCTTCTTTCCATCCTTCCCTCCCTCCCAACCTCCCTCCCTTCCTTCCCTTCCTTCATTTCTTCCCTCCCTCCCTTCATTCCTTCCCTCCCTTCCTTCCTTCCTCCCTTCCTTCCTTCCTTCCTTCCCTTAATTCTTTCCCTCCCTTTCTTTCTTCCTTTCTTCCTTCCCTCCCTAAATTTCTAACACACTTAGATTAAGTTTTACCATAAAATGTATTATTTATTTATATATTATCTTCACTGACTGCTATTACTGCATTTGTATAACTATGGCCTTGTTCACAATTTTTCACCAACAAAAGGATATCCAGCAGTATAGCAGTTCAGGGTTAAACCAATAGAATGGTCAGACTGACAGAGTTCAGAAACAAAGTAGCAATCCAGTAGTTCAGGGGTTAAACAAGCAGAGTAGTCAAACAAGCAGAGTTCAGCATCAGTATAGCAATCCAGTAGTTCAGAGGTTAAGGCAAGCAGATTAGTCAAACAAGCAGAGTTCAGTATCAGTATAGCAATCCAGTAGTTCAGGGGTTAAGGCAAGCAGAGTAGTCAAACAAGCAGAGTTCAGTATCCGTATAGCAATCCAGTAGATCCGGGGTTAAGGCAAGCAGAGTAGTCAAACAGAGTATCAATACAGCACCCAGGAGAACACAAAGTAACACTTATAATTTGGCACAGGTGAGAGAGACTGAGGCACTTACATAGGGAAGACAGGGTGGGTGGTGATGATGTCATCACCATGCTGCAGATACTCTGCTGCATCCCTAGCAACAGGAGAACTCCCTGCATCCGTGGCAATGTCCACAGCAGAGCGGAGGAGCAGTGTGACACTTCCTTCCCTCCCTCTCTCCTTTCCTTCCATCTTTCCTCCCTCCCTCCCTTCCTTCCTTCCTTCCCTCCCAACCTCCCTTCCTTCCATCCCTCCCTCCCTTCATTTCTTCCCTCCCTTCATTCCTTCCCTCCCTTCCTTCCTTCCTTCCTTCCCTTCATTCTTTCCCTCTCTTTCTTCCTTTCTTCCTTCCCTCCCTCCCTTCCTTCCTTCCCTCCCTTCCTTCCTTCCCTCCCTTCCTTTCCTCCTTCCTTCCCTCCTTCCCTCCATGCCTTCCTTCCATATTTTTATATGTTGTTTCAGATAAATTTCCAACACACTTAGATTAAGTTTTACCATAAAATGTATTATTTATTTATTTATTTATATATTGTCTACACTGACTGTTATTACTGCATTTGTATAACTATGGCCTTGTTCACAATTTTTCACCAACAAAAGGATATCCAGCAGTATAGCAGTCCAGGGTTAAACCAATAGAATGGTCAGACTGGAAGAGTTCAGCAACAAAGTAGCAATCCAGTAGTTCAGGGGTTAAGCAAGCAGAGTAGTCAAACAAGCAGAGTTCAGTATCAGTATAGCAATCCAGTAGTTCAGAGGTTAAAGGGACAGTCAACCATAGAATTGTTATTGTTTTAAAAGATAGATAATCCCTTTATTACTCATTCCCCAGTTTTGCATAACCAACACAGTTATATTAATGTACTTTTTACCTTTGTGATTACCTTGTATCTAGGATCCTTCTTCCAGCCCCCTGATCACATGACTGTGACTGTGTATTATCTATTGTCTTAAATTTAGCATTGTATTGTGCTAGATCTTAAATAACTTTCTGTGCCTGAACAGAGTGTTATCTATATAGCCCACGTGTACTTTCTGTCTCTTTGTGTTGAAAAGAGATTTAAAAAGCATGTGATAAGAGGCAGCCCTCAAAGGCTTAGAAATTAGCATATGAGCCTACCTATTTTTAGTTTAAACTAAGAACACCAAGAGAAAAAAGCAAATTTGATGATAAAAGTAAATTGGAAAGTCAATTAAAATTAAAAGTCCTATCTGAATAATGAAAGTTTAATTTATACTTATTAAAAATAAAATTAGAGGCGCCCTCAAATACTAGCAATGATCCGCCAGTATTAATGTGCAATGTGCTGCAAAACAGTCATAGAAAAGTTGTTACTATTGACAATAATACAACAAGTAATGATAACCTACAAATAGATGTATAACTTGTTCGGTTAAGAGTGTCTAAGTATGATGTAATTTACTATAATGAATAAACTATCTCTCTAACAATGTATAATAAGATAGTCCACACTCTCAGAGGTGTTTGTAATCTCCAGGCAGCAATCTCATTCCAGAAAGGTGTTGGCAATCACAGGTTCTGTTCAAAAAGAGAAGAGAGAGAAGAGGCGCCAAATGGTGTGTATCGTTTTGAATTCAGTAGGCCTTGCCCCCAAATAAAAACTACTTACAAAATTTCCAGCACTTGAGAAGTGCCACAAATGCCTTCTGAACTGTTAGCAGCCGTCCAGCTAGCTGAAATGTATCAGAACTGCTTCTATACTGTGCTGTTCAAGACAAAAAACACAAAAAAAGTGCCACAATAGTGTGTATCAGTGTGATCATTTGATGTAGC
The DNA here is from genome assembly GCF_027579735.1 of Bombina bombina. Taxonomy (NCBI): domain Eukaryota; kingdom Metazoa; phylum Chordata; class Amphibia; order Anura; family Bombinatoridae; genus Bombina; species Bombina bombina. The sequence continues at coordinate 1,003,383,768 of NC_069504.1, read as the reverse complement.
GCAACAAATGTAATATACTCACAAGATGTAGGGCACTTGAGAAGTGCCACAAAAGCCTCCTGGACACTTGTCAGCTGTCCAGCTCACTGATAGCATTGATATCCCCTTGGTTCACTTGTTCAGCTCACAAACGGGCTCCAATGCAGCACACTTGGATCTCCCTGCAACTCAATGATCAGATGAGTGCAAGTATGGCTACCAATGTTGGATATGCAAAGTTGCTAAAAATTGCCGTGCTACTTGTACTGGTTACAATTTAAGATTTATCACCAAATTTAATAGTAACCACCACAAAATTAAACACATTTTGTGCAAACACTGGTATATTTTAAGAAATGATTGCATTCTTAAAAATATTTTAGAAGAGTTCCCCATCTGCACTTTCAAGAGAGCTCCTACTTTAAAAAATAAATTAGCACCGAGCAAGGTGGTAATGAAGAAATATACTAAAGGGAGCAACATAAGAACCATCAAAAATAGTTGGCCAATGGGTAAAAGGGGTTTTTATAGATGCAATCGACCAAATTGTGGTCTTTGTAAGTACACTTCAGGGAATAGGACAAAATTTCAATCTGCTTCCACTAAGGAAGAATTTGAAATAAATTCTAGATTCACTTGTGATTCAAGTTATGTGGTATATCTCCTTGAGTGTCAATGTGGAATTCAGTATATTGGTAGGTCCTCAAGACCCCTAAAGAAGAGATGGGGGGAACACAATAGAAATATAAAAAATGGGGTGGCCAATCATAGTGTCCCAAGACACAGCAAAAACTGTCATGATGGACAAACTGATTTATTTAACATTTTTCCTTTAGAACAGATTGCTCCCAAATGGGGTAGGAATAGGTTAACCCATCTAAGGCAGAGAGAGACATTTTGGATTTGGAAGCTCAAGACTCTCCAACCCTATGGCTTAAACGAAAATATAGACATGGCTGCTTTCAATTAAGATATAGGACCTATATATCAACAGCTGGAGTATAGGTCAATAGCAACTACTGTCATGTTATAACTTATTTGCTATATATCATTTGAATTATGATCATATTCTAAGATTATTATACATTTTAGGTTAAGTTATATATTATTATTATCTTTTATATATACAATTTTCATCAATATTAATGTCAATTTTTAACATTATTATCAAATATCAACATCTATCATCAGTCTAGTCATAAGTATGTGTATATCTGTCCGATCACAGCGGCTTTAAAATCAGATAATGCATGTAGAGGTTTAGAAATGAGCCACGACATAAACATTTGCATTGTGATATTGTTTCTATATATTTTTATTATATATTTTTTATTATTTGTAAATGCTTGATCAACTAACTTTAGTAAATTGGTGCCAAAGTAGGCAATATTATAAACATTGGGGAGACATTATAATAACAATGTACCACTCTGGTATTATGATACTTACGATATGTTTATCTGTCAGTTTAACACTGACACGAGTGCCGATGACAAACATTACACATCTGATAGCGGGCACCGTCATTGGCCAAGCCCCTAAGAGAGAACCAATTACATTAGAGAGGAACTTAACTAAGGCACTGATTGGCTAATGTTTCTTTAGTTGCTCACGCATGCGCCCTGGGTCGGGATAGACGCCGATATTGGGCTATAAAACTTTGCTACTTTGTATCTGGAATTACACCTGAGGAAGCGGTCTGAGTAACCGGGAAACGCGTAGTGTAACATTGTTTTTAATAAATTTCTATTTTTAAACTAACCAGTACAAGTAGCACGGCAATTTTTAGCAACTTTGCATATCCAACATTGGTAGCCATACTTGCACTCATCTGATCATTGAGTTGCAGGGAGATCCAAGTGTGCTGCATTGGAGCCCGTTTGTGAGCTGAACAAGTGAACCAAGGGGATATTGATGCTATCAGTGAGTTGGACAGCTGACAAGTGTCCAGGAGGCTTTTGTGGCACTTCTCAAGTGCCCTACATCTTGTGAGTATATTACATTTGTTGCGCTACATCAAATGATCACACTGATACACACTATTGTGGCACTTTTTTGTGTTTTTTGTCTTGAACAGCACAGTATAGAAGCAGTTCTGATACATTTCAGCTAGCTGGACGGCTGCTAACAGTTCAGAAGGCATTTGTGGCACTTCTCAAGTGCTGGAAATTTTGTAAGTAGTTTTTATTTGGGGGCAAGGCCTACTGAATTCAAAACGATACACACCATTTGGCGCCTCTTCTCTCTCTTCTCTTTTTAATTTATACTTGACTGTCCCTTTAAGGCAAGCAGATTAGTCAAACAAGCAGAGTTCAGTATCAGTATAGCAATCCAGTAGTTCAGGGGTTAAGGCAAGCAGGGTAGTCAAACAAGCAGAGTTCAGTATCAGTATAGCAATCCAGTAGTTCAGGGGTTAAGGACGCAGAGTAGTCAAACAAGCAGAGTTCAGTATCAGTATAGCAATCCAATAGTTCAGGAGTTAAGGCAAGCAGAGTAGTCAAACAAGCAGAGTTCAGTATCTGTATAGCAATCCAGTAGATCCGGGGTTAAGGCAAGCAGAGTAGTCAAACAGAGTATCAATACAGCACCCAGGAGAACACAAAGTAACACTTATAATTGGGCACAGGTGAGAGAGACTGAGGCACTTACATATTGAAGACAGGGTGGGTGGTGATGATGTCATCACCGTGCTGCAGTTAAACTGCCGCATCCCTAGCAACAGGAGGACTGCCTGTATCTGTGGCCATGTCCACAGCAGAGTGGAGGAGCAGCGTGACACTTCCTTCCCTCCCTCCCCCTTCCTTCCTTTCCTTCCATCCTTCCTCCCTCCCTCCCTCCCTCCCTCCCTTCCTTCCTTCCTTCCTTCCTTTCCTCCCAACCTCCCTTCCTTCACTCCCAACCTCCCTTCCTTCCTTCCCTCCCTTTATTCCTTCCCTCCCTTCCTTCCTTCCTTCCTTCATTCCTTGCTTCCTTCCTTCCTTCCCTTCATTCTTTCCCTCCCTTTCTTCCTTTCTTCCCTCCCTCCCTCTCTCTCCCTTCCTTTCCTCCTTCCTTCCCTCCCTCCCTCCATCCCTTCCTTCTATATTTTTATATGTTGTTTCAGAAAAAAATTCAACTCACCTAGATTAAGTTTTATCATAAAATGTATTATTTATTTATTTATATATATATATATATTATCTACACTGACTGTTATTACTGCAGTTGCATAACTATGGCCTTGTTCACAATTTTTCACCAGCAAAAGGATATCCAGCAGTATAGCAGTTCAGGGTTAAACCAATAGAATGGTCAGACTGGCAGAGTTCAGCAACAAAGTAGCAATCCAGTAGTTCAGGGATTAAGCAAGCAGAGTAGTCAAACAAGCAGAGTTCAGTATCAGTATAGCAATCCAGTAGTTCAGAGGTTAAGGCAAGCAGATTAGTCAAACAAGCAGAGTTCAGTATCAGTATAGCAATCCAGTAGTTCAGGGGTTAAGGCAAGCCGAGTAGTCAAACAAGCAGAGTTCAGTATCAGTATAGCAATCCAGTAGTTCAGGGGTTAAGGCAAGCAGAGTAGTCAAACAAGCAGAGTTCAGTATCAGTATAGCAATCCAATAGTTCAGGAGTTAAGGCAAGCAGAGTAGTCAAACAAGCAGAGTTCAGTATCCATATAGCAATCCAGTAGATCTGGGGTTAAGGCAAACAGTGTAGTCAAACAGAGTATCAATACAGCACCCAGGAGAACACAAAGTAACACTTATAATTGGGCACAGGTGAGAGAGACTGAGGCACTTACATAGGGAAGGCAGGGTGGGCGGTGATGATGTCATCACTGTACTGCAGTTACACTGCCACATCCCTAGCAACAAGACACTTCCTTCCCTCCCTCACTTCCTTTCCTTCCATCCTTCCTCCCTCCCTTCCTTCATTCCTTCCCTCTCTCCCTCCCTCCCAAACTCCCTTCCTTCCCTCCCTCCCTTCATTCCTTCCCTCCCTCCCTTCATTCCTTCCCTCCCTTCCTTCCTTCCTTCCTTCCTCCCTTCCTTCCTTCCTTCCTTCCTTCCTTCCTTCCTTCCTTCCTTCCTTCCTTCTTTTGTTCCTTCCCTCCCTTCATTCTTTCCCTCCCTTTCTTCCTTCCTTCCCTCCCTCCCTTTCTTTCCTCCTTCCTTCCCTCCCTCCCTCCATCCCTTCCTTCCATATTTTTATATGTTGTTTCAGATAAATTTCCAACGCACTTAGATTAAGTTTTACCATAAAATTTATTATTTATTTATTTATTTATATATTATCTACACTGACTGTTATTACTGCATTTGTATAACTATGGCCTTGTTCACCATATTTCAGATATTGGCTCCTGATATAAAGGTTTCTATTCAAGTCGATATTTGCATCATATTTTTCAAGTGAACACAATCACAAATGGATTCAGCTGGAAAAAAAAACGACCACCCCCAAAAGACTTTTCAACTGAAAACCTCCCTTAGAGTCTTGCTATTGGTGATGAAACTGAGAACCGAAAAGGAACTGACAAAAACAGAGGCCATTTGGCACCACTAAAGGTTTCAGTAAAGTACTTTGGATCATAGAGAAACCAAATTAAGCTAAAAAATTTTTTTTTTATAAAGTATTTCTAGAAACTAGTTTTGCTTCACATAACTAAGCATTTTATATTAAAATCTCAAGATGTTTACTGTCCCTTTAATAATATTCACCGTACCTGTAAGGCCCTGGTTGGGTTGGCAACCCTAGCACATGCTGCTCTCCCTTTTCTAGACTAAACCACCAAGACTCTATTTGCAGTATTCTGTGCCTGTGTATTTTGTTTTAGTTATACAGAAGTAACAGGAATTTCAGATAATTAACAGTTTATTCTTATCCTCATTTCCACCCACTCCTCCAGTCTAACCACATTTGTACACTATCTTACATTTGCTGCTTGTGCATGTATTAGTCTGTTTGTGGTCACCAAAAGATTAAACTTATTAATTCACCATCTGTTAGCTTTTCCTACAGCCAAAGGGCTCTAGTCCATACTTTTTTTTCTGGATCATTTATAAAGCTGTCTCTTTTACCTTATTCCATCTTGTGGTAATATTGTGTGTAATTCTGCTTCATCCTGCCTAGAAGCTTGTTTTTAATATGAGATAACTGGTCAGTTTGAAATACTTGTTCATACACACACTTCGGCCTACGGCATAAAATATTTGTTATGATATTAAAGGGAGCGTGAAATGTTAAACCACTTTCCAATTTACTTCTATTATCTAATTTGCTGTGTTCTCTTGAGCTCACCTAGGATTACTCTTTAACGCCTAGATTTAGAGTTTTGCGGCCAAAGGGGTGCGTTAGCTACGCGTGCTTTTTTCCCCCCGCACCTTTTAAATACCGCTGGTATTTAGAGTTCACAGAAGGGCTGCGTTAGGCTCCAAAAGGGGAATGTATAGCATAATTTACCGCCACTGCAACTCTCAATACCAGCGGTGCTTATGGACGCGGCCAGCTTAAAAAACGTGCTCGTGCATGATTCCCCCATAGGAAACAATGGGGCCGTTTGAGCTGGAAAAAAACCTAACACCTGCAAAAAAGCAGCGTTCAGCTCCTAATGCAGCCCCATTGTTTCCTATGGGAAAACAATTCCTATGTCTGCACCTAACACCCTAACATGTACCCCGAGTCTAAACACCCCTAACCTTACACTTATTAACCCCTAATCTGCCGACCCCGCTATCGCTGACCCCTGCATATTATTTTTAACCCCTAATCTGCCGCTCCGTACACCGCCGCAACCTACGTTTTCCTTATGTACCCCTAATCTGCTGCCCCTAACACCGCCGACCCCTATATTATATTTATTAACCCCTAATCTGCCCCCACCAACGTCGCCGCTACCTTACCTACACTTATTAACCCCTAATCTGTCGACCGGACCTCACCGCTACTCTAATAAATGTATTAACTCCTAAAGCTAAGTCTAACCCTAAATAAATCTTATTAAATAAATTAATCCTATTTAAAGCTAAATACTTACCTGTAAAATAAAACCTAATATAGCTACAATATAAATAATAATTATATTGTAGCTATTTTAGGATTAATATTTATTTTACAGGCAACTTTGTATATATTTTAACCAGGTACAATAGCTATTAAATAGTTAATAACTATTTAATAGCTACCTAGTTAAAATAATTACAAAAGTACCTGTAAAATAAATCCTAACCTAAGTTACAATTAAACACTACACTATCAATAAATTAATTAAATAAACTACCTACAATTATCTACAATTAAACCTAACACTACACTATCAATAAATAAATTAAATACAAATACCTACAAATAAATACACTAACTAAAGTACAAAAAATAAAAAAAGAACTAAGTTACAAAAAATAAAAAAAGAACTAAGTTACAAAAAATAAAAAAATAATTTACAAACATTATAAAAATATTACAACAATTTTAAGCTAATTACACCTACTCTAAGCCCCCTAATAAAATAACAAAGCCCCCCAAAATAAAAAAAATGCCCTACCCTATTCTAAAATAAAAATTGAAAAGCTCTTTTACCTTACCAGCCCTTAAAAGGGCCTTTTGCGGGGCTTGCCCCAAAGAATTCTGCTCTTTTGCCTGTAAAAAAAACATACAATACCCCCCCCAACATTACAACCCACCACCCACATACCCCTATTCTAACCCAAACCCCCCTTAAATAAACCTAACACTAAGCCCCTGAAGATCTTCCTACCTTGTCTTCACCACACCGGGTATCACCGATCCGTCCAGAAGAGGGTCCGAAGTCTTCCTCCTATCCGGGGCTGAAGAGGTCCATCCTCCGGCTGAAGCCTTCATCCAAGTGGGGGCTGAAGAGGTCCATCATCGGGCTGAAGTCTTCATCCAAGCGGGGGCTGAAGAGGTCCATCATCCGGCTGAAGTCTTCTATCAAGCGGCATCTTCAATCTTCTTTCTTCTGGCTCCATCTTCATCCCGCCGACGCGGCACATCCATCCTGGCAGACGACTTCCCTACAAATGACGGTTCCTTTAAGGGACGTCATCCAAGATGGCGTCCCTCAAATTCCGATTGGCTGATAGAATTCAGCCAATCGGAATTAAGGTAGGAAAAGTCTGATTGGCTGATGGAATCAGCTAATCAGATTCAAGTTCAAGATCCAATCAGCCAATCAGATTGAGCTCGCATTCTATTGGCTGTTCCGATCAGCCAATAGAATGCGAGCTCAATCTGATTGGCTGATCCAATCAGCCATTTGGATTGAACTTGTATCTGATTGGCTGATTCAATCAGCCAATCAGAATTTTCCTAGCTTAATTCCGATTGGCTGATAGAATCCTATCAGCCAATCGGAATTCGAGGGACACCATCTTGGATGACGTACCTTAAAGGAACCGTCATTTGTCGGGAAGTCGTCGGCCAGGATGGATGTTCCGCGTCGGCGGGATGAAGATGGAGCCGGAAGAAAGAAGATTGAAGATGCCGCTTGATAGAAGACTTCAGCCAGATGATGGGCCTCTTCAGCCCCCGCTTGGATGAAGACTTCAGCCCGATGATGGACCTCTTCAGCCCCCGCTTGGATGAAGACTTCAGCCGGATAATGGACCTCTTCAGCCCCGGATAGGAGGAAGACTTCGGACCCTCTTCTGGACGAATTGGTGATACCTGGCGTGGTGAAGACAAGGTAGGAAGATCTTCAGGGGCTTAGTGTTAGGTTTATTTAAGGGGGGTTTGGGTTAGATTAGGGGTATGTGGGTGGTGGGTTGTAATGTTGGGGGGGTATTGCATGTTTTTTTTACAGGCAAAAGAGCAGAATTCTTTGGGGCATGCCCCGCAAAAGAGTAGGTGTAATTAGCTTAAAATTGTTGTAATATTTTTATAATGTTTGTAAATTATTTTTTTATTTTTTGTAACTTAGTTCTTTTTTTATTTTTGTACTTTAGTTAGTTTATTTAATTGTATTTATTTGTAGGTATTTGTATTTAATTTATTTATTGATAGTGTAGTGTTAGGTTTAATTTTAGATAATTGTAGGTAGTTTATTTAATTAATTTATTGATAGTGTAGTGTTAGGTTTAATTGTAACTTAGGTTAGGATTTATTTTACAGGTAATTTTGTATTTATTTTAACTAGGTAGCTATTAAATAGTTATTAACTATTTAATAGCTATTGTACCTGGTTAAAATAAATACAAAGTTGCCTGTAAAATAAATATTAATCCTAAAATAGCTACAATGTAATTATTGTTTATATTGTACCTATATTAGGGTTTATTTTACAGGTAAGTATTTAGCTTTAAATAGGAATAATTTATTTAATAAGATTTATTTTATTTCGTTAGATTAAAATTATATTTAATTTAGGGGGGTGTTAGTGTTAGGGTTAGACTTATCTTTAGGGGTTAATACATTTATTAGAGTAGCGGTGAGGTCCGTTTGGCAGATTAGGGGTTAATAATTGTAGGTAAGGTAGCGGCAACGTTGGGGGCAGATTAGGGGTTAATAAATATTATGTAGGGGTCAGCGGTGTTAGGGGCAGCAGATTAGGTGTACATAGGGATAATGTAGGTGGCGGCGGTGTGCGGTTGGCAGATTAAGGGTTAATAAGTGTAAGTAGGTAGCGTCGACACTGGGGGGGCAGATTAGGGGTTAATAAATATAATATAGGGGTCGGCGATGCTAGGGGCAGCAGATTAGGGGTGCATAGGGATAATGTAGGTGGCGGCGGTGTGCGGTCGGCAGATTAGGGGTTAAATTTTTTTTATTAGAGTGGCGGCGATGTGGGGGGGGCTCAGTTTAGGGGTGCATAGGTAGTTTATGGGTTTTAGTGTACTTTAGAGCACAGTAGTTAAGAGCTTTATGAACCGGCGTTAGCCCAGAAAGCTCTTAACTCCTGACTTTTTTCTGCGGCTGTAGTTTTGTCGTTAGATTTCTAACGTTTACTTCAGCCAAGACTCTAAATACCGGCGTTAGAAAGATCCCATTGAAAAGATAGGATACGCAATTGGCGTAGGGGGATCTGCGGTATGGAAAAGTCACGGCTGGAAAGTGAGCGTTAGACCCTTTCCTGACTGACTCTAAATACCAGCGGTAGGACAAAACCAGCGTTAGGACCCCCTAACGCTGGTTTTGACGGCTAACGCAGAACTCTAAATCTAGGCGTAAGAAAGGATACCAAGTGAACAAAGCAAAATTGATAATGGAAGTGGAAAGTTGATTTAAAGGGACATGACACCCAACTTTGTTTTTCATAATTTAGAAAGAGCATTCAATTTTAAACAACTTTCCAATTTACTTCTATTATCTAATTTGCTTCATTCTCTTGATATATCCTTTGTTCAACAGCATATCTAAACAGTCTCAGTAGTTGCTGAAAGGTGGCTACACATAAATTCCTCATGTCATCGGCTCACCCATGTTCATTGCTGTTTCTTCAACAAAGGATATCTAAAGAATGAAGCAAATTAGATAATAGAAGTAAATTGGAATGTTGTTTAAAAGTGTATTCTCTATCTGCATCATAATAAACCTGATGCCATTCTGTGCAGCCGGTTTCCATTATAATGTACATGGAATTTGGGTTTGACGTTTTGAAAAAGCTCTTACAGAGGACCGGCAGGAATAACCAATAGGATCCCTCATTTCCATGACTTTCTGTGGCATGAATTTGTTCATGTGTTAATCATGACTTCACTAGGCTTATTACCCGAGACATAGATGTTTTATTGGGACACTGTTATTGGCTTATAAGATACTTAAAGGACCAGTAAGTACAGTTAATTTGCATAAACAACAAATGCATGATAGCAAGACAATGTAAAAGCACTTAGGGGCATATTTTTTCCGGCGACCCTTCAGAACTGCCGCTGCAGTAATAAATGCCGACAGCGTATGCGTATCATGTTCACCGCACATCGATAAATATGCCCCTATGTCTGAACTTTAAATGAGTAATAGATTTTTTTTCTGGCAAATTTTAAAGTTATGTATATTTCCACTCCCCCTGTATCATGTGACAGCTATCAGCCAATCACAAATGCATATATGTATATTCTGTTTATTCATGCTCAGTAGGAGCTGGTGACTAAAACAGTGTAAATATAAAAAGACTCTGCACATTTTGGTAATGGAAGTAAATTGGAAAGTTGTTTAAAATGACATGCATACATCTGAATCATGAAACTTTAATTTTGACTTGAGTGTCGCTTTAAGAAATTTGCTAGGACTTGGTTGTGTCCATTAGATTTCTCCCCAGTGATCTTTTTTTTTTGATAAAATACATTTTTACAAGTTTGCCTTGGAGGAATGCCTGAACAATGCCACACTTCCTGCTCAGCAACAAGGAATGCAGGTTTAAGCCTGTAGAAAAAAACCTGCTTGGCAAGAAATGTGTGACTATGTTGCATTTCTTTATCATTATAAAGTGCTGAAGTGCACAGAAAGAGAATTACATGACTGAATCACAATTTACAATTAATCTCAAAAATTATAATTTTTGAAAAATAAAATATTAGTTTAAAAAATATATTGCAAAATTGCAAAATTGTTAGAGCAGTTTATTATTCCAATACTGGCTGCATAAAACAATGTGTGTGGCCTCTGCAGAGGGTTTAATAGTTACAGTTACATTAAGCATTAAAGTGAAGGTAAACTTTGGTGAATGAAAGCCCATTTTTTAAAAATACTATTAAAAACAGGGGCACTTTCATTCATCAAAGTTTACAAAGCAGCCGTTTTGTTAAAAAAATTACCTTTTTTTTCTTTTCACTGCTACAGCAGCTTCCCCCACCTAGAGATCCTCTATTCACACGTCAGCAATGGCTAATCCTGCTTCCTCCAATCACAGCATGGCCTCAGGCAATGACTCCCCGGGGGGAAAACTGTGATTGGAGGAAGCAGGATTAGTCATTGCTGACGTGTGAATAGAGGATCTCTCTAGGTGGGGGAAGCTGCTGTAGCTGTGAAAAGAAAAAAAGGTAATTTTTTTAACAAAATGACTGCTTTGTAAACTTTGATGAATGAAAGTGCCCCTGTTTTTAATAATATTTTTTTAAAAACGGACTTTCATTCATCAAAGTTTACCTTCACTTTAAACAATCATGATTCAGATAGAGCATACAATTTTAAGCAACGTTCCCATTTACTATTAGCTAATTGGTATCCTATGTTGAAAAGCCTGCTTAGGTAGGCTTAGTAGCAGCAATGCACTACTGTGGCTGAACATATGCACATATGCCTTGTCACTCATCCAATGTGTTCATCTAGCTCTCAGTAGTGCTGTGCATTGCTGCTTTTTCATCAAATTATACCAAATTTAATAATAGATGTAAATTGGAAAGTTGTTTAAAATTGCATGTTTTATCCATGGGTGTCCGCAAGGGGGGCAATTTCTCCGCCCCCCCCCCGATTGCCCAACAATATGTAAAATCTAATGATAAATCTGCAGCTTCTCCCCTCTCCTGTCAGTGCCTCTGCAGGGTCTAAGAGTCCTATCCGACAGTGCGGATCAGGTCCGCAAGACCTAGCTGAATGCAGAGAGCAATACGCTCTCCGTATTCAGCATTGCACCAGCAGCTCTTGTGAGCTGCTGGTGCAACACCACCCCCTGCAGACAGTAGGGGGGTGTCAATCAACCCGATCATACTCGATCGGGGTTGAATTGTGGCGATCTCTGTCCGCCTGCTCAGAGCAGGTGGACAGGGTTATGGAGTAGTGGTCTTTAGACTGCTGCTCCATAACTTGCGTTTCGGGCGAGTCTGGAGACTCGCTAGAAACACGGGCCCTCAAGCTCAATTCGGAGCTTGATAAATGGTAGACATGTGCGGTTCGTTTCGGATTAATTCGGAAATTCGGTAAATTCGGTAAATTCGGAGATTCGGATCGATTCGGATTTCCGAATTAAAATACTTCCGAATCTACCGAATGAATCCGAAATAGCTGCCGTATCTCCGAATAAATCCGAATTAGCTCGTTAAGATTCGGCATTTCCCCATAGGAAACAATGGGAGTTTCGGCTGAAAAAAAACTAACACCGCAGCCCCATTGTTTCCTATGGGGAAACACTAAGTCTGCACCTAACACCCTAACATGTACCCCGAGTCTCTAAACACCCCTAATCTAACACTTATTAACCCCTAATCTGCTGCCTCCGCTATCGCTGACACCTGCATTATTTTATTAACCCCTAATCTGCCGACCCTATATCGCCGCCGCCTACATTATAGCTATTAACCCCTAATCTGCTGTCCCTAACACCGCCGACCCCTACATTATAGTTATTAACCCCTAATCTGCCTCCCCCAACGTCGCCGCAATCTAACTACAAGTATTAACCCCTAATCTGCCGACCGAATATCGCCGCCGCCTACATTATAACTATTAACCCCTAACCTGCTGTCCCTAACACCGCCGACCCCTACATTATAGTTATTAACCCCTAATCTGCCTCCCCCAACGTCGCCGCAATCTAACTATAAGTATTAACCCCTAATCTGCCGACCCGATATCGCCGCCGCCTACATTATAGCTATTAACCCCTAACCTGCTGTCCCTAACACCGCCGACCCCTACATTATAGTTATTAACCCCTAATCTGCCTCCCCCCAACGTCGCCGCAATCTAACTACAAGTATTAACCCCTAATCTGCCCACCGCAAATCGCCGCCACTATAATAAATGTATTAACCCCTAAACCGCCGCACTCCCGCCTCGCAAACACTATAATACATTTTATTAACCCCTAATCTGCCCTCCCTAACATCGCCGCCACCTACCTACAATTATTAACCCCTAATCTCCCGCCCCCATCGTCGCCGCTACTATAATAAGGTTATTAACCCCTAAAGCTAAGTCTAACCCTAACACTAACACCCACTAACTTAAATATAATTTAAATAAAACGAAATAAGTTTACTATAGTTAAATAAATGAATCCTATTTAAAACTAAAGACTTACCTGTAAAATAAACCCTAAGATAGCTGCAATATAACTAATAGTTACATTGTAGCTATTTTAGCATTTATTTTTATTTTACAGGCAACTTTGTATTTATTTTAACTAGGTACAATAGTTATTAAATAGTTAATAACTATTTAATAACTACCTAGCTAAAATAAATACAAATTTACCTGTAAAATAAATCCTAACCTAAGTTACACTAACACCTAACACTACACTATCATTAAATTAACTAAATAAATGAATCATATTTAAAACAAAATACTTACCTGTAAAATAAACCCTAATATAGCTGCAATATAACTAATAGTTACATTGTAGCTATTTTAGCATTTATATTTATTTTACAGACAACTTTGTATTTATTTTAACTAGGTACAATAGCTATTAAATAGTTATTGACTAATTAATAGCTACCTAGTTAAAATAATTACAAAATTACCTGTAAAATAAATCCTAACCTAAGTTACAATTAAACCTAACACTACACTGTCATTAAATAAATTAACTACAATTATCTACAATTAAATAAACTAAAGTACAAAACCCCCCCACTAAATTACAAAAAAAAACAAACACTAAATTACAAAAAATAAAAAAATATTACAAGAATTTTAAACTAATTACACCTAATCTAAGCCCCCTAATAAAATAACAAAGCCCCCCAAAATAAAAAAAAATGCCCTACCCTATACTAAATTACAAAAGTTAACAGCTCTATTACCTTACCAGCCCTGAACAGGGCCCTTTGCGGGGCATGCCCCAAAGAAAACAGCTCTTTTGCCTGTAAAAAAAACCCACAATCCCCCCCCCACATTACAACCCACCACCCACATACCCCTACTCTAACCCAAACCCCCCTTAAATAAACCTAACACTACCCCCCTGAAGATCTCCCTACCTTGAGTCGTGTTCACCCAGCCGGGCCGAAGTCTTCATCCGATGGGGCAGAAGAGTACATCCAGACCGGCAGAAGTCTTCATCCAAGCGGGGCAAGAAGAGGTCTTCCATCCATCATACAAGTACCAAAATACAAACAAACACTAAATTACCAAAAATAATAAAATATTACAATAATTTTAAACTAATTACACCTAATCTAAGCCCCATACTAGCTATTAATATAGCTTCAATATAACTAATAGTTACATTGTAGCTATTTTAGGATTTATATGTATTTTACAGGCAACTTTGTATTTATTTTAACTAGGTACAATAGTTATTAAATAGTTAATAACTATTTAATAACTACCTAGCTAAAATAAATACAAATTTACCTGTAAAATAAATCATAACCTAAGTTACAATTACACCTAACACTACACTATCATTAAATTAACTAAATAAATGAATCCTATATAAAACTAAAGACTTACCTGTAAAATAAACCCTAATATAGCTGCAATATAACTAATAGTTACATTGTAGCTATTTTAGCATTTATATTTATTGTACAGGCAACTTTGTATTCATTTTAACTAGGTTCAATAGCTATTAAATAGATATTGACTATTTAATAGCTACCTAGTTAAAATAATTACAAAATTACCTGTAAAATAAATCCTAACCTAAGTTACAATTAAACCTAACACTACACTATCATTAAATAAATTAACTACAAGTACCTACAATTAAATGCAATTAAAAAAACTAAACTAAAGTACAAACCCCCCCCCACTAAATTACAAAAAATAAAAAAATATTACAAGAATTTTAAACTAATTACACCTAATCTAAGCCCCCTAATAAAATAACAAAGCCCCCCAAAATAAAAAAAATGCCCTAACCTATACTAAATTACAAAAGTTAACAGCTCTATTACCTTACCAGCCCTGAACAGGGCCCTTTGCGGGGCATGCCCCAAAGAAAACAGCTCTTTTGCCTGTAAAAAAAAAACACAATCCCTCCCCCCACATTACAACCCACCACCCACATACCCCTACTCTAACCCAAACCCCCCTTAAATAAACCTAACACTACCCCCCTGAAGATCTCCCTACCTTGAGTCGTGTTCACCCAGCCGGGCCGAAGTCTTCATCCGATGGGGCAGAAGAGGACATCCAGACCGGCAGAAGTCTTCATCCAAGCGGGGCAAGAAGAGGTCTTCCATCCATCAGAAAAGTACAAAAAAACAAACAAACACTAAATTAGCAAAAATAATAAAATATTACAATAATTTTAAACTAATTACACCTAATCTAAGCCCCATACTAGCTATTAATATAGCTACAATATAACTAATAGTTACATTGTAGCTATTTTAGGATTTATATTTATTTTACAGGCAACTTTGTATTTATTTTAACTAGGTACAATAGCTATTAAATAGTTAATAACTACCTAGCTAAAATAAATACAAATTTACCTGTAAAATAAACCCTAACCTAAGTTACAATTACACCTAACACTACACTGTCATTAAATTAACTAAATAAATTAATCCTATATAAAACTAAATACTTACCTGTAAAATAAACCCTAATATAGCTACAATATAACTAATAGTTACATTGTAGCTATTTTAGCATTTATATTTATTTTACAGGCAACTTTGTATTTATTTTAACTAGGTACAATAGCTATTAAATAGTTATTGACTAATTAATAGCTACCTAGTTAAAATAATTACAAAATTACCTGTAAAATAAATCCTAACCTAAGTTACTATTAAACCTAACACTACACTATCATTAAATAAATTAACTACAAGTACCTACAATTAAATACAATGAAATAAACTAAACTAAAGTACAAAAAAAACAAACACTAAATTACAAAAAATAAAAAAAATTACAAGAATTTTAAACTAATTACACCTAATCTAAGCCCCCTAATAAAATAACAAAGCCCCCCAAAATAAAAAAATGCCCTACCCTATACTAAATTACAAAAGTAATCAGCTCTATTACCTTACCAGCCCTTAAAAGGGCCTTTTGCGGGGGCATGCCCCAAAGAAAACAGCTCTTTTGCCTGTAAAAAAAACACAATCCCCCCCCCCACATTACAACCCACCACCCACATACCCCTACTCTAACCCAAACCCCCCTTAAATAAACCTAACACTACCCCCCTGAAGATCTCTCTACCGTGTCTTCACCCAGCCGGGCCGAAGTCTTCATCCGATGGGGCAGAAGAGGACATCCAGACCGGCAGAAGTCTTCATCCAAGCGGGGCAAGAAGAGGTCTTCCATCCATCAGAAGTCTTGATCCAGGCGGCATCTTCTCTGTTCATCCATCCGGAGCGGAGCGGCAGCATCCTGAAGACATCCCACGCAGAGCATCCTCTTCTTTCTTGATCCGACGACTAGGTGACTGTACCTTTAAGTGACGTCATCCAAGATGGCGTCCCTTGAATTCCGATTGGCTGATAGGATTCTATCAGCCAATCGGAATTAAGGTAGGAAAAATCTGATTGGCTGATTTAATCAGCCAATCAGATTCAAGTTCAATCCGATTGGCTGATGGAATCAGCCAATCAGATTGACCTCGCATTCTATTGGCTGTTCCGATCAGCCAATAGAATGCGAGCTCAATCTGATTGGCTGATTGGATCAGCCAATCGGATTGAACTTGAATCTGATTGGCTGATTGAATCAGCCAATCAGATTTTTCCTACCTTAATTCCGATTGGCTGATAGAATCCTATCAGCCAATCGGAATTCAAGGGACGCCATCTTGGATGACGTCACTTAAAGGTACAGTCACTTAGTCGTCGGATCAAGAAAGAAGAGGATGCTCTGCGTGGGATGTCTTCAGGATGCTGCCGCTCCGCTCCGGATGGATGAACAGAGAAGATGCCGCCTGGATCAAGACTTCTGATGGATGGAAGACCTCTTCTTGCCCCGCTTGGATGAAGACTTCTGCCGGTCTGGATGTCCTCTTCTGCCCGATCGGATGAAGACTTCGGCCCGCTGGGTGAAGACACGGTAGAGAGATCTTCAGGGGGGTAGTGTTAGGCTTATTTAAGGGGGGTTTGGGTTAGAGTAGGGGTATGTGGGTGGTGGGTTGTAATGTGGGGGGGGGGTATTGTGTTTTTTTTTACAGGCAAAAGAGCTGTTTTCTTTGGGGCATGCCCCCGCAAAAGGCCCTTTTAAGGGCTGGTAAGGTAATAGAGCTGATTACTTTTGTAATTTAGTATAGGGTAGGGCATTTTTTTATTTTGGGGGGCTTTGTTATTTTATTAGGGGGCTTAGATTAGGTGTAATTAGTTTAAAATTCTTGTAATTTTTTTTATTTTTTGTAATTTAGTGTTTGTTTTTTTTGTACTTTAGTTTAGTTTATTTCATTGTATTTAATTGTAGGTACTTGTAGTTAATTTATTTAATGATAGTGTAGTGTTAGGTTTAATAGTAACTTAGGTTAGGATTTATTTTACAGGTAATTTTGTAATTATTTTAACTAGGTAGCTATTAATTAGTCAATAACTATTTAATAGCTATTGTACCTAGTTAAAATAAATACAAAGTTGCCTGTAAAATAAATATAAATGCTAAAATAGCTACAATGTAACTATTAGTTATATTGTAGCTATATTAGGGTTTATTTTACAGGTAAGTATTTAGTTTTATATAGGATTAATTTATTTAGTTAATTTAATGACAGTGTAGTGTTAGGTGTAATTGTAACTTAGGTTAGGGTTTATTTTACAGGTAAATTTGTATTTATTTTAGCTAGGTAGTTATTAACTATTTAATAGCTATTGTACCTAGTTAAAATAAATACAAAGTTGCCTGTAAAATAAATATAAATCCTAAAATAGCTACAATGTAACTATTAGTTATATTGTAGCTATATTAATAGCTAGTAGGGGGCTTAGATTAGGTGTAATTAGTTTAAAATTATTGCAATATTTTATTATTTTTGCTAATTTAGTGTTTGTTTGTTTTTTTGTACTTTTCTGATGGATGGAAGACCTCTTCTTGCCCCGCTTGGATGAAGACTTCTGCCAGTCTGGATGTCCTCTTCTGCCCCATCGGATGAAGACTTCGGCCCGGCTGGGTGAACACGACTCAAGGTAGGGAGATCTTCAGGGGGGTAGTGTTAGGTTTATTTAAGGGGGGTTTGGGTTAGAGTAGGGGTATGTGGGTGGTGGGTTGTAATGTGGGGGGGGGGGATTGTGTTTTTTTTTACAGGCAAAAGAGCTGTTTTCTTTGGGGCATGCCCCGCAAAAGGCCCTGTTCAGGGCTGGTAAGGTAATAGAGCTGTTAACTTTTGTAATTTAGTATAGGGTAGGGCATTTTTTTTATTTTGGGGGGCTTTGTTATTTTATTAGGGGGCTTAGATTAGGTGTAATTAGTTTAAAATTCTTGTAATATTTTTTTATTTTTTGTAATTTAGTGGGGGGGGGGTTGTACTTTAGTTTAGTTTTTTAATTGTATTTAATTGTAGGTACTTGTAGTTAATTTATTTAATGATAGTGTAGTGTTAGGTTTAATTGTAACTTAGGTTAGGATTTATTTTACAGGTAATTTTGTAATTATTTTAACTAGGTAGCTATTAAACAGTAAATATCTATTTAATAGCTATTGTACCTAGTTAAAATAAATACAAAGTTGCCTGTACAATAAATATAAATGCTAAAATAGCTACAATGTAACTATTAGTTATATTGCAGCTATATTAGGGTTTATTTTACAGGTAAGTCTTTAGTTTTATATAGGATTCATTTATTTAGTTAATTTAATGATAGTGTAGTGTTAGGTGTAATTGTAACTTAGGTTATGATTTATTTTACAGGTAAATTTGTATTTATTTTAGCTAGGTAGT
This sequence comes from Bombina bombina, assembly GCF_027579735.1. Lineage (NCBI taxonomy): Eukaryota > Metazoa > Chordata > Amphibia > Anura > Bombinatoridae > Bombina > Bombina bombina. Next base: position 1,003,365,069 of record NC_069504.1, on the reverse strand, counting down.
TATTAAATAGTTATTAACTATTTAATAGCTATTGTACCTAGTTAAAATAAATACAACGTTGCCTGTAAAATAAATATAAATCCTAAAATAGCTACAATGTAACTATTAGTTATATTGAAGCTATATTAATAGCTAGTAGGGGGCTTAGATTAGGTGTAATTAGTTTAAAATTATTGTAATATTTTATTATTTTTTGTAATTTAGTGTTTGTTTGTATTTTGGTACTTGTATGATGGATGGAAGACCTCTTCTTGCCCAGCTTGGATGAAGACTTCTGCCGGTCTGGATGTCCTCTTCTGCCCCATCGGATGAAGACTTCGGCCCGGCTGGGTGAACACGACTCAAGGTAGGGAGATCTTCAGGGGGGTAGTGTTAGGTTTATTTAAGGGGGGTTTGGGTTAGAGTAGGGGTATGTGGGTGGTGGGTTGTAATGTGGGGGGGGGATTGTGTTTTTTTTTTTACAGGCAAAAGAGCTGTTTTCTTTGGGGCATGCCCCGCAAAGGGCCCTGTTCAGGGCTGGTAAGGTAATAGAGCTGTTAACTTTTGTAATTTAGTATAGGGTAGGGCATTTTTTTTATTTTGGGGGGCTTTGTTATTTTATTAGGGGGCTTAGATTAGGTGTAATTAGTTTAAAATTCTTGTAATATTTTTTTATTTTTTGTAATTTAGTGTTTGTTTTTTTTTGTAATTTAGTGGGGGGTTTTGTACTTTAGTTTATTTAATTGTAGATAATTGTAGGTACTTGTAGTTAATTTATTTAATGACAGTGTAGTGTTAGGTTTAATTGTAACTTAGGTTAGGATTTATTTTACAGGTAATTTTGTAATTATTTTAACTAGGTAGCTATTAATTAGTCAATAACTATTTAATAGCTTTTGTACCTAGTTAAAATAAATACAAAGTTGCCTGTAAAATAAATATAAATGCTAAAATAGCTACAATGTAACTATTAGTTATATTGCAGCTATATTAGGGTTTATTTTACAGGTAAGTATTTTGTTTTAAATATGATTCATTTATTTAGTTAATTTAATGATAGTGTAGTGTTAGGTGTTAGTGTAACTTAGGTTAGGATTTATTTTACAGGTAAATTTGTATTTATTTTAGCTAGGTAGTTATTAAATAGTTAATAACTATTTAATAACTATTGTACCTAGTTAAAATAAATACAAAGTTGCCTGTAAAATAAAAATAAATCCTAAAATAGCTACAATGTAACTATTAGTTATATTGCAGCTATCTTAGGGTTTATTTTACAGGTAAGTCTTTAGTTTTAAATAGGATTCATTTATTTAACTATAGTAAACTTATTTCGTTTTATTTAAATTATATTTAAGTTAGGGGGTGTTAGTGTTAGGGTTAGATTTAGGTTTAGGGGTTAATAACCTTATTATAGTAGCGGCGACGATGGGGGCGGGAGATTAGGGGTTAATAATTGTAGGTAGGTGGCGGCGATGTTAGGGAGGGCAGATTAGGGGTTAATAAAATGTATTATAGTGTTTGCGAGGCGGGAGTGCGGCGGTTTAGGGGTTAATACATTTATTATAGTGGCGGCGATTTGCGGTCGGCAGATTAGGGGTTAATACTTGTAGTTAGATTGCGGCGACGTTGGGGGGAGGCAGATTAGGGGTTAATAACTATAATGTAGGGGTCGGCGGTGTTAGGGACAGCAGGTTAGGGGTTAATAGCTATAATGTAGGCGGCGGCGATATTCGGTCGGCAGATTAGGGGTTAATACTTGTAGTTAGATTGCGGCAACGTTGGGGGAGGCAGATTAGGGGTTAATAACTATAATGTAGGGGTCGGCGGTGTTAGGGACAGCAGATTAGGGGTTAATAGCTATAATGTAGGCGGCGGCGATATCGGGTCGGCAGATTAGGGGTTAATACTTGTAGTTAGATTGCGGCGACGTTGGGGGAGGCAGATTAGGGGTTAATAACTATAATGTAGGGGTCGGCGGTGTTAGGGACAGCAGATTAGGGGTTAATAGCTATAATGTAGGCGGCGGCAATATCCGATCGGCAGATTAGGGGTTAAATAATGTTATTATAGGGTTTGCGATGTGGGGGGGCCTCGGTTTAGTGGTTCATAGGTAGTTTATGGGTGTTAGTGACTTAGTGTACTAAATGGGTGTTAGTGTACTAAAAACATACCGAATTTCGGAACGGAATAGAACCGAATTCAGCCGAATCCGAATAAATCCGAAACGAATTTATTCGGATCCGAATAAATCCGAAACGAATTTATTCAAATTTTGCCGAATCAGATTCGATCCGAAACGAAATTCTAAAAGTCCGAATCGATCCGAAAACGAACCGAATTTTTTAGCGGTGCACATGTCTAATAAATGGGCCTCTGAATCTTAGTCCGGCAAGCTCCATGGAGGCTCCTGAAAAAGCATGACAGGCTAGAGGTGTCTGCAGGGAAAGGAACAAAAAAATGAAACTATCTCAGAAAGCTAACAACCTTTCCAAATTAGCCAATCCGAGGGGCACCTGCTTTAAAGTTATTGTGGTCAGTGAAGTCTATGTTACTTTATAACATACACAGGATGGTTGTGAGGCAGGCAGGTTTATTTATTTATTTATTTTTTGTTAAAGAGCTTAGAAAGATACCGACTTCCTAGGCTCTCCCTCGGACTATGCCCTTTTTTACTCAATATAGAGTATGTGTGTAAGTAAAGAAAACACAATTCCATTATTAAAGGCTTAATCTATGTTACATTCTGTTACTTGCTGCTCATTGGAAAGTAACTCAGGGGTGTTGAATACATTTTTACTGCCGAAAGCATGAAAACTGAGAATATAGACTTCTAAAGAAAACAAGGAAGATTGTTCTGCAGTATGCTATGGATTTGTTTATGACTGCAGAGAAGTCCTTACTGCATCCATTGCATTCAGTTAAGGACCAAATGGCCCCTGATGCCCCTGTTTCCGCGCGAGCCTTCAGGCTCGCCGGAAACAGCAGTTATGAAGCAGCTGTCTTACAACCGCTGCTCCATAACTGGTCCACCGTCTCTGAGGCTGCAGTCTGCAATCCCACGATCCTATACGATCAAGTTGATTGAAACCCCCTGCTAGCGGACAATTGGCCGTGAATCTGCAGGGGGCAGCATTGCATAAGCAGTTCACCAGAACTGCTTGTACATTGTTAAATGCCGATAGCGTATGCTGTTGGCATTTAGTGATGTCTGTCGGACATGATACACTATATCGTATCATGTCGGAAAGACAATAATAAATCGGCCCCATTCTCTGAATTTCAAATAAGCAGTAGATTTTTTTCTTACAAATTTTATTTTTTCTCCCATTTTCCGTCCCCTTAGTACCTTCATACATGTCAGGCAATGGTATCAGTGGTATATTTCCAGAATCAGAGGAAGAGGCCACAGTACCAGGATCAGAGGCTGGCGGTACAACAGCAGGAGCGGAATTCCTCGCAGTAACAAGTAAAGAAAGTTGAGCGGTTACAGCCTCGAGCTTGGCATCCATATTCTGCAACTGTGTGTTATGGGTTCCCAACATCTGTCCCTGTAGATAAATTGCTTGTGCCACCTCATATGGCTCCATGGCCCAAGTATAATGTTATGCTCGTGGGATACTCCACTATCAGACCGAACTCGGACAGTATTCTTCTTATTCCAGCGTCAAGCCGGAATGATAGGGAATATCCCAGAGCAGAGAAAGTTTGCAAGATGATATAAGTAGCACTCACCACAGGCAGGATAGTCTTCAGCGGCAATGGTAAAGCAGTCCAAAGGTAAACCACTAGAATGGTCAGGCAGGCAGAGATTGGCAACAGTAAAGCAGTCCAAGGGTAAACCACTAGAATGGTCAGGCAGGCAGGGTTTGGCAACAGTGAAGCAATCCAGAACAATAGGTGTTAATCAGGCAGAGTAGTCAGACAAGCAGAGTTCAGCAACAATAAATCAATCCAACAATTTAGGGGTTAATCAGGCAGAGTAGTCAGACAAGCAGAGTTCAGTTGCAGTACATCAATCCAGCAATTTAGGGGTTTAACAGGCAGAGTAGTCAGACAAGCAGAGTTCAGTAGCAGTATATCAATCCAGCAATTTAGGGGTTAATCAGGCAGAGTAGTCAGACAGGCAGGGTTCATCAAAAATAAGGTAAAGAGCAGAAACAATCTATCACACCCAGGAGCACACAAAGTAACACCTATACTTGGGCAGTGATAGATCGATTTGTAAACACTTACATAGGCGCAGGATTCGCGCCAGAGGCATCAGGACCGGCATTAGACAGAGAGGAGCATGTGGCGATGACATCAGCGCCACCGCATCCTGACCCGACACAGGCGCTGGCAACGAACAGGGAAGGAGACTCCGCACCCCTAATAATGGCTAGAGCGGCGCGGCGTGACAGTGAGTGGAATCTGACACATTTGGCCACGGCCGAACTGTTAACCAAAGGACATTTGTCAGATTATTATCTGTCGCACAAATGTCAGTTGGATAAGTCCGGCCACGATTATGAGGAAACTGTGAAGAATTTTTTGTTGCAGTGTGACTGTCAGTAAATCTGTGAATGAACATTAAAAGCATAATAAAGCATTTAATTTTAAAAGCAATATAAAACCAGATGCTCTGCGGAACCCCCAGTACACTGGTCTTGGTGACACTGCACCAGTTATAGTTCCCCCACTGGGCGCAACTACAAGATAGTCTCTTGGCCATTTAAAAGAAGTGTGGAACAGTATTGTATGCCACAGATAACGCTTTATCCGCAACATAGCGAGTCAGACTTCACCAGCACTAAGCAGCATTTGGTATTCATTGCATCCTGTGTATGTGATCAGAGATATTAATGAGCCAGTAAATGCTTCTTTTAAATATTCTTTATCAATCAGGTAGTAATTATAGCAACACACTTTTGGGGTAGTGAAAATTTCATATTGAAAAAGAAAGTTCTCAGATTTTTCTGCTAGGAAATAAAATGCTTTTAAATGCTGTTTACGTTTGATAGAAATTTGCATGTCCCATAAAATTGCTGATAATGAAGCATTTCTTTATCTGCCATCTGTCTTTCACATTTATTTGAATTGTTTTTGCTGGCTTGCACCATATTGGAGTTTGATATCTGTCCTTGTGTAATTGAAAATCAGTTATTTTGACTGCATGCTGATATTTTCACCTATCTGGTGCTAATTTCTTTAAAACATATTTACAGTTTTGTCTAGATTATAGCATATTAATATATAATAATAATAATGTAGATAATCTGCACAATCACATCTCTAGCATAATGCTTAAAGGACCTTTAGACAATTGCATAATCAACACATGCATAAAAAAAGACAAAGCAATAATGCATTCATTTTAAAATGAATCTTTTTTTTTTTTAATTCCAGTTTCCTTTCATTCCTCTGGTTAATTGCGCTAAGCACAAAGCTGGTGAATTTCGGTGCACCTGTAGTAAATTTGCCCCTTTATGGGCGCACGTTAAAATAGCGCTCCACTTGTAATCTAGCCCAAAATGTGCTACTGAAATAAACATAGAAACATAGATATTGACGGCAGATAAGAGCTATAGGCCTAGCAAGTCTGCCCGATATTACCTAAAAGTATAAATTTATCTAGTTCGTAGGATAGCCTTATGCTTGTCCCAGGCATTTTTTAAGTCCCCCCAGTGTTTGTCATTACTACCTCTTAAGGAAGTTTATTCCATAAATCAATCACCCTTTCTGTAAAGAAGTACTTCCTCAAATTACTCCTGAATCTACTACCCTTCAGCTTGAGATCATGACCCCTTGTTCTTGAATTTTCCATTTTATGTAAAATACCCACAGCCTCAGTTTTACTAAGCCCTTTAATGTACTTGAAAGTTGCTATAATATCACCTCTTTCCCTTCTCTCCTCTAAGCTATACATATTTAGGTCATTGAGACTATCCTGGTAAGTTTTTTTTTTTAGACCATGTACCATTTTGGTAACCCTCTTTTGCACAGATTCAAGTTTGTTAATATCCTTCCGAAGATATAGGGGGATATTTATCAAAGCGTCAACTATGTTGCATTCGCGGCCGCCAATACGCTCCCCAAACATCACGGCCACGGATCTGAATACGATCTCCTTATTTATAAAAAAAGCCGTCAAAAACACGCGAGTCAAGTACGGTTCGAAGAGCATCGGACTGGTGTTAACTAACAGTCATCGATGTCGCGGCTATTCGGGTTTTTCACAACTTTATTTATACCATTTCATTACTGTCCACAAACAAGCACATTTCTCTTTAGCACATTATTGTATATAGTGTAAATGTATTCTTTTTCTGAGCAGGACTAATTGCGAATATAGCAAGTAGCGACATATTTGGTGCAAAGTGGAGAGTGAATTATTGAATTATTTTTAAGATTGAACATACATATTTTAGTATGTATATACACACATGTATATATATGTGTGTGTGTGTGTGTGTAAAATACACACAATATTGTTTGATTTAAAAAGGGTTTATAATGTTAATAAAGTTTCTAATTTACTTTTATTATGTAATATACTTCATTCTCTTGCAGGAGAGTGAATTATTAGAATTATTTTTAAGATTGGACATACATATTATATGGTTTATTTATACCACTATATGTATATATTGTAAATGTATTATTATTCTGAGCTGGAATCATTGCAAATATAGCATGTAATCAGATTATCATATGTATTTATTTGCAATGTATGGATATTTTAAAGGGATAGGAAAGTAAAAATGTAAGTTACACTACTGGGTGCAAGCTGTTAATTGGTGCCTGCACACATTTTTCTCTTTTGATTGGCTATATAGATGTGTTCAGCTAGCTGCCAGTAGTGCAATGTTGTTCTTCAGCAAAGGATAGCAAGATAATGAAGCAAATTTGATAATAGAAGTAAATTGGAAATTTGTTTAAAATTGTATATTCTATCCAAATCATGGAAGAATATTTTGTGGTTTCCTGTCCCTTTAAGAGCTGTGCCAGGTTTCTCTCTGAACCTGTCTAACCCCTGATTGCAATCTATTTTTAAAAATCACCCCTTCACAGGTGTTATAAAATGGGCTGGCATATAAGATGACATTTCTTACTGAAACATAAATTAAAGAGAAAGAAGAAATACACTGAAAATAGCATGACAGTAAAGAGGTGATTTTAATTTCTGCTGTATCTGATTCCTGACAGTTTAAAGTTAGGTGAGCTATCCCTTTGAGCTATCAGCTTAAAGGGCCAGTAAACATTGAAAATAATGTTATATAATTGTGCACAAAGTGCAGAATTATATAACATTATATTAGTGCTAGCTTTATAGAACATAATTTTGCCTGACAGCAGGAGCGAGCTGCACTGAGTGTAATAGCACTGAGTGTAACAGCGCGATCGGGCCGGGCTGTGACTAGACAGCTGGCCAGATGCGCTCAGTGAAAAAACCAGACCTGCTCAGTAGAGCACAGAGAGCGGGTCTGGAAAACACTCTTTTTTAATAAAAGTTCACCGGAAATAGTAGGTTCTATAAAGCTAGCACTAATATAATGTTATATAATTCTGCACTATGTGCAGAATTATATAACATTATTTTCTATGTTTACTGGCCCTTTAAGATTCTATTGAATCAAACATCAATTAGAATTTTAAAATCATTGTCTAAAATATTACACTGTGTGTCCTAATGTCAGCATCAATGTTTATCTTTAATAATAATTTCACATATACACACTTTCAACGTATAATACACAATGTAACAAATGGCACTTACAAGTTCTGATGAGTGATCAATGACACAAGTATCGAACAATTTGATTTGTTAGTGATAGTTTATAATGTGTATTTGAATCAGATTGGCTGATGCCATAAATCATGTGATTATGCATATTCCAATCAAAAGTGGTGGAAAAAATCACTAGTGTGTGGGTTGTTTAGGAGTTGGCGTTATAATTGGTGCAAAAAAGTGTTGCGTCAAATATGGTACAAAGTGGAGAGTGGGACTTGTATGGCTTAAACATGGTGCACATAGATTTTTTTCAAACAAATAAAAAGGAAGTTAGCTATATTATGTTGTGTATTTATTTCATCTTTATCTCTATATATATTAGTGCGACAAGTTTGGGGCACAGCTTTGCACCAAATATGTAGAAATAATATTGTCCCCTTGCTTTGTAATGAGAGACAAAGTTGTAGCATAATCCATAAGTAGTAGTGTATTTTTCATTTTTATCCCTATATCTACTAGTGCACCAAATGTGGAGCAATAATATTGTTTGATTTAGAAAGGGTATACAAGTTTAATAAAGTTTCTAATTTACTTTTATATGTAATATCCTTCATTCTCTTGCAGCATCGAACATAAGCTTTCTGTGTTTTCAGACTCCCATTGAGTTCTATGGCATCTGCGACCTCAAGGGTGGTGGATTGAAAACCAGGTCAGAAAAGATGTATTTTCGGTTGACGCTTTGATAAATATCCCCCACGGCCTCCAGAACTGCACACAATACTCAAGATGAGACCTAACAAATGATCTGTAAAGTGGCATAAGAAAAAAAAATAAAGCATTTTATTTTCACTCTAGAATACATCGCACAGAAGAAAATACAGAATTAGAAATCTTTACCCTGTGAGAACACAATGTAAATGTCAATGCCGTTGATGACATCAAACAACAAAACATACAAGGACACTAATAAAACAAAACCGTCTTCTTTCTCAAAGCCTCTTGATTACACAAGAACAAGACTGAAAATGTGTGAGGATGATAACCCTGCCATATATCACCTACTGCTGTAAATAATTCCCATCTTGTTTTTATTGTCAACGTTTCACAAAAACATGATTTTTTAAAAAAATTAATAGGGAGTGAACGTCAAAATTAAACTGTCATGATTTAGATAAAGCATGACATTAAAAAAATAACTTTCCAATTTGTTGTTATTCATTGTTGCAAATACTGCTGCCTCATAATGGTCAACAATGTATAACATTGCTAAAAACATTGTTGCAAACATTGCTGCCATATAGTATTCGGGCATTTCTGTGGCCTAGCTTGATAGGAAAGACTACAGGTGGTAGGGACGATCCTCACCTTCTTCTTTAGCCAAATGAACATCAGTACTCTATGGTAGTGCAGAACATCACTTTCCTCTGTAACACATCCTTTGTTTAAATTATGATAAGCAAGGTACATGTTGTGAAGGAGTCCCATTTGGTGAAATGAATATATGAAAAATATTTAATATTTAAATATAACATATTTTGCATGAAAAATCTTACAAGATATATATGGTGCATACAAAGTTAATTATAAGTGGCTAACAGAAACAATTCCTACAGATATTCATCCATTTTTTTCAAAAACAATTATATTTTAAAATGCTTTCTCTTGGCTGTTAGAAAGAAATAACTATGTGCAATTCCCTATTACGTGTAAAGTTTTTTTTTGTTCTCCGTTACATTGAAAAATGGTTTCTTAAAGTGATGGTAAATACTAGTTTTTTGAAACGCTAGAATTTACCATTGGAACAAATAAAGGGGACTTTCAGTCATGAAGTATAAAATACTTCATGCTAAAAGCTCCTTTATTTGTTTGCAGCGTTCGCCGCACTGAGCTGCTAAGGCAGCCCACGGCAGAACGCTATTTGACTGAGAGGTGACGTTTCCACCTCTTAGCCAATAGACGTGCGTGAAACTTGCCGCAAGCTGGCACCAAGCCAGATTTCCAGCACGGCTATTGGCTAAGAGATGGAAACGTCATCTCTCAGTCAAATAGCGTTCTGCCGTGGGCTGCCTTAGCAGCTCAGTGCGGCGAACGCAGCAAGCAAATAAAGGAGCTTTCAGCATGAAGTATTTTCTACTTCATGACTGAAAGTCCCCTTTATTTGTTCCAATGGTAAATCCTAGCATTTCACTAACGCTAGGATTTACCATCATTTTATGGCTTTACAATATAATGACAAGATTCATATGATAAAGATTCTAATCTCCATTTTTTTCTGGAATCATATCAGCTGGTTTGCAAAACATCTTGGTTTATAAGAAAGCACAGGCTGTTGATTTCTGCCAGCCAAATTCACAATTATTTATTCACTGCAGACAAAAATGAGTAATGTTGGTCCGATTCTACGCTATTGAAAACAAAGCAGTGCCATTAGCATTGTTTATTATAGACATGTGCAACGCTAAACATTTTGATTAGTTTTGTTTAGTTTTCATTAGTTAAATAAATAATTTTGTTTCGGCAAATTAGTTTAGTTAAGTTTTAAAAAAAAAATAGTTTTTCGGCAAATTAGTTATGTTAAGTTAAATAATTTTTTCGGATCTGTTTGTTTTTTTCGGAAAAAACGAAAGGATCGAAAAATTGATTTAACTTAAAATAACTAATATGCGGGCGATTGCGAAACAAAATTATTTAAAACTGCTGCCACCACCCACACCGCCGACACGAAATAAAGCTATTAACCCCTAAACCGCCATACCCCCACATCGCTAACACTTACTAAACCTATTAACCCCTAAACCGCCTGGCCCCCACATTGCAACAACCTAAATTAAACTATTAACCCCTAAAAATAACACCCCTAACTTTAACATAATTAAAATAGACCTAAATTAAAGTTACAATTATTAACTACCTATTTAAAAATAAATACAAACTTACCTGTGAAATAAAAATAAAACCTAAACTAGCTACAATATAACTATTTACTAAATACCTAGTTAAAATAAATACAAATTTACCTGTGAAATAAAAATAAAACCTAAGCTTACACTAATAAAACCTAACATTACTAAAAATAAAAAACCTAACATTACTAAAAATTAAAAGTACAATTACAAAAAATAATAAACACTAAGGCCTAGATTTGGAGTTTGGCGTTAGCCATGAAAACCAGCGTTAGAGGCTCCTAACGCTGGTTTTAGGCTACCGCCGGTATTTGGAGTCACTCAAAATAGGGTCTAACGCTCACTTTTCAGCCGCGACTTTTCCATACCGCAGATCCCCTTACGTCAATTGCGTATCCTATCTTTTCAATGGGATTTTTCTAACTCCGGTATTTAGAGTCGTTTCTGAAGTGAGCGTTAGACATCTAACGACAAAACTCCAGCCGCAGGAAAAAAGTCAGTAGTTAAGAGCTTTCTGGCTAACGCCGGTTTATAAAGCTCTTAACTACTGTACTCTAAAGTACACTAAAACCCATAAACTACCTATGTACCCCTAAACCGAGGTCCCCCCACATCGCCGACACTCGAATTAATTTTTTTAACCCCTAATCTGCCGACCGCCACCTACGTTATCCTTATGTACCCCTAATCTGCTGCCCCTAACACCGCCGACCCCTGTATTATATTTATTAACCCCTAACCTGCCCCCCACAACGCCTCCACCTACCTACACTTATTAACCCCTAATCTGCCGACCGGACCTGAGCGATACTATAATAATGTTATTAACCCCTAATCCGCCTCACTAACCCTATAATAAATAGTATTAACCCCTAATCTGCCCTCCCTAACATCGCCGAAACCTAACTTCAATTATTAACCCCTAATCTGCCGACCGGAGCTCACCGCTATTCTAATAAATGTATTAACCCCTAAAGCTAAGTCTAACCCTAACACTAACACCCCCCTAAATTAAATATAATTTTAATCTAACAAAATTAATTAACTCTTATTAAATAAATTATTCCTAATTAAAGCTAAATACTTACCTGTAAAATAAATCCTAATATAGCTACAATATAAATTATAATTATATTATAGCTATTTTAGGATTAATATTTATTTTACAGGTAACTTTGTATTTATTTTAACCAGGTACAATAGCTAAAATAGTTAAAATAATTACAAATTTACCTGTAAAAGAAATCCTAACCTAAGTTACAATTAAACCTAACACTATACTATCAATAAATTAATTAAATAAACTACCTACAATTAACCTAACACTACACTATCAATAAATTAATTAAATACAATTCCTACAAATAAATACAATTAAATAAACTTGCTAAAGTACAAAAAATTAAAAAAAATAAGTTACAAAAAATAAAAAAATATTTACAAACATAAGAAAAATATTACAACAATTTTAAACTAATTACACCTACTCTAAGCCCCCTAATAAAATAACAAAGCCCCCCAAAATAAAAAAATGCCCTACCCTATTCTAAATAACTAAAGTTCAAAGCTCTTTTACCTTACCAGCCCTGAAGAGGGCCCTTTGCGGGGCATGCCCCAAGAAATACAGCTCTTTTACCTGTAAAAAAAACATACAATACCCCACCCCCCCAACATTACAACCCACCACCCACATACCCCTAATCTAACCCAAACCCCCCTTAAATAAACCTAACACTAAGCCCCTGAAGATCTTCCTACCTTATCTTCACCATACCAGGTTCACCGATCCGTCCTGAAGAGCTCCTCCGATGTCCTGATCCAAGCCCAAGCGGGGGGCTGAAGAGGTCCATGATCCGGATGAAGTCTTCATCCAAGCGGGAGCTGAAGAGGTCCATGATCCGGATGAAGTCTTCTATCAACGGCATCTTCAATCTTTTTTCTTCCGGATCCATCTTGCAGACCTCCGACGCGGAACATCCTGCTGGCCCAATCGGATTGAACTTGAATCTGATTGGCTGATTCCATCAGCCAATCAGAATTTTCCTACCTTAATTCCGATTGGCTGATAGAATCCTATCAGCCAATCGGAATTCGAGGGACGCCATCTTGGATGACGTCCCTTAAAGGAACCGTCATTCGTCGTTAGTCCGTCGGGCCAGCAGGATGTTCCGCATCGGAGGTCTGCAAGATGGATCCGGAAGAAAGAAGATTGAAGATGCCGTTGATAGAAGACTTCATCCGGATCATGGACCTCTTCAGCTCCCGCTTGGATGAAGACTTCATCTGGATCATGGACCTCTTCAGCCCCCCGCTTGGGCTTGAATCAGGACATCAGAGGAGCTCTTCAGGACGGATCGGTGAACCTGGTATGGTGAAGATAAGGTAGGAAGATCTTCAGGGGCTTAGTGTTAGGTTTATTTAAGGGGGGTTTGGGTTAGATTAGGGGTATGTGGGTGGTGGGTTGTAATGTTGGGGGGGGGGTATTGTATGTTTTTTTTACAGGCAAAAGAGCTGTATTTCTTGGGGCATGCCCCGCAAAGGGCCCTGTTCAGGGCTGGTAAGGTAAAAGAGCTTTGAACTTTAGTTATTTAGAATAGGGTAGGGCATTTTTTTATTTTGGGGGCTTTGCTATTTTATTAGGGGGCTTAGAGTAGGTGCAATTAGTTTAAAATTGTTGTAATATTTTTCTTATGTTTGTAAATATTTTTTTATTTTTTGTAACTTAGTTTTTTTTTATTTTTTGTACTTTTGTAACTATTTTAGCTATTGTACCTGGTTAAAATAAATACAAAGTTACCTGTAAAATAAATATTAATCCTAAAATAGCTATAATATAATTATAATTTATATTGTAGCTATATTAGGCTTTATTTTACAGGTAAGTATTTAGCTTTAATTAGGAATAATTTATTTAATAAGAGTTAATTAATTTTGTTAGATTAAAATTATATTTAACTTAGGGGGGTGTTAGTGTTAGGGTTAGACTTAGCTTTAGGGGTTAATACATTTATTAGAATAGCGGTGAGCTCTAGTCGGCAGATTAGGGGTTAATAATTGAAGTTAGGTGTCGGCGATGTTAGGGAGGGCAGATTAGGGGTTAATACTATTTATTATAGGGTTAGTGAGGCGGATTAGGGGTTAATAACTTTATTATAGTAGCGCTCAGGTCCGGTCGGCAGATTAGGGGTTAATAAGTGTAGGCAGGTGGAGGCGACGTTGTGGGGGGCAGATTAGGGGTTAATAAATATAATATAGGGGTCGGCGATGTTAGGGCAGCAGATTAGGGGTACATAGGGATAATGTAAGTAGCAGCGGTTTACGGAGCGGCAGATTAGGTTTTAATAATAATATGCAGGGGTCGGCGATAGCGGGGGCGGCAGATTAGGGGTTAATAAGTGTAAGGTTAGGGGTGTTTAGACTCGGGGTACATGTTAGAGTGTTAGGTGCAGACGTAGGAAGTGTTACCGCATAGCAAACAATGGGGCTGCGTTAGGAGCTGAACGCGGCTTTTTTGCAGGTGTTAGGTTTTTTTTCAGCTCAAACAGCCCCATTGTTTCCTATGGGAGAATCGTGCACGAGCACGTTTTTGAGGCTGGCCGCGTCCGTAAGCAACTCTGGTATCGAGAGTTGAAGCTGCGTTAAAAATGCTCTACGCTCCTTTTTTGGAGCCTAACGCAGCCTTTATGTGGACTCTCAATACCAGAGTTATTTTTATGGTGCGGCCAGAAAAAAGCCGGCGTTAGTTTTTTGGGTCGTTACTGACAAAACTCCAAATCTAGCCGTAAAATTACAAAAAACAAACAAACTACCATTACAAAAATAACAAACAAAATTATCCAAAAAAATAAAAATTATTCCTAATTTAATCCCCCATTTAAAAAACAAAACAAAAACAACCCACACCAAAATAAAAAAAACCCTAATCTATAATAAACTACTAAGGGCCCTTAAAGGGGCCTTTTGTAGGGCATTGCCCTACAAAAATTTTTTTAACACTAACCCCAAAATCGGTACTCACAGTTGCTGAAGTCCGGTGAAAGATCTTCATCTCAGCGGCGAAGCATTTTCATCTAGGCGGCTGCATCTTCCTCCACCATGGGACCGGCATCTTCTTCATCCCTGCGGAGGTGGAGCAGTCGATGTGCGAAGGAGGAGGTCCAGACCAGCGAATAGAATGTGAGGTCAATCCGATTGGCTGATTGAATCAGCCAATCGGATTTTTCCTACCTTAATTCCGATTGGCTGATAGAATCTTGGATGACGTCATATAAAGGAAACTTCATTTGTCGGGTAGTTGTCGGGCCAGCAGGATGTTCCGCGTCGGAGGTCTGCAAGATGGAGCCGCGGTTGGATGAAGATAGAAGACACCGCTTGGATGAAGACTTCTACCGGATGGAGGACCTCTTCGTTGTATTTTTTTTTACAGGTAAAAGAGCTGATTACTTTGGGGCAATGCCCCGCAAAAAGCCCTTTTAAGGGCTGGTAAAAGAGCTGATTACTTTGTAATTTAGAATAGGGTAGGGCATTTTTTTTTATTTTGAGGGACTTTATTATTTTATTAGGGGTCTTAGATTAGGTGTAATTAGTTTAAACTTCTTGTAATTCTTTTTTATTTTCTGTAATTTAGTGTTTTTTTGTACTATAGTTTAGTTATTTAATTGAATTTAATTTTAGGTAATTGTAGTTAATTTATTTAATTAATTTAATGATAGTGTAGTGTTAGCTTTAATTGTAACTTAGGGTAGGATTTATTTTACAGGTAATTTTGTAAGTATTTTAGCTAGGTAGTTATTAAATAGTTAATAACTATTTAATAACTATTGTACCTGGTTAAAATAAATACAAAGTTGCCTGTAAAATAAAAATAAATCCTAAAATAGCTACAATGTAATAATTAATTATATTGTAGCTAGCTTTCGCCTAGATTTAGAGTTTTGGGGCCAAAGGGGTGCGTTAGCTATGCATGTTTTTTTCTGGCGCTGCTTCTAAACAACGCTGGTATTTAGAGTTCTCTGAAGGGCTGCGTTAGGCTCCAAAAAGGGAGCGTAGAGGCATATTTACCGCCACTTCAATTCTCAATACCAGCGTTGCTTATGGTAGCGGCTAGCTGGAAAAACGTGCTCGTGCACAATTCCCCCATAGGAAACAATGGGGCAGTTTGGGCTGAAAAAAAACCTAACACCTGCACAAAAGCAGCGTTAAGCTCCTAATGCAGCCCCATTGTTTCCTATGGGGAAACACTTTCTAAGTCTGCACCTAACACCCTAACATGTACCCTGAGTCTAAACACCCCTAACCTTACACTTATTAACCCCTAATCTTCCGCCCCCACTATCGCTGACCCCTGCATTATATTATTAACCCCAAATCTGCCGCTCCGTACACCGCCGCAACCTACATTATACCTATTTATCCCTAATAGGCTGCCACCTAACATCGCCAACCCCTATATTATATTTATTAACTCCTAATCTGCCGCCCCCAATGTCGCCGCTACCTACCTACACTTATTAACCCCTTATCTGCCAACCGAACCTCACCGCCTTTATAATAAATGTATTAACCCCTAAACCGCCGCACTCCTGCCTCGCAAACCCTATAATAAATAGTATTAACCCCTAATCTGCCCTCCCTAACATCGCTGATTCCTAACTTCAAGTATTAACCCCTAATCTGCCGACCGGACCTCGCCGCTACTCTAATAAATGTATTAACCCATAAAGCTAAGTCTAACCCTAACACCCCCCTAAATTAAATATAATTTTAATCTAACAAAATAAATGAAATATTATTAACTAAAGTCTTCCTATTTAAAACTAAATACTTACCTGTAAAATAAACCCTAATATAGCTACAATATAATGAATAATTATATTGTAGCTCTTTTAGGATCTATATTTATTTTACAGGCAACTTTGTATTTATTTTAACTAGGTACAATAGCTATTAAATAGTTATTTACAATTTAATAGCTACCTAGTTAAAATAATTACAAAATTACCTGTAAAATAAATCCTAACCTAAATTACAATTATACCTAACACTACACTATCAATAAATAAATTAAATCAATTAACTACAAGTACCTACAATTAAATAAACTAAACTAAATTACAAAAAAAAACAAACACTAAATTACAAAAAATAAAAAAAGATTACAAGAATTTTAAGCTAATTACACCTACTCTAAGCCCCCTAATAAAATAACAAAGCCCCCCCAAAAATTCCCTACCCTATTCTAAATTAAAATACTTAACAGCTCTATTACCTTATCAGCCCTTAAAAGGGCTTTTTGCGGGGCATGCCCCAAAGAAATCAGCTCTTTTGCCTGTAAAAAAAACACAATACCACCCCCAACATTACAACCCACCACCCACATACCCCTACTAACCCAAACCCCCTTAAATAAACCTAAAGCTACCCCCCTGAAGATCTCCCTACCTTGAGTCGTCTTTACCCAACCTGGCCGAATTCCGGAGCGGCAGAAGTCTTCATCCTATCCGGGCAGAAGAGGACATCCGGACCGGCAGACATCTTCATCCAAGCGGCATCTTCTATCTTCATCCATCCAACGAGGATTGGCTTCATCTTCAAGACCTTCCGGCGCGGAACATCCTTCTTCAACGACGACTACCCGACGAATGAAGGTTCCTTTAAGTGACGTCATCCAAGATGGCGTCCCTCGAATTCCGATTGGCTGATAGGATTCTATCAGCCAATCGGAATTAAGGTAGGAAAAATCTGATTGGCTGATTGAATCAGCCAATCAGATTCAAGTTCAATCAGATTGGCTGATCCAATCAGCCAATCAGATTGAGCTTGCATTCTATTGGCTGATCGGAACAGCCAATAGAAATATTATTTAGGTGTCGGTGATGTTAGGGGCAGCAGATTAGGGGTACATAGGGATAATGTAGGTGGTGGCGGTGTGCGGTCGGCAGATTAGGGGTTAAAATTTTTTATTAGAGTGTTGGCGATGTGGGGGGACCTCGGTTTAGGGGTACATAGGTAGTTTATGGGTGTTAGTGTACTTTAGAGCACAGTAGTTAAGAGCTTTATAAACCGGCATTAGCCCAGAAAGCTCTTAACTACTAACTTTTTTCTGTGGATGGAGTCTTGTCGGTAGAGGGTCTAAATACCAGCGTTAGGAAGATCCCATTGAAAAGATAGGATACGCAATTGCCGTAAGGGGATCTGCGGTATGGAAAAGTCGCGGCTTGGAAGTGAGCATTAGACCCTTTCCTGGCTGACTCTAAATACCAGCGGGCGGTAAAAAGCAGCGTTAAGAGCCCTTAACGCTGCTTTTGATGGCTAACGCAGAACTAGGCGTGTGTGTTTATTTTACAGGTATTTATTTTTAAATAGGAATAATTTAGTTAATAATAGTAAGTTTTATTTAGATTTTTTTTAAATAATATTTAAGTTAGGGGGGTGTTAGGGTTAGGGTTAGATTTAGGTTTAGGGGTTAATAAGTTTAATATAGTGGCGGCGGTGTAGGGGGCAGGATAGGGGTTAATAAGTTTAATATAGGTGGCGGTGGTATGGGGGGCAGGATAGGGGTTAATAAATTTAATATAGGGGGCGGCAGATTAGGGGTTAATAGGTATTATGTTGGTTGTGGGGGGTCTGGGAGGGGCGGTTTAGGGGTTAATATATTTATTATAGTTGCGGCGGGGTCCGGGAGCGGCGGTTTAGGGGTTAGTAAGTTTATTTAGTTGCGGTGGGCTCCGGGAGCGGCGGTTTAGGGGTTAATAAATTTAATGTGGGCGGCAGCGGTGTAGGGGGGACAGATTAGGGGTGTTTAGACTCGGGGTACATGTTAGGGTGTTAGGTGCAGACATTCCCATAGAAATCAATGGGATATCGGGCAGCAGGGAACATGAGCTTTCGCTGCTGTCAGACTCCCATTGATTCCTATGGGATCCGCCGCCTCCAGGGATTGAAAACCAAGTACACTGGGCCGGAAAAGTGCAGAGCGTACCTGCTAGTTCTTTGATAACTAGCAAAAGCAGTCAGATTGTGCCGAACTTGCGTTCGGCACATCTGTAGTGACGTAAGAATCGATCTGTGTCGGACTGAAACCGGCGGATCGTAGCTTACGTCACTAGATTCTACTTTTGACGGTCTCTAGCCTTTGATAACTAAGGCGAATCAGCCTCGCCACAAATACTCTGTGGAATTCCAGCGTATTTGCGGTTGACGGCTTGATAACTAGAGGCCATTGTCTGCTATTCCGCCTTCTAATAAATGTAAAAGATCTTTTAAAACTTCTCATAAAGTTGATGAAATTTCAAATGACAGAGAACATACTGAATTATCCTTCTCTGATGAGGATCTATCTGGTTCAGAAGATCCTACCTCAGATATTGACACTGACAAATCTACTTATCTCTTTAAGATGGAGTATATTCGTTCCTTGTTAAAAGAGGTGTTGATTACTTTGGATATTGAGGAAACTAGTCCTCTTGATACTAAAACTAGTAAACATTTAAATTCTGTTTATAAACCTCCTATGGTTACTCCAGAGGTTTTTCCAATTCCTGATGTTATTTCTGATATGATTTCAAAGGAATAGAATAGGCCTGGTACTTCTTTTATTCCTTCTTCTGGGTTTAAAAAGTTGTATCCTTTGCCAGCAGTTAGGTTGGAGTTTTGGGAAAAAAATCCCCAAGGTTGATGGGGCTATTTCTACTCTTGTCAAACGTACTACTATTCCTATGGAAGATAGTACTTCTTTTAAGAACCCCTTTAGATAGGAAACTTGAATCTTATCTAAGGAAAGCTTATTTATTTTCTGGCTACACTCTTAGGCCTGCTATATCCATGGCTGATGTTGCAGCTGCATCAACTTTTTGGTTGGAAAGCTTAGCGCAACAGGAAACAGATCCTGCTTTGTATAGCATTTTTTGCTTGCTTTAACATGCTAATCATTTTATCTGTGATGCTTTTTTTTAATATCATCAATATTGATGTTAAATCTATGTTTTTAGCTAGAAGAGCTTTGTGGCTCAAATATTGGAATGCTGACATGGTATCTAAGTTGAGATTACTATGTCTTTCTTTCCAAGGTAACAATTTATTTGGTTCTCAGTTGGATTCAATTATTTCAACTGTTACTGGGGGAAGGGAGTTTTTTTACCTCAGGATAAAAGATCTAAAGGTAAATCTAAAGCTTCTAATTGTTTTCGTTCTTTTCGACAAAATAAGGAACAGAAAGCTAATCCTTCCCCAAAGAATCTGGTTTCAATTGGAAACCTTCTTCAAGTTGGAATAAATCCAAGCCTTTTAAACCAAAGCCAGCCCCAAGTCCGCATGAAGGTGTGGCCCTCATTCCAGCTCAGCTGGTGGGGGGCAGATTAATTTTTTTCCAAAACATTTGGGCAGATTCTGTCCAAAATCAATGGATTCAGAGTATTGTCTCTCAAGGGTATCGAATAGGTTTCAGTGTAAGAAGATTTTTTCTCTCACACATTCCAACAAATCCAGTGAAGGCTCAGGCTTTTCTAAAGTGTGTTTCAGATCTAGAGCTTTCAGGGGTAATCATACCAGTTCCGTTTCAGGAACAGGGTCTTGGGTTTTATTCAAATCTATTCATTGTCCCGAAGAAAGAAAATTCATTCAGGCCAGTTCTTAATCAGAAAATCTTGAATCGTTTTGTAAGAGTGCCAACTTTCAAAATGGTTACTATAAGGAATATTCTGCCTTTCGCTCAGCATGGTCATAATATGTCCACGATAGACTTGCAGGATGCATATCTTCATATTCCGATTCATCCAGACCACCATCAGTTTCTAAGATTCTCTTTTCTAGACAAGGATTATCAATTTGTTGCTCTTCCATTTGGCCTAGCGACAGCTCCAAGAATTTTTTCAAAGGTTCTCTGTGCCCTACTCTCTGTAAACAGAGAACAGGGTATAGTGGTGTTTCCTTATTTGGACGATATCTTGGTATTAGCTCATTCTTTACATTCTGCCGAATCTCACATGAATCAACTAGTGTTGTTTCTTCAAAGACATGGTTGGAGGATCAATTTACCAAAAAGTTCCTTAATTCCTGGGATAAGGGTCAACTTTTAAGGTTTCCAAATAGATTCAGTGTCCATGACTGTGTCTCTAACAGACAAGGACAAATAAAATTGGTTTCAGCTTGTTGAAACCTTCAGTCTCAATAATTCCCTTCAGTGGCTATGTGCATGGAGGTTTTAGGCCTCATGACTGCAGCATTGGACGCGATCCCCTTTGCTAGTTTTCATATGAGACCTCTTCAGCTTTGTATGCTAAATCAATGGTGCAGGGATTATACAATTATATGACAATTTATATCCTTAAATCCCAATGTTCGACTCTCTCTGACTTGGTGGTTAGATCACCATTGTATAGTTCAAGGGGCTTCTTTTGTTTGTCCAATCTGGGCTGTAATCTCAACAGATGAGAAGTCTTTCAGGTTGGGGAGCTGTCTGGGGTTCTCTGACAGCACAAGGGGTTTGGAAATCTCAAGAGGTGAGATTACCAATCAATATTTTAGAACTCTGTGCTATTTTCAGGGCTCTTCAGGTTTAGCCTCTGTTAAAGAGAGAAACATTAATTTGTTTTCATACAGACAATATCACAACTGTGGCATATGTCAATCATCAGGGTGGGATTCACAGTCCCCTAGCTATGAAAGAAGTTTCTTGGATACTTTCTTGGTCCGAATCCAGCTCTTGTCTAATTTCTGCGGTACATATCCCAGGTGTAGACAATTTGGAAGCAGATTATCTCAGCCGTCAGACTTTACATCCGGGGGAGTGGTCTCTCCATCCAGATGTGTTTTTTCAGATTATTCAGATGTGGGGTCTTCCAGAAATAGATCTGATGGCTTCCCATCTAAACAAGAAACTTCCCAGGTACTTGTCCTTGTCCAGGGATCCTCAGGCGGAATCGATGGATGCATTAGCAGTTCCTTGGTTTTACCAACCTGCTTATATCTTCCTGCCTCTAGTTGTTCTTCCAAGAGTGATCTCCAAGATCATCATGGAACGATTGTGTTTCTGGAAGCAGCAGCATGTCCTCACAGGTTCTGGTATGCGGATCTTGTCCGTATGTCCAGTTGCCAACCTTGGCCACTTCCTTTAAGACCAGACCTTCTGTCTCAAGGACCGTTTTTCCATCAGGATCTCAAATCTTTAAATTTGAAGGTATGGAAATTGTATGCTTAGTGCTAAGTCATAGAGGTTTCTCTGCCTCAGTGATTGATACTATGTTACAGGCTCATAAATCTGTTTCTAGGAAGATTTATTATCGAGTTTGGAAGTGTTCTTCTCATAAATTCTCCTGGCATTCTTTTAGAATTCCTAGAATTTTACAGTTTCTTCAGGATGGTTTGGATAAAGGTTTGTCTGCAAGTTCCTTGAAGGGACAAATCTCTGCTCTTTCTGTTTTTTTTTCACAGAAAGATTGCTAAGCTTCCTTATATTCACTGTTTTGTGCAGGCTTTGGTCCGTATCAAGCCTGTCATTAAATCAATCTCTCCTCCTTGGAGTCTTAATTTGCGTTTGAAGGCTTTACAGGCACCTCCTATTGAGCCCATGCATTCTTTGTATATTAAACTACTTTCTTGGAAAGGGTTGTTCCTTTTGGCTATCTCTTCTGCTAGAAGAGTTTCCAAATTATATGCTTTCTTGTGAGTCTCCTTTTCTAATTTTCCACCAGGATAAGGCCGTTACCTAAAGTTGTGAATTCTAACAACATTAATAGGGAAATTGTTGTTCCCTCTTTGTTTCCTAATAATAAGAATTCTTTGGAGAGATCTTTACATTCTCTGGATGTTGTAAGAGCTTTGAAATATTATGTTGAAGCTACTAAAGATTTCAGGAAGACTTCTAGTCTATTTGTTGTTTTTTTCTGGTCCTAGGAAAGGTCAGAAAGCTTCTGCCATTTCATTGGCATCCTGGTTAAAGCTTTTGATTCATCAGGCTTAATTGGAGTCGGGTCAGGTCCCGCCTCAGAGAATCACAGCTCATTCTACTAGATCAGTTTCCACTTTGTGGGCATTTAAAAATGAAGCTTCAATTGATCAGATTTGCAAAGCAGCAACTTTGTCTTCTTTGCATACATTTACTAAATTCTCATAAATAAAAAGAGAGAAGCGCTCAACTTGGGAAGTACAAATAGCATAATAGCTTGTTCTATGGCTAGTTACCACCCTAGAAGCAGCCTCTTTTTGCTCAATATGTGCCTTTCACAGAGAAGAACTTTCCTGTACCATATCAGTCTGATCCTGACATAACAGTGCAGTCCAGCCCCGAAATTCCAGGCAATCCCTCTCTGAACGAGAGAAAGGGCAAAACCCCAGACGTACGTTTTGGCCTATTGTGGGCCTCGTCAGTGAGGTGCAGCTATATCCCTCTAGGCACACTGAGCAACGGGTCCACGTCTGGATTCCCGCATCACGCTTAGGGAGATTTCCCTAAGTGTCATAATTTGCATAAATAAAAATAGAGAAGCGCTCAACCTGGGAACGAACAATAGCATAATAGCTTGTTCTATGGCTAATTACCACCCTAGAAGCAGCCTCTTTTTGCTCAATATGTGCCTTTCACAGAGAAGAACTTTCCTGTACCATATCAGTCTGATCCTGACATAACAGTGCAGTCCAGCCCCGAAATTCCAGGCAATCCCTCTCTGAACGAGAGAAACGGCAAAACCCCAGACGTACGAGTCGGCTTATTGTAGGCCTCGTTAGTGAGGTGCAGCCATATCCCTCTAGGCACACTGAGCAATGGGTCCACGTCTGGATTCCCGCATCACGCTTAGGGAGATTTCCCTAAGTGTCATAATTTGCATAAATAAAAATAGAGAAGCGCTCAACCTGGGAACGAACAATAGCATAATAGCTTGTTCTATGGCTAGTTACCACCCTAGAAGGAGCCTCTTTTTGCTCAATATGTGCCTTTCACAGAGAAGAACTTTCCTGTAGCATATCAGTCTGATCCTGACTTAACAGTGCAGTCCAGCCCCGAAATACCAGGCAATCCCTCTCTGAACGAGAGAAAGGGCAAAACCCCAGACGTATGTTTCGGCCTATTGTGGGCCTCGTCAGTGAGGTGCAGCCATATCCCTCTAGGCACACTGAGCAACGGCTCCACGTCTGGATTCCCGCATCACACTTAGGGAGACTTCCCTAAGTGTCATAATTTGATAAATAAAAAGAGAGAAGCGCTCAACCTGGGAACGAACAATAGCATAATAGCTTGTTCTATGGCTAGTTACCACCCTAGAAGCAGCCTCTTTTTGCTCAATATGTGCCTTTCACAGAGAAGAACTTTCCTGTAGCATATCAGTCTGATCCTGACTTAACAGTGCAGTCCAGCCCCGAAAAACCAGGCAATCTCTCTCTGAACGAGAGAAAGGGCAAAACCCCAGACGTACGTTTCAGCCTATTGTGGGCCTCGTCAGTGAGGTACAGCCATATCCCTCTAGGCACACTGAGCAACGGGTCCACGTCTGGATTCCCGCATCACACTTAGAGAGACTTCCCTAAGTGTCATAATTTGCATAAATAAAAAGAGAGAAGCGCTCAACCTGGGAACGAACAATAGCATAATAGCTTGTTCTATGGCTAGTTACCACCCTAGAAGCAGCCTCTTTTTGCTCAATATGTGCCTTTCACAGAGAAGAACTTTCCTGTAGCATATCAGTCTGATCCTGACTTAACAGTGCAGTCCAGCCCCAAAATACCAGGCAATCCCTCTCTGAACGCGAGAAAGGGCAAAACCCCAGACGTACGTTTGGGCCTATTGTGGGCCTCGTCAGTGAGGTGCAGCCATATCCCTCTAGGCACATTGAGCAACGGGTCCACGTCTGGATTCCCGCATCACACTTAGGGAGACTTCCCTAAGTGTCATAATTTGTATAAATAAAAAGAGAGAAGCGCTCAACCTGGGAACGAACAATAGCATAATAGCTTGTTCTATGGCTAGTTACCACCCTAGAAGCAGCCTCTTTTTGCTCAATATGTGCCTTTCACAGAGAAGAACTTTCCTGTAGCATATCAGTCTGATCCTGACTTAACAGTGCAGTCCAGCCCCGAAATACCAGGTAATCCCTCTCTGAACAAGAGAAAGGGCAAAACCCCAGACGTACGTTTCAGCCTATTGTGGGACTCGTCAGTGAGGTGCAGCCATATCCCTCTAGGCACACTGAGCAACGGGTCCATGTCTGGATTCCCGCATCACACTTAGGGAGACTTCCCTAAGTGTCATAATTTGCATAAATAAAAATAGAGAAGCGCTCAACCTGGGAACGAACAATAGCATAATAGCTTGTTCTATGGCTAGTTACCACCCTAGAAGCAGCCTCTTTTTGCTCAATATGTGCCTTTCACAGAGAAGAACTTTCCTGTAGCATATCGGTCTGATCCTGACTTAACAGTGCAGTCCAGCCCCGAAATACCAGGCAATCCCTCTCTGAACGAGAGAAAGGGAAAGACCCCAGACGTACGTTTAGGCCTATTGTGGGCCTCGTCAGTGAGGTGCAGCCATATCCCTCTAGGCACACTGAGCAACGGGTCCACGTCTGGATTCCCGCATCACACTTAGGGAGACTTCCCTAAGTGTCATAATTTGCATAAATAAAAATAGAGAAGTGCTCAACCTGGGAACGAACAATAGCATAATAGCTTGTTCTATGGCTAGTTACCACCCTAGAAGCAGCCTCTTTTTGCTCAATATGTGCCTTTCACAGAGAAGAACTTTCCTGTAGCATATCAGTCTGATCCTGACTTAACAGTGCAGTCCAGCCCCGAAATACCAGGCAATCCCTCTCTGAACGAGAGAAAGGGAAAGACCCCAGACGTACGTTTCAGCCTATTGTGGGACTCGTCAGTGAGGTGCAGCCATATCCCTCTAGGCACACTGAGCAACGGGTCCATGTCTGGATTCCCGCATCACACTTAGGGAGACTTCCCTAAGTGTCATAATTTGCATAAATAAAAATAGAGAAGCGCTCAACCTGGGAATGAACAATAGCATAATAGCTTGTTCTATGGCTAGTTACCACCCTAGAAGCAGCCTCTTTTTGCTCAATATGTGCCTTTCACAGAGAAGAACTTTCCTGTAGCATATCAGTCTGATCCTGACTTAACAGTGCAGTCCAGCCCCGAAATACCAGGCAATCCCTCTCTGAACGAGAGAAAGGGAAAGACCCCAGACGTACGTTTAGGCCTATTGTGGGCCTCGTCAGTGAGGTGCAGCCATATCCCTCTAGGCACATTGAGCAACGGGTCCACGTCTGGATTCCCGCATCACACTTTCTCTCGTTCAGAGAGGGATTGCCTGGTATTTTGGATCTGGACTGCACTGTTAAGTCAGGATCAGACTGATATGCTACAGGAAAGTTCTTCTCTGTGAAAGGCACATATTGAGCAAAAAGAGGCTGCTTTTAGGGTGGTAACTAGCCATAGAACAAGCTATTATGCTATTGTTCGTTCCCAGGTTGAGCGCTTCTCTCTTTTTATTTATGCAAATTATGACACTTAGAGAAGTCTCCCTAAGTGTGATGCGGGAATCCAGACGTGGACCCATTGCTCAGTGTGCCTAGAGGGATATGGCTGCACCTCACTGACGATGCCCACAATAGGCCCAAACGTATCGTCTGGGGTTTTGTCGTTTCTCTCATACAGAGAGGGATTGCCTGGTATTTCAGGGCTGGACTGCACTGTTAAGTCAGGATCAGACTGATATGCTACAGGAAAGTTCTTCTCTGTGAAAGGCACATATTGAGCAAAAAGAGGCTGCTTCTAGGGTGGTAACTAGCCATAGAACAAGCTATTATGCTATTGTTCGTTCCCAGGTTGAGCGCTTCTCTCTTTTTATTTATGCAAATTATGACATTTGGGGAAATCTCCCTAAGTGTGATGCGGGAATCCAGACGTGGACCCGTTGTCAGTGTGCCTAGAGGGATATGGCTGCACCTCACTAACGAGGCCTACAATAAGCCGACTCGTACATCTGGGGTTATGCCGTTTCTCTCGTACAGAGAGGGATTGCCTGGTATTTCGGGTCTGGACTGCACTGTTAAGTCAGGATCAGATTGATATGCTACAGGAAAGTTCTTCTCTGTGAAAGGCACATATTGAACAAAAAGAGGCTGCTTCTAGGGTGGTAACTAGCCATAGAACAAGCTATTATGCTATTGTTCGTTCCCAGGTTGAGCGCTTCTCTCTTTTTATTTACTAAATTCTACCTGTTTGATGTATTTGCCTCTTCGGAAGCAGTGTTTGGTAGAAAAGTTCTTCAGGCAGCTGTTTCAGTTTGAGTCTTCTGCTTATGTTTTAAGTTTTTTATTTTCAATTATGAGAAAAAATCTTATTTTTTTGGATGTGGATTTAAGAAATTGATAATAGAAGTAGATTAGAAAGTTGCTTAAAATTGCATTCTATGGGGGAGATTTATCAAGCAGCCAATGCTTGATAAGTTAAGAAGCAGCGGTCGTAAGGTGGCGGACTGCAATCATCCCGATCAGATACAATCAGGATGATTGTCACCCCGTGCTAATGGTAATTGACATTGCACAAGCATTTTACCAGAAATGCTTGTGCAATTTTAAATGCCGACAGCGTATGCTACAGCAAATCATGTCGGCCCCCCATTTGCTAAATCGGCCCCTCTATCTGATTTAATGAAAGAAAAAATCTGGCTATCCCTTTAATATACACACATTAGTTTGCATACACACATATACAATATATACAATCACATTTCTTTTAATACAAATACAAATCACATTCACCTTTTTTTTTGTAT
This sequence comes from Bombina bombina, assembly GCF_027579735.1. NCBI lineage: Eukaryota > Metazoa > Chordata > Amphibia > Anura > Bombinatoridae > Bombina > Bombina bombina. Next base: position 1,003,337,690 of record NC_069504.1, on the reverse strand, counting down.
TTCATTTCCTTAACCCCATATCCCTATCTGCCTTTTGTTTGCATTTAATTAACCCCATATCCCCCTTCCCATCTTCTTTTTTTTATTATTTAGTTATTTATACATTTAGCCCATCCCTTTTTTGATTGACATCCCTTTTTGTTTCTTTTAAAAAAATCCAATCTTATTTTTTGTATTTTTTGTATTTTTTGATACATTTTTTTTTTAATATTTAGCCCATCCCTTTTTTTATTTCCATCCCTTTTTTTAAGCCTCCCCCCCCCCCCACACCTTTTTTCTTTTAATTTTTTTGTATGGATCTAGGTTAGTGTAAGTTAGGGTCTAGATGTCTGCTGGCCCCTCAGGTGTGAAGGGCAAGCTAAGGTTGGAGAGGTACTTAGAGGAGGAGAAGGAGGCTTTGCTTAAGGCCTATTTGGAGAAGGCACCCCAACTTGAGAATCCAAACCTTAGGCCTAGCCTCTGCAACCGCCTGTGGAAAGCGATCAGAGATGCAGTCAGATGCTTAGGTCGCAATAAGTCATTAAGTAGCATAAAACATAGTTATCATGACTGCTCGAGGGAGACAAAGTCCAAGTAGGCCCATTCAAGTTATGGGAGGAGAGGATGACCAATGTCATCTCTGGATCAGCTGTCCTAGGCTGTAAGGAACAATGGACACATCAAAACATTCCTAGGTAGGCGAGGAGAAGTAATGTTTTACATGGTGCAAAGTTTGATTTCCACATTAACATAAGTGCATCTCTACATAGTTTTAGTATATACATTCAACATGATCTGGAGTGGCTATCTGATCAAACAAGCATATATATAGATTTAAATTAGTTCTATCTATAGTATATATCCACAAAGTGTATAATAATCAAATGTCGCTTGAAGACACAATCAATAAACATTATACACTTCTGGTTAAATTATTTTACATTTTTTCACAAAAAATAAATAAAACAATATATATATATGTATATATGTATATAAATATGTTTGATTTTTTTTATTCTAAAATGTAATATGTTTCATCAGATTAATTAATCATAACAATTTATGTTTCAGGTTCAGAATATGAGTATGAATCTTCAACAAGACAAGAGGCCAGTGATGTGCCACAATTTAGTGAGGAGGAGGAAGATGTATTTGTTGAAGGATCCTCATATCTGAGTCTGCTAGAAGCGGATAATCAACAGCCAAAGGCCTATGAAGTTGCGAATGGCCCATCCCCATCCTCATCAGGGAGGACATTACATCTGTTGGGTTATGAAGAGCAGCACCAGCAGATGCATCCCCCACAGCCGCATCCTTCTCTGCAGCACCAGCAGATGCATCCCCACAGCCGCATCCTTCTCTGCAGCACCAGTAGATGCATCCCCCACAGCCGCATCCTTCTCTGCAGTACCAGCAGATGCATCCCCCACAGCTGCATCCTTCTCTGCAGCACCAGCAGATGCATCCCCCACAGCCGCATCCTTTTCTGCAGAACCAGCAGATGCATCCCCCACAGCTGCATCCTTCTCTGCAGCATCCTTTTGGGCCACAACCACTGCAACATTTGTACTTTATGCCCCCTCAGGAGCATGTACAGCACCCTCCTATAGCACAACAAATAACACCACCAGCCACCACTACCAATGTTTGGCCAACATTGTAGATTGAGCCACCCTTACAGTCCCCAAGACAGAGTGACAACCCTGAGCACAGCCAAGAATATGTGCCTGAAACACCAAATGAGCGACAAGTCCCCCCCCATGGAACCTAATATTCCCTTCCAATCCCAGCAGGAGAGACTATTGCAGCTCATACAAAGACAGATGGACCTATCCAGGCTCCAGCAGCAGCATGCAATAAGAAGGCAACAGATCAAAATGGATATGCTTAATGCAACACTTGTCCGCCTGACCGAGGCAGTTAAAAGGCATGTTGACAGACCGCAAACTCCCTCCTCTCTTACGTCCTCTGTCATCTCCCTGCAGGACCCTGAGTCAAGGGTGGTGCCCTCCCAAGCAGCTGTTGGGCGCCGCACGAGACACCACACTATCCCCCCAAATACCTCTTCTCCCAAAGCCAAGTCCTGCCGCAGGCATTAATTGTTTCAATTATTATTTAGCAAATTCTTTTAATTTTTTTAAACTTTATTATAAAACACTTTTTTTTAAGTGTGAGTTCCATCTTACAAGAACAAAAGAGCGAGAGGAGCGTAATAAAACTTGGCTTTTTTTCCACAAGTTAAAATCGAACTTCTAGAAAATAGCATCCAGCAATAGCCCATACTTGACAGGAAACAACTTACACATTTCGGCTGCATGCCATACTCATAGCTGACACAATACTCGAAGACTTGATTCCATCTCATTGGTTCACATGCATATTACATCACTAATGAGCTTGCAGCTTCATTTGCATTAAAAGCTTTATGCCATTGCTTATACACCATTGTATCCATACAAACACCAGGTGTTTCATTTATTACGATGCTGTATTAACTGCTAGTCATTGATAATTTCACTTAACATAACTTAGTTATGGATACTCTTCAATGAACCTACTCTTTTCCCCAGTGCTAATACTGATTAGAACTAATTCTTATAGTAAATATATAAATGGTCACGAATGAATAATAAAGGGAAGACGGTTAAGTCTCCCAACACAATATAAATATATTATTTATTTCTTTATTTATTATTAATATGGTGGTTAACTGGTAGGTCCAGACTTCCCTATGATCAGTATCGTATTTACAATGAAGGATTGCCGCCATTGGGCGTAAGCGAGCATGGCTTTACTGTGATTGTACATGGTTTGTACTGGGTGGTCTTATTTTGGGCCACATTATCTTCCTGTTATTTATCTGTAACAGTAAGTGCATTCAGGGTCTCCTCCTATGGGGAACTATCTTTATTGAGTTCCATCTTACACCTATGCCAAATATTTAATTTATAAATTATTTCTGAATAATATCAATTTTTTGCTTTATAATAACAGCTTCAATTGATATTTTACTTTCACATGATGTAAATATGCAAGTGTACATTGTTTATAAATGTTTGTGTCCTTATTTCAACAATATTATCCCATTTAAGAATACTTAAAGAAATGTTTTAGAAATTCATACAGTGTATGCTGTTTCACATTAGTCTACTTGCATGTGCAAATAATGTTATAACGAATGATCCTGAAGCAAATGTTGGTTGCTCCTTCAGAACAAGTTATTAAGGGTATCCAGTTGTAGAAATCTTGAAAGCAAATCCTCATTCCTGTTGATATGGCCAAATACCTTGCATTCATGCTTATAGTACTGTGTCTAAAGGGACAGTAAATGCATAATTAGACATTCGTGATTTAGACAGAGCATACTATTTTAAACAACTTTTCAATTTCCTTCTATTATTTAATTTGCTTCCTTCTCTTGTTATCCTTTGCTGAACGGTTTATCTAGGTAAGCTCAGGAGCAGCAAAGAACCTTGGTTCTAGCTGCTGATTGGTGGCTACATATATATATATATATATATATATATATATATATAAATATACACCGATTGTCATTGGCTCACCCAGGTGTTCAATTAGAAATGAGTAGTGCATTGCTGCTCCTTCAACAAAGCTTAACAAGAGAATGAAACAAATTTGATAATAAAAGTAAAATGGAAAGTTGTTTAAAATTGTATGTTCTACCTAAATCATGAAAGAAAAATGTTGTGTTTCATGTACATTTAATGAAAGATTGTAAAAGTCTACCTAGCATAACTAAAACACTCCTTTTTGTCAAGTATATTATAAAATATATTGACATAATATAAATGCATTTCTATTATATTTAAGCAAGCACTGTGATGTATGCAGAACATAGATTGTGATGGCCATGATATAGAGGTGATAAATATATTTTAATAGACATCATATGAACAGACACAGGCTCTCCCTGGGACCAATGCACAATATACTTTAAAATTGTTTAAATAACTCCATGTTTAAGATAATACTTCCAAATTTGAGAACTTATTATTTGATATTTGTCACTCATTTTATTTTTCGTATATTCACAAATATAGCAAATGTATACTCTGTTTGAGCAAACATAATAGTACATATAATTTAAAATATTATTAATATGCCGCATAATACTTTAATGTGTCATTATATTTTTAACCCCATTACGACCAACAACGTACTGGGTACGTCCTACAAAAAATGGTCGTTAACAACCAAGGATGTACCTTGTACGTCGTTTGTGTTTTCAAGCGGTGGAAGCGATCCTGATCTCTTCCAGCCGCTTTAATGTTATTGCAGTGATGTCTCGATATTGAGGCATCCGGCAATAACATTTTTTTAGCCATCTGATGCAGAGAGAGCCACTCTGTGGCCCTCTCTGCATCGGCCATCGATTTTCACGATCGTTGGTGGGTGGGAGTCGTTGCAGTTAGGCGGGTGGGTGACCATCGATGGGGGATGTGTGTCAGAAGGGGGATCACGTGCGGGGGCGCCGGTAGGGCGAGGGCGGACGGGAGCGGGTGGGAATGCTACACTATGGCATAATTTGTTAAGGATAAGGTGGGAGAGAGGAGTGGAGGAAATTTTATCTAAGGGATCTAGGAGGGGGTGGGGGTTGGTTATTGAGGGGGGCAGCTACACTACAGAAAAATATTTAAAAATAAAAAAAAATACCAAATTTTATGGCAAACTGGGTACTGGCAGATAGCTGTCAGTACACAAGATGACGCACAATAAGGTAGAGGGGGAGGGTTAGAGAGTTGTTTGTGGGGGGATTAGGGAGGTTGGGGGCTAAGGGGGGATGCTACACAGCAGAATACTTAAAGTGAAGGTCAATTTGGATGAATTAGTGCCCGTTTTTTAATAAACCTATTAAAAACAAGGGCACTTTATTTAATCAAAATTAACATTTCACTCCTTTTCTTCGAAAACTTACCTTTTAATCCTGAAAGCCGCTCCAGTGATTCCCCCGGCCGTTGGAAGCCTCTTCTTACATCAGAAATGACGAATCCGGCTTCCTCCAATCACGGCTTTCCCCCGGGGGATCATGGCCTGATGCTGTGATTGGAGGAAGCCGGATTCATCATTTTGGACCTGCGAAGAGGGCTTGCGATGGGCGGAGAAAGCGCTGGAGCGGCTTGCAGGATTTAAAGGTAAGTTATTGAAGAAAAGTAGTGAAATGTCAATTTTGATGAATTAAAGTGCCCTTGTTTTTAATAGGATTATTAAAAACCGGCACTTATTCATCAAAATTGACCATCACTTTAAGATGGCGGGGACAATTGTGGGGTGGGAGAGGGAAGAGAGCTGTTAGGGAGGGATCAGGGGTGGGATGTGTCAGGTGGGAGGCTGATCTCTACACTAAAGTTAAAATTAACCCTGCAAGCTCCCTACTAGCTACCTAATTAAACCCTTCACTGCTGGGCATAATACAAGCGTGGTGTGCAGCGGCATTTAGCGGCCTTCTAATTACCAAAAAGCAACGCCAAAGCCATCATTTCAATTTATATAGAAATAAGTGAACACTTGGCTCTCTGAAGCCTTGGCTCTTTGTGCCCTGTGCTTCTAAGTGCCCTGTGTTACAAGTGCCGAGTTAAGAACTGGAGTTAGAAACTGGAGGGGGAAACTGCAGTCCCACTAACAGGTAAAACCTACTAACTATACACCTGCACAATGCTTTCAATGTATTTTCTGCTATCTCTGTCTGCCCTTTTCCTAAAAATCACTGCACTTCCCTGTAGCAACAATAACCCACACACTATCCTTATCTCACCCTCCCTTCTCTCATCCCCTATGCTGTCCTCTCATGAACTACTTTGTCTCCTTAGAAATACTTCCCCATCTAACTCTCCTGTGTCTAATCATACCCGCTCCTACAAGTCCCCCTCTCACCTTCTGTCACTCACACTCCTTCTACTGCTTGCTGCTGGTGACATCTATCCTAACCCTGGCCCTGCAGCATTAACCACACTTTTACACTCTCACTCAGTCCCCCACTGCAAAAACTCTAGGTCACGCAATCCTAACAATCTCATCTCTATTAACACACAGCGCTTATCCCCTCTCTTTTCTTGTGCTCTTTGGAATGCACGCTCTGTCTGTAACAAACTAACAACTGTTCATGACCTTTTTATTTCTAATGCTTTCAATCTTCTAGCAATTACTGAAACCTGGTTATCATCTTCTGACACTGCTTCCATTGCTGCTCTCACGCACGGTGGTCTCCACTTTAGCCACACACCTAGGCCAGGTGATAGACATGGTGGCAGTGTTGGAATCTTACTCTCCCCCTCCTGCTCCTTTCAGCACCTGCAGCCTCATCCATCTCTCTCCTTTTCCTCCTTTGAAGTTCACTGCATCCGGCTATTCTCCCCCCTCTCCCTCAGGGTGGCAGTTATCTATCGTCCCCCTGGACCAACCTCCCAATTCCTTGATAACTTTGCTGCCTGGCTTTCTCACTTTCTCTCTACAAATACACAAAAAATGCTTTAATCCTGGGGGACTTCAACATCCCCATTGATAACCCATCTGCCCCTGCTGCCTTTAAACTTCTCTCACTCACAAACTCCTTTGGTCTCTCACAATCCACCATATTCCCTACTCAGCGCGATGGACACTCTATTGATCTAGTATTCTCCTACCTCTGCTCTCCCTCTGACGCCACCTGTCTCCCATTTCCCATCTCAGACCACCATCTGCTCACCTTTAAGCTTAATATACAGGCTAAACCTACTTCTCCCCCTCACCCCCGCACCTGTAGAAATCTGCACACTGTGGATCCTCTACAACTCTCCAACCTTATTCAAAAACACCTTCCCCACACTTCCACAATATCCTGCCCTGACCTTGCTACAACCCACTATAACAGTACTCTCTCCTCGGCACTGGACACTTTCGCTCCTCCCCAAATATGCGTCGTCAGCTCCAACCCTGGCACTCTAACCAAACACGCTACCTGCAAAAATGCTCCCGTGCTGCTGAACGTGCCTGGAGGAAATCCCGCTCTGAATCAGATTTCCTTCACTATAAGTTCATTCTTTATTCTTACTCCTCTGCCCTTCACTTAGCCAAGCAAACCTACTTCTCTTCTCTTATATCTACTCACTCCACAAACCCTAAACGTCTCTTCTCCATTTTCAACTCTCTCCTTTACCCACCTTCACCACCCCCTTCATCTGCCTTTAGTGCTCAAGACCTGGCAGACTACTTTTTCAACAAAACAATTACCATCCGAAGTAATATCCCAACACAAGTCTGCAACCTTCCATCTCTGCCCCCGGCAACCCCCTCCACCACTCTCAGCACCTTCCCCCCTACCTCTGAGAATGAAGTGAGTTCCCTATTGTCTTCCTCACACCTCACTACCTGCCCACTTGACCCTATCCCTTCACATCTAATACCGTCTCTGTCTTCTACCCTCACTCCAGCTCTTACTCACATATTTAACCTATCCCTTACTATCGGTTCATTCCCATCTTCCTTCAAACATGCAAAGGTCACCCCCATCCTCAAAAAACCCTCCCTCGACCCCAATTCTCCTGCAAACTACCGCCCCATATCACTGCTTCCGCTAGCTTCAAAAGTCCTGGAAAAACTAGTCTTCGATCGCTTAACCCACTTCTTGTCCTCCAACTCACTGCTTGACCCCTTACAATCTGGCTTCCGTTCCCAACACTCAACTGAGACTGCCCTCACCAAAGTTACTAATGATCTTCTTTCTGCTAAAAAAATGGCCACTACTCAATACTTATCTTACTTGATCTGTCTGCTGCCTTTGACACAGTTGACCATCCCCTTCTCCTACGGACTCTCAGCTCCTTTGGGCTCTCTGACACTGCCCTTTCCTGGATCCACTCTTATCTCTCTAATAGGTCCTTTTCTGTCTCCTTTGCTGGTGGCGACTCCTCTCCATTGCCTCTGTCTGTTGGAGTACCTCAAGGCTCTGTTCTGGGTCCCCTACTCTTCTCTATTTATACATCCTCACTGGGAAAACTTATCAGTAGCTATGGCTTCAACTACCACCTCTATGCTGATCATACCCAGATCTACCTATCCGCCCCTTCACTCTCTCCTTCTATCCTTGCTCACATCAATGTCTGCTTATCTGGCATTTCTTCTTGGATGGCCTCTCACCACCTAAAAATCAATATGTCCAAGACTGAGCTCCTTCTAATCCCCCTCTCTAATTCTACCCCGGTTTCTAACTTTTCAATCACTGTTGGTGATACCACTATCCCCCCATCACCCCAAGTCCGTGTCCTAGGAGTTACACTTGACTCCAATCTGTCCTTCATTCCCCACATCCAATTGTTCTCTTCCTCCTGTCGCAACCATCTACGCAATATCTCCAAAATCCGTCCATTTCTGAGTGCTGAAACTACTAAACAGCTAGTCCACTCCCTGGTAATCTCCCGACTTGACTACTGTAATAACCTACTAACTGGCCTCCCTCTCTCCCGCCTCTCCCCTCTTCAATCCATCCTAAATGCCTCTGCTAGGCTAATCCACCTCTCCCGACGCTCTGTATCTGCTGCACCTCTCTGCGAGTCCCTTCACTGGCTACCCATCCACAGCAGAATTAAATTCAAAATTCTCATCCTGACCTACAAAGCCCTTACCAACGTAGCCCCCCCCCTACCTGTCCTCACTCATCAAGAAATATACTCCAGCCCGCTCCCTAAGATCCAACAATGACCTGCTCCTTGCATCTTCTACCATCACCTCATCCCATGCCAGGCTACAGGACTTCTCTCGTGCAGCACCAACCATCTGGAATGCACTTCCCAGAGCTGTTAGACTTTCCCCTAACCTTTCCTCCTTTAAATGCTCCCTAAAGACCTTTCTGTTCATGGAAGCCTATATCTAAATCAGTAAAAAATGAATTCTACCTGCCTAACTGCTGCCCCATCTAACTCCACACTAACATCATTCTCACCTTTGCAGTCCCCACCTCCTGTTTCTCACCCTCCTACCATCTAGATTTTAAGTTCCCACTGGAACAGGGCCCTCAATTCCCCCTGTATTTGTTTTGTTAAACTTTGGTGTCTTCTATATTGTATTGTACTGTACTTTTATCTTTGTACCCATGGACAGCGCTGCGGAATCTGTTGGCGCTTTATAAATAAAGAATAATAATAATAATATATGTTTGCTATTTCTGAACAAAGGGGATCCCAGAGAAGCTTTTACAACTATTTGTGCCATAATTGCACAAGCTGTTTGTAAATAATTTCAGTGAGAAACCTAAAATTTATGAAAAAGTTTGTGAAAAAGTGAACTTTTTTTTTTTATTTGATCGCATTTAGCGAAATATACCAACATGGGCCTAGATCAATACTTTGGGTTGTCTTCTAAAAAAATATATATACATGTCAAGGGATATTCAGGGATTACTGACAGATATCAGTGTTCCAATGTAACTATTGCTAATAGCAAAGTGCTACTTGTATTTATTTCCCTATAACTTGCAAAAAAGCAAAGAACATGTAAACATTGGGTATTTCTAAACTCAGGACAAAATTTAGAAACTATTTAGTATGGTTGTTTTTTTGGTGGTTGTAGATGTGTAACAGATTTTGGGGGTTACATTTAGAAAAAGTGTCTTTTTTTCCATATTTTCATCATATTTATAAATTTTTTTATAGTAAATTACATGATATGATGAAAATAATGGTATCTTTCGAAAGTCCATTTAATGACGAGAAAAACGGTATATAATATGTGTGGGTACAATAAATGAGTAAGAGGAAAATTACAGCTAAACACAAACACCGCAGAAATGTAAAAATAGGCTTGGTCCCAAACGGTCAGAAAATGGAAAAGTGCTGTGGTTCTAAGGGGTTAATGAATCAAAATGATAAAAAAGATTTTCACATTGAAGTCATCATTATAAAAATGTATTTGTTTTTTGACATTATTATTGTATTTTAATTTATATCTGGTAACAATGGCCTTCCAATGTGCAATTTTAGGGGATTGTATGTAGTGATAATCTATGCACCTTTTTATTCTTAAAATGGTTTTGATTTGTCCTTTTAAAATTAACAATTGACATCATAATTTCATTTCAAGGGACATAAAAACCCACATATTTTCTTTCACGAATCAGATGGAACATACACTTTGAAACAAATTTACACTTTAATTATACTTTAAAATATTCTTCATTTTCTTGTAATCCTTTGTGTAAAAGCTTAAAAGTAGGTTCAGGAGTGTGCATGTGTCTGTAACACTATTTGGTAGCAGTTTTCTATAATTTAATACATTTTTAAAATCAATAGATGACAGCACTATTTCCTGTCATGTAGTACTTCAAACATGTGCACGCTATCTACATATCTCTTCAACAATAAATAATAAAAGAATGAAGCAAATTTGATAATAGCAATTAATTGTAAACTTTAAATAAAAAAATAAAAAATCTCTAACTCAAGCATGAACAAAATATTTTGGGTTTCTTGTTCCTTTCAGCAGACCTCAAAACAGGATTGTCTTGTTAGATGACATATGCAACTTTGAAAGTGTGTATGCAAAATCAACTTAAAGATAAATGCAGAGATTAGTACAAAGCTTTAAATAAAGAAAAAAATTCAACATAACAATAAGAAAAATGTACACATATATTAGACACACACTGGATAAGTTTAAATTAATTATTTTATTTATGTTTATATAGGTCACAAATAAAAGATTACATTTCCAGATATTTATAAATGCAAGCAAATAATATATTTAAATATAATTGTATTTTCCAATGTATTGATATATGTAATATATATTGCATCCCTAGGCATAGGTCTAGTTTGAAATATGTAAATATATGCTTGCATATTCTTGCATATATTTTTAAATGTACATATATATTGATATTTAAATAAGAACACAAGTGCAACTATTAGACATGTGCACCGCTAAAAAATTTGGTTCGTTTTCGGTTCGGATCGATTCGGACTTTTCGAATTTCGTTTCGGATCGAATCTGATTCGGCAAAATTTGAATAAATTCGTTTCGGATTTATTCGGATCCGAATAAATTCGTTTCGGATTTATTCGGATTCGGCTGAATTCGGTTCTATTCCGTTCCGAAATTTGGTATGTTTTTAGTACACTAACACCCATTTAGTACACTAAGTCACTAACACCCATAAACTACCTATGAACCACTAAACCGAGGCCCCCCCCACATCGCAAACCCTATAATAACATTATTTAACCCCTAATCTGCCGATCGGATATCGCCGCAACCTACATTATAGCTATTAACCCCTAATCTGCTGTCCCTAACACCGCCGACCCCTACATTATAGTTATTAACCCCTAATCTGCCTCCCCCAACGTCGCCGCAATCTAACTACAAGTATTAACCCCTAATCTGCCGACCCGATATCGCCGCCGCCTACATTATAGCTATTAACCCCTAATCTGCTGTCCCTAACACCGCCGACCCCTACATTATAGTTATTAACCCCTAATCTGCCTCCCCCAACGTCGCCGCAATCTAACTACAAGTATTAACCCCTAATCTGCCGACCGGATATCGCCGCCGCCTACATTATAACTATTAACCCCTAATCTGCTGTCCCTAACACCGCCGACCCCTACATTATAGTTATTAACCCCTAATCTGCCTCCCCCAACGTCGCCGCAATCTAACTACAAGTATTAACCCCTAATCTGCCGACCCGATATCGCCGCCGCCTACATTATAACTATTAACCCCTAATCTGCTGTCCCTAACACCGCCGACCCCTACATTATAGTTATTAACCCCTAATCTGCCTCCCCCAACGTCGCCGCAATCTAACTACAAGTATTAACCCCTAATCTGCCGACCCGATATCGCCGCCGCCTACATTATAGCTATTAACCCCTAATCTGCTGTCCCTAACACCGCCGACCCCTACATTATAGTTATTAACCCCTAATCTGCCTCCCCCAACGTCGCCGCAATCTAACTACAAGTATTAACCCCTAATCTGCCGACCTGATATCGCCGCCGCCTACATTATAGCTATTAACCCCTAATCTGCTGTCCCTAACACCGCCGACCCCTACATTATAGTTATTAACCCCTAATCTGCCCCCCCCCCAACGTCGCCGCAATCTAACTACAAGTATTAACCCCTAATCTGCCGACCCGATATCGCCGCCGCCTACATTATAACTATTAACCCCTAATCTGCTGTCCCTAACACCGCCGACCCCTACATTATAGTTATTAACCCCTAATCTGCCTCCCCCCAACGTCGCCACAATCTAACTACAAGTATTAACCCCTAATCTGCCGACCGCAAATCGCCGCCACTATAATAAATGTATTAACCCCTAAACCGCCGCACTCCCGCCTCGCAAACACTATAATACATTTTATTAACCCCTAATCTGCCCTCCCTAACATCGCCGCCACCTACCTACAATTATTAACCCCTAATCTCCCGCCCCCATCGTCGCCGCTACTATAATAAGGTTATTAACCCCTAAACCTAAATCTAACCCTAACACTAACACCCCCTAACTTAAATATAATTTAAATAAAACGAAATAAATTTACTATAGTTAAATAAATGAATCCTATTTAAAACTAAAGACTTACCTGTAAAATAAACCCTAATATAGCTGCAATATAACTAATAGTTACATTGTAGCTATTTTAGCATTTATATTTATTTTACAGGCAACTTTGTATTTATTTTAACTAGGTACAATAGTTATTAAATAGTTAATAACTATTTAATAACTACCTAGCTAAAATAAATACAAATTTACCTGTAAAATAAATCCTAACCTAAGTTACAATTACACCTAACACTACACTATCATTAAATTAACTAAATAAATGAATCATATTTAAAACAAAATACTTACCTGTAAAATAAACCCTAATATAGCTGCAATATAACTAATAATTACATTGTAGCTATTTTAGCATTTATATTTATTTTACAGGCAACTTTGTATTTATTTTAACTAGGTACAATAGCTATTAAATAGATATTGACTATTTAATAGCTACCTAGTTAAAATAATTACAAAATTACCTGTAAAATAAATCCTAACCTAAGTTACAATTAAACCTAACACTACACTGTCATTAAATAAATTAACTACAAGTACCTACAATTATCTACAATTAAATAAACTAAAGTACAAAACCCCCCCCACTAAATTACAAAAAAAAACAAACACTAAATTACAAAAAATAAAAAAATATTACAAGAATTTTAAACTAATTACACCTAATCTAAGCCCCCTAATAAAATAACAAAGCCCCCCAAAATAAAAAAAATGCCCTACCCTATACTAAATTACAAAAGTTAACAGCTCTATTACCTTACCAGCCCTGAACAGGGCGCTTTGCGGGGCATGCCCCAAAGAAAACAGCTCTTTTGCCTGTAAAAAAAAAACACAATCCCCCCCCCACATTACAACCCACCACCCACATACCCCTACTCTAACCCAAACACCCCTTAAATAAACCTAACACTACCCCCCTGAAGATCTCCCTACCTTGAGTCGTGTTCACCCAGCCGGGCCGAAGTCTTCATCCGATGGGGCAGAAGAGGACATCCAGACCGGCAGAAGTCTTCATCCAAGCGGGGCAAGAAGAGGTCTTCCATCCATCATACAAGTACCAAAATACAAACAAACACTAAATTACAAAAAATAATAAAATATTACAATAATTTTAAACTAATTACACCTAATCTAAGCCCCCTACTAGCTATTAATATAGCTTCAATATAACTAATAGTTACATTGTAGCTATTTTAGGATTTATATTTATTTTACAGGCAACTTTGTATTTATTTTAACTAGGTACAATAGCTATTAAATAGTTAATAACTATTTAATAACTACCTAGCTAAAATAAATACAAATTTACCTGTAAAATAAATCATAACCTAAGTTACAATTACACCTAACACTACACTATCATTAAATTTACTAAATAAATGAATCCTATATAAAACTAAAGACTTACCTGTAAAATAAACCCTAATATAGCTGCAATATAACTAATAGTTACATTGTAGCTATTTTAGCATTTATATTTATTGTACAGGCAACTTTGTATTCATTTTAACTAGGTTCAATAGCTATTAAATAGATACTGACTATTTAATAGCTACCTAGTTAAAATAATTACAAAATTACCTGTAAAATAAATCCTAACCTAAGTTACAATTAAACCTAACACTACACTATCATTAAATAAATTAACTACAAGTACCTACAATTAAATACAATTAAAAAAACTAAACTAAAGTACAAACCCCCGCCCACTAAATTACAAAAAATAAAAAAAATATTACAAGAATTTTAAACTAATTACACCTAATCTAAGCCCCCTAATAAAATAACAAAGCCCCCCAAAATAAAAAAAATGCCCTACCCTATACTAAATTACAAAAGTTAACAGCTCTATTACCTTACCAGCCCTGAACAGGGCCCTTTGCGGGGCATGCCCCAAAGAAAACAGCTCTTTTGCCTGTAAAAAAAAAACACAATCCCCCCCCCACATTACAACCCACCACCCACATACCCCTACTCTAACCCAAACCCCCCTTAAATAAACCTAACACTACCCCCCTGAAGATCTCCCTACCTTGAGTCGTGTTCACCCAGCCGGGCCGAAGTCTTCATCCGATGGGGCAGAAGAGGACATCCAGACCGGCAGAAGTCTTCATCCAAGCGGGGCAAGAAGAGGTCTTCCATCCATCAGAAAAGTACAAAAAAACAAACAAACACTAAATTAGCAAAAATAATAAAATATTACAATAATTTTAAACTAATTACACCTAATCTAAGCCCCCTACTAGCTATTAATATAGCTACAATATAACTAATAGTTACATTGTAGCTATTTTAGGATTTATATTTATTTTACAGGCAACTTTGTATTTATTTTAACTAGGTACAATAGCTATTAAATAGTTAATAACTACCTAGCTAAAATAAATACAAATTTACCTGTAAAATAAACCCTAACCTAAGTTACAATTACACCTAACACTACACTGTCATTAAATTAACTAAATAAATTAATCCTATATAAAACTAAATACTTACCTGTAAAATAAACCCTAATATAGCTACAATATAACTAATAGTTACATTGTAGCTATTTTAGCATTTATATTTATTTTACAGGCAACTTTGTATTTATTTTAACTAGGTACAATAGCTATTAAATAGATATTTACTGTTTAATAGCTACCTAGTTAAAATAATTACAAAATTACCAGTAAAATAAATCCTAACCTAAGTTACTATTAAACCTAACACTACACTATCATTAAATAAATTAACTACAAGTACCTACAATTAAATACAATGAAATAAACTAAACTAAAGTACAAAAAAAACAAACACTAAATTACAAAAAATAAAAAAAATTACAAGAATTTTAAACTAATTACACCTAATCTAAACCCCCTAATAAAATAACAAAGCCCCCCAAAATAAAAAAATGCCCTACCCTATACTAAATTACAAAAGTAATCAGCTCTATTACCTTACCAGCCCTTAAAAGGGTCTTTTGCGGGGGCATGCCCCAAAGAAAACAGCTCTTTTGCCTGTAAAAAAAACACAATACCCCCCCCCCCCACATTACAACCCACCACCCACATACCCCTACTCTAACCCAAACCCCCCTTAAATAAACCTAACACTACCCCCCTGAAGATCTCTCTACCGTGTCTTCACCCAGCGGGCCGAAGTCTTCATCCGATCGGGCAGAAGAGGACATCCAGACCGGCAGAAGTCTTCATCCAAGCGGGGCAAGAAGAGGTCTTCCATCCATCAGAAGTCTTGATCCAGGCGGCATCTTCTCTGTTCATCCATCCGGAGCGGAGCGGCAGCATCCTGAAGACATCCCACGCAGAGCATCCTCTTCTTTCTTGATCCGACGACTAGGTGACTGTACCTTTAAGTGACGTCATCCAAGATGGCGTCCCTTGAATTCCGATTGGCTGATAGGATTCTATCAGCCAATCGGAATTAAGGTAGGAAAAATCTGATTGGCTGATTCAATCAGCCAATCAGATTCAAGTTCAATCCGATTGGCTGATCCAATCAGCCAATCAGATTGAGCTCGCATTCTATTGGCTGATCGGAACAGCCAATAGAATGCGAGGTCAATCTGATTGGCTGATTCCATCAGCCAATCGGATTGAACTTGAATCTGATTGGCTGATTGAATCAGCCAATCAGATTTTTCCTACCTTAATTCCGATTGGCTGATAGAATCCTATCAGCCAATCGGAATTCAAGGGACGCCATCTTGGATGACGTCACTTAAAGGTACAGTCACCTGGATGAAGACTTCTGCCGGTCTGGATGTCCTCTTCTGCCCGATTGGATGAAGACTTCGGCCCGCTGGGTGAAGACACGGTAGAGAGATCTTCAGGGGGGTAGTGTTAGGTTTATTTAAGGGGGGTTTGGGTTAGAGTAGGGGTATGTGGGTGGTGGGTTGTAATGTGGGGGGGGTATTGTGTTTTTTTTTACAGGCAAAAGAGCTGTTTTCTTTGGGGCATGCCCCGCAAAAGGCCCTGTTCAGGGCTGGTAAGGTAATAGAGCTGATTACTTTTGTAATTTAGTATAGGGTAGGGCATTTTTTTATTTTGGGGGGCTTTGTTATTTTATTAGGGGGCTTAGATTAGGTGTAATTAGTTTAAAATTCTTGTAATTTTTTTTATTTTTTGTAATTTAGTGTTTGTTTTTTTGTACTTTAGTTTAGTTTATTTCATTGTATTTAATTGTAGGTACTTGTAGTTAATTTATTTAATGATAGTGTAGTGTTAAGTTTAATAGTAACTTAGGTTAGGATTTATTTTACAGGTAATTTTGTAATTATTTTAACTAGGTAGCTATTAATTAGTCAATAACTATGTAATAGCTATTGTACCTAGTTAAAATAAATACAAAGTTGCCTGTAAAATAAATATAAATGCTAAAATAGCTACAATGTAACTATTAGTTATATTGTAGCTATATTAGGGTTTATTTTACAGGTAAGTATTTAGTTTTATATAGGATTAATTTATTTAGTTAATTTAATGACAGTGTAGTGTTAGGTGTAATTGTAACTTAGGTTAGGGTTTATTTTACAGGTAAATTTGTATTTATTTTAGCTAGGTAGTTATTAACTATTTAATAGCTATTGTACCTAGTTAAAATAAATACAAAGTTGCCTGTAAAATAAATATAAATCCTAAAATAGCTACAATGTAACTATTAGTTATATTGTAGCTATATTAATAGCTAGTAGGGGGCTTAGATTAGGTGTAATTAGTTTAAAATTATTGTAATATTTTATTATTTTTGCTAATTTAGTGTTTGTTTGTTTTTTTGTACTTTTCTGATGGATGGAAGACCTCTTCTTGCCCCGCTTGGATGAAGACTTCTGCCGGTCTGGATGTCCTCTTCTGCCCCATCGGATGAAGACTTCGGCCCGGCTGGGTGAACACGACTCAAGGTAGGGAGATCTTCAGGGGGGTAGTGTTAGGTTTATTTAAGGGGGGTTTGGGTTAGAGTAGGGGTATGTGGGTGGTGGGTTGTAATGTGGGGGGGGGATTGTGTTTTTTTTTTACAGGCAAAATGTTTTCTTTGGGGCATGTAAGGTAATAGAGCTGTTAACTTTTGTAATTTAGTATAGGGTAGGGCATTTTTTTTTATTTTGGGGGGCTTTGTTATTTTATTAGGGGGCTTAGATTAGGTGTAATTAGTTTAAAATTCTTGTAATATTTTTTTTATTTTTTGTAATTTAGTGGGCGGGGGTTTGTACTTTAGTTTAGTTTTTTTAATTGTATTTAATTGTAGGTACTTGTAGTTAATTTATTTAATGATAGTGTAGTGTTAGGTTTAATTGTAACTTAGGTTAGGATTTATTTTACAGGTAATTTTGTAATTATTTTAACTAGGTAGCTATTAAATAGTCAGTATCTATTTAATAGCTATTGAACCTAGTTAAAATGAATACAAAGTTGCCTGTACAATAAATATAAATGCTAAAATAGCTACAATGTAACTATTAGTTATATTGCAGCTATATTAGGGTTTATTTTACAGGTAAGTCTTTAGTTTTATATAGGATTCCTTTATTTAGTTAATTTAATGATAGTGTAGTGTTAGGTGTAATTGTAACTTAGGTTATGATTTATTTTACAGGTAAATTTGTATTTATTTTAGCTAGGTAGTTATTAAATAGTTATTAACTATTTAATAACTATTGTACCTAGTTAAAATAAATACAAAGTTGCCTGTAAAATACATATAAATCCTAAAATAGCTACAATGTAACTATTAGTTATATTGAAGCTATATTAATAGCTAGTAGGGGGCTTAGATTAGGTGTAATTAGTTTAAAATTATTGTAATATTTTATTATTTTTGGTAATTTAGTGTTTGTTTGTATTTTGGTACTTGTATGATGGATGGAAGACCTCTTCTTGCCCCGCTTGGATGAAGACTTCTGCCGGTCTGGATGTCCTCTTCTGCCCCATCGGATGAAGACTTCGTCCCGGCTGGGTGAACACGACTCAAGGTAGGGAGATCTTCAGGGGGGTAGTGTTAGGTTTATTTAAGGGGGGTTTGGGTTAGAGTAGGGGTATGTGGGTGGTGGGTTGTAATGTGGGGGGGGGATTGTGTTTTTTTTTTACAGGCAAAAGAGCTGTTTTCTTTGGGGCATGCCCCGCAAAGGGCCCTGTTCAGGGCTGGTAAGGTAATAGAGCTGTTAACTTTTGTAATTTAGTATAGGGTAGGGCATTTTTTTTTATTTTGGGGGGCTTTGTTATTTTATTAGGGGGCTTAGATTAGGTGTAATTAGTTTAAAATTCTTGTAATATTTTTTTATTTTTTGTAATTTAGTGTTTGTTTTTTTTTGTAATTTAGTGGGGGGGTTTTGTACTTTAGTTTATTTAATTGTAGATAATTGTAGGTACTTGTAGTTAATTTATTTAATGACAGTGTAGTGTTAGGTTTAATTGTAACTTAGGTTAGGATTTATTTTACAGGTAATTTTGTAATTATTTTAACTAGGTAGCTATTAATTAGTCAATAACTATTTAATAGCTTTTGTACCTAGTTAAAATAAATACAAAGTTGCCTGTAAAATAAATATAAATGCTAAAATAGCTACAATGTAACTATTAGTTATATTGCAGCTATATTAGGGTTTATTTTACAGGTAAGTATTTAGTTTTAAATAGGAATCATTTATTTAGTTAATTTAATGATAGTGTAGTGTTAGGTGTAATTGTAACTTAGGTTAGGATTTATTTTACAGGTAAATTTGTATTTATTTTAACTAGGTAGCTATTAAATAGTTATTAACTATTTAATAACTATTGTACCTAGTTAAAATAAATACAAAGTTGCCTGTAAAATAAAAATAAATGCTAAAATAGCTACAATGTAACTATTAGTTATATTGCAGCTATATTAGGGTTTATTTTACAGGTAAGTCTTTAGTTTTAAATAGGATTCATTTATTTAACTATAGTAAATTTATTTCGTTTTATTTAAATTATATTTAAGTTAGGGGGTGTTAGTGTTAGGGTTAGATTTAGGTTTAGGGGTTAATAACCTTATTATAGTAGCGGCGACGATGGGGGCGGGAGATTAGGGGTTAATAATTGTAGGTAGGTGGCGGCGATGTTAGGGAGGGCAGATTAGGGGTTAATAAAATGTATTATAGTGTTTGCGAGGCGGGAGTGCGGCGGTTTAGGGGTTAATACATTTATTATAGTGGCGGCGATTTGCGGTCGGCAGATTAGGGGTTAATACTTGTAGTTAGATTGTGGCGACGTTGGGGGGAGGCAGATTAGGGGTTAATAACTATAATGTAGGGGTCGGCGGTGTTAGGGACAGCAGATTAGGGGTTAATAGTTATAATGTAGGCGGCGGCGATATCGGGTCGGCAGATTAGGGGTTAATACTTGTAGTTAGATTGTGGCGACGTTGGGGGGAGGCAGATTAGGGGTTAATAACTATAATGTAGGGGTCGGCGGTGTTAGGGACAGCAGATTAGGGGTTCATAGTTATAATTTTAGGTTGCGGCGATATCAGGTCGGCAGATTAGGGGTTAATACTTGTAGTTAGGATTGCGGCGACGTTGGGGGGGGGCAGATTAGGGGTTAATAACTATAATGTAGGGGTCGGCGATGTTAGGGACAGCAGATTAGGGGTTAATAGCTATAATGTAGGCGGCGGCGGCGATATCAGGTCGGCAGATTAGGGGTTAATACTTGTAGTTAGATTGCGGCGACGTTGGGGGAGGCAGATTAGGGGTTAATAACTATAATGTAGGGGTCGGCGGTGTTAGGGACAGCAGATTAGGGGTTAATAGTTATAATGTAGGCGGCGGCGATATCGGGTCGGCAGATTAGGGGTTAATACTTGTAGTTAGATTGCGGCGACGTTTGGGGGGGCAGATTAGGGGTTAATAACTATAATGTAGGGGTCGGCGGTGTTAGGGACAGCAGATTAGGGGTTAATAGTTATAATGTAGGTGGCGGCGATATTCGGTCGGCAGATTAGGGGTTAATAAAATAATGCAGGTGTCAGCGATAGCGGGGGCGGCAGATTAGGGGTTAATAAGTGTCAGATTAGGGGTGTTTAGAGACTCGGGGTACATGTTAGGGTGTTAGGTGCAGACTTAGTGTTTCCCCATAGGAAACAATGGGGCTGCGGTGTTAGTTTTTTTTCAGCCGAAACTCCCATTGTTTCCTATGGGGAAATGCCGAATCTTAACGAGCTAATTCGGATTTATTCGGAGATACGGCAGCTATTTCGGATTCATTCGGTAGATTCGGAAGTATTTTAATTCGGAAATCCGAATCGATCCGAATCTCCGAATTTACCGAATTTACCGAATTTCCGAATGAATCCGAAACGAACCGCACATGTCTAGCAACTATTCCTATACATGGGACAACAAATTACCTGTATATTACATATACTAGTTTATCGCTACATTGAAACACTTGCATTGTTTGCAAGATTTGCAACTTCCATGAGAACCAGGCCTCAAAAGCTCTTTTTTTCCCTTTTACACCTAGTTGAGCTGTATTTTTTTCTCATTGTATCGACAGCCTCCGATAGTGTATTAACAGTATGCGCTTTCATTGGAAACCTGGTATAATTTATCGCTTAATGGCTTCTAATACTTTCTATGGGCGCAAAAATGTTTCCGTCAGCTGGACCCTGGCTGCGGATATTGAGGTATAACGCGTCATCGGAAGCAGTCGATAAACAAAATAGCTTCCAACAGCATATTTATCGGTTTGCGAGCTCGCGCAAACCTAATTATGGCTCAATGGAAACGAGCCCTAAGTTTTTAAAAGGCTTTATACTGGATTTTTATATCGGTATCTGTGCATATTATTCTTTATAGTAGTGTCTATTACATGCAGTTATATGAAAAGTGGTGTATACTGTCCCTTTGAGGAAAGAAATCTGCATTGTGAATGCTGTTTGAAATTACACAGACTGATCTGCCATTCTCAACAATTATATAAAAACATAAAGGACAAAAATATAGGAACAGATTACGAATGGAACGCAAAATATCAAGTTAGCATTGCACGGAAGCTTTGCACTCATGAGATTGCACTTCCATAGGCTGCAATAGGAACATAGCGCAGTGAAGAGGGTAAGTCGTGCAGCGATAGGCAGCAAATTGAAATATATATGTATATACACATATTAACACATAAATATATATATATGTATATAAGGATTTACATACTGTATATATTTACAGGGAACACACAGTCCCCATAGACAGCAGTGCCTTTTTTTTTCTAACACCCCACATAAACTTACTTTAACCCCTCATAACTGCTTCTTGCAGTTTTTAAAAAAATAAAAAATAATAATGCTACTTTTTGTATTAATAATAACTACATTACACTGTATTTTGGGGGCATTTGGAGCACACTTAGTAAATTAACCAGAGATCTGATCTCTGGTTAATTTTCAGAGCGCTAATTGCTATCTCGAGCTTGCGGTAGCAATAACCAGCCACTTGTAATGTCTGGTTATTTATCGCACGCCTGTAAACGGGCAAATTTCCTATTTATGGGTGTGTGATAAATTAGCTCTCCACTTGTAATCTAGCAATAATCAATAAATCAAGA
The DNA here is from genome assembly GCF_027579735.1 of Bombina bombina. Lineage (NCBI taxonomy): Eukaryota > Metazoa > Chordata > Amphibia > Anura > Bombinatoridae > Bombina > Bombina bombina. The sequence goes on along the minus strand of NC_069504.1, from coordinate 1,003,315,573 downwards.
TATTGAGAAAAAATATTTTAAACTTTTAAGAACATTGAAGGTAATATAAAATTTTCAACCATCCCTTTTATTATGTTTAATTTTTTTGTTTTTTAGGGTCGGTTTTAACATGCAGAATAGACATTATAACCTAAAAGAATGTATTAAAACACATTCATACCATTATACATCTTTCTTGACCTCAAGATAATAATGAAGTTTACTATTCTTGTATATGTCCTTCTGAATTATTGAATGCGGTAAGAAAAAATATATTTTGATGTCAAAAATGTGATTTAATGTACTTTGGCACCATAGTCCAGGATGGAATTTGACATATGCACTTTGTCAACAGAATTAATGTATCCCTGTGCCCATCATACTATTTAGCCAATCAATGCAACTGTAACAGTGTTTGCCGCTTCTAAACCCTGCTTACTCTTCTATCTTAAGTCCCAAGTGTCAACACTTTTCACTCTATCTCATTTTTCATTTGAAATGAATCTAGGACAGCCACAGCAGGGATAAATGCGGAAGAGAAATCTGCTAAGTTATCTCATTCCTGACAGAATTCTCTGCCCCATATAGACCTTTTTTTAAGCTAGTTAGAAATAAGTTTTATTATCTTTTTTATCCTTTTTTTTTTTTTTTTTAACAGTTCTCTTCATTAAATGGGCTTTAACCACGCTGACATAGTGTCAGACACATTCAAAGTTAAAATAACAATAGGCTGCACATTAACAGTGATACTTTGAGCCAACGCATGTATCAGATAACCCCCCCCATAAAAATCACATTACCGTTGTCATGAAATTACTGAACCCTAGACACACTGTTCCAATTTAAAATGCAGTAAAACATAGTGAGTGCTATGCACATTCTAAAAGGGACAATCGGGTTAAAAAAAAAAAGTTTCTGAAGGAAAAGTGTTTAAAAATTCTTTTTTAATATGTTTTTAAAAAATAAGAAAAAATAACTCACCGTGTGATTCTGTCCAGAATAGCTGGATCCACCCCAACCCCCTTATCAGTGTCCTGCTGTAGATACCTGTATAGGGGCATCATAATTTAAGGTGTTCATGAGCTGTTTTGTAGATTGCGCCTACAATCAATATTTTTTCATGACAATTTTTTAAAAATAATAATTTCTAAGCATTGGTTCTTACTATAGGTGACTGGAAATTATTTAAGTATGCATTGCACCAAACCAGGTTCTTTGCCATAAAATTTGGGGGACATGCAAAAAGTTAAACACAAAGCTGAATATTCGAGGTTCAGGGGTATTAAGAGACCTATTCTTGTACTGCCTTATAAAATGTTTTATTCTTTTTTTAAACCCTCCTTTTCCTCCTTTACCTCTTTCTTTGTTCTGTATAGAGCACTGGACGTGTGAAAAGAAAACTACCTTGTAAATACAGTGTACCTTTTAGGTCTAGGGTTGCTACGGTAATGAATAGGGGTACATAGTAGCCAAAGTAACCCCCTAGATCTGGCACTGCATTAGAATGAGTCCCCTTGGAGTATTTGAGTTGTAACATAAAAAGTAACTTGTACAACTCATTTATAATAATGTTGTTGACTAAGGATACTTCTATGGATACATTTTCTTAATATGTCAATTAAGGGTCAAATCTCCAGAGAACAAGTTGCCAGCTGTTTGAGGCTTGCAGATCCTGCAGAAAGGAACAGCACTCATAGCACCACCCCTGACAGCTATCCTGTTAATCCTGTTAATTTCAGTTGCACGTCCACATCCGTTTTCAGACTAGACATATGTCTCAGTAACCCCTTTAACATCCTGGTCACAGGGCTTTAAAGGGACATTGTACACCTCTTGCTTTTGTGTACAAATAGAGCTTTTTCACATGTCCCCTAGGGACATTAAAAATCTAAATCTGTAGCTTGGGGTATTCAAAATGCTGAAAATTGCCTAAACCAGCTATTTAATTTTAAGAATTTGCCGGTTACAGAATTTGCTTTCTTGGTCACTCTTAGAAGCATGGGAAAGGCCCATTTAATTTCCTTTCAGTATACTGCAAACCAATTCATTGTAGTTCTCTTTGGTAGTGGCAATGTATTTGCTAACAATTACAAACCTCAGACTGGATACACTCCATAGCATTTTTTTTACAAACAAGAGTGATCTGCACAATATACATTTATTTATATGAAAAAATAGGAGTTTAGTACAACATTTTTGCCAAAGCAAATATGTGATCTTCCCATATTAAGGCAAACCCCATTGGTGAATCATACTTTAATACGATTCTGTTATAATGTGCACTAATACCCACAATAGCTACCAGAACATATCCAATTCCTTGTACTGCCATCTGTTTAACTACAGAGCATGCAGGGACATAGAACTAAGTAGGAGGAGACAGTGGTTTAGACCCGCCTTCATATGAATATGATAGCCAGGCAGAATCGGAGTTGGCTGTGTGCACGGTAAAGGAGGCGGCACAGCAGCTGTGACACCTCTGTCCTTCTGCTTGTCACTGACCAGGTAAATCCCAGGGGCGATTTAATCTTGAACCTGAATAATACATGTAAAACATGTTTTTGACTTCTCTCCCTTTTAAAGTCTGACAGGCATAGAAATTGCTGTTTAATTAAACCCGGAAATTCAGAGCAATAGTCCCACGGGCATGTTTGCAAGTTAATGAATTATACATCACTATTTCGTCTCTTTAATGACTGATGGAATACTACTATAAATTTTTAATTATTGCTGCATCAGCAATATCTTTCTAGTTAATGATACAAGAGCACTATAGCTTTTTAATTACCCCAGTAATTCCTGCCAGGAGACAGAGGTTAGGATCCTCTTGTAAAGTGAATTTAAACTACAGCATTACATATAAATATCCCACTCACAAAAAGAGATATGTTAATGAAGCAGCTTTGTGTAAGATAGAATCATTGTATTAGAAGCTAAGAGATCTGAGCTGTGCTTTCAAACCAAATCTATGGGGTAAAATATGTTAAAAAAAAGGCTTCATAAAAGGCTTGTGAGACTCAAGCACATACAAAATCCCCTATTAACGCTCAACATCTGTTTTTATGCAACAGTAACATTTACTTGATTCTGCTGAAATAAATGAACATGCTCTGGGGTATATTTATCACACTCCGTATGGAGCTTGATGCCCTGTGTTTCTGGCGAGCCATCAGGCTCGCCAGTGACACAAGTTATGAAGCAGCGGTCTTAAGACCGCTGCTCCATAACCTGTCCACCTGCTCTGAGGCGGCGGACAGACATCGCCGGAAATTGACACCCCCTGCTGCTAATCTGCAGGGGGCGCATTGCACCAGCAGTTCCCAAGAACTGCTGGTGCAATGATAAATGCCGACATCTTATGCAATCGGCATTTATCGATTTGCAGTGGACATGATCCGCAATATCGGATCATGTCTGCTCGCAAAATGTTAAATTGGCCCCTCTGACTCTTGAGTAGTAACACTTGATCAACATTTAACAACATTTATGGCTAGATTACGAGTTTTGCATTAGGCTTAAAAAGCAGCGTTAGCCGGCCCTAACGCTGCTTTTTAACGCCTGCTGGTATTACAAGTCTTGCAGGTACAGATGTACCGCTCACTTTTTTGGCCAGACTTGGAAATACCGCAAATCCACTTACATAAATTGCGTATCCTCTTTTTTCAATGGGACTTGCATAGCGCCGGTATTACGAGTCTGCCAAAAAGTGAGCGGTAGACCCTCTCCTGTCAAGACTGGTACCGCATTTTAAAGGCAGTAGTTAAGAGTTTTACACTACAAAGCCATAGCATAAAACACTTAACTAAAGTGCTAAAAAGTACACTAACACCCATAAACTACATATTAACCCCTAAACCGAGGCCCTCCCACATCGCAAATACTAAAATAAAATTATTAACCCCTAATCTGCTGAACCGGACATCGCCACCACTATAATAAATATATTAACCCCTAAACCGCCTCACTCCCGCCACGCAAACGCTAGTTAAATATTATTAACCCCTAATCTGCCGTCCCTAACATCGCCGCCACCTACCTACATTTATTAACCCCTAATCTGCCACCCCCAACGTCGCCACCACTATATTAAAGTTATTAACCCCTAAATCTAAGTCTAGCCCTAACAACCACTAACTTAAATATAATTAAAAGAAATCTAACTAAAAATTCCTATCATTAACTAAATTATTCCTATTTAAAACTAAATACTTACCTATAAAATAAACCCTAAGCTAGCTACAATATAACTAATAGTTACATTGTAGCTATTTTAGGATTTATTTTAATTTTACAGGCAAGTTTGTATTTATTTTAACTAAGTAGAATAGTTACTAAATAGTTATTAACTATTTAATAACTACCTAGCTAAAATAAATACAAAAGTACCTGTAAAATAAAACCTAACCTAAGTTACAATTACACCTAACACTACACTATAATTAAATAAATTAAATTAAATACAATTAAATAAATTACATACAATTACCTAAATTAAATTAAATTAGCTAAAGTACAAAAACAAACACTAAATTACAGAAAATAATAAACAAATTACAGAAATTTAAACTAATTACACCTAATCTAATAGCCCTATTAAAATAAAAAAAGCCCCCCCAAAATTAAAAAAAATCCTATCAGCCAATAGGATTGAGCTTGCATTCTATTGGCTGATTGGAACAGCCAATAGGATTTTTTCAACCTTAATTTCCGATTGGCTGATAGAATTCTATCAGCCAATCAGAATCTAAGGGACGCCATCTTGGATGACGTCACTTAAAGATACCTTCATTCCGTTTTAGTCGTCGGAAGAAGAGGATGCTCCACGTTGGATGTCTTGAAGATGGAGCCGCTCCACGCCGGATGGATGAAGATAGAAGATGCCGTTAGGATGAAGACTTCTGCTCGTCTGGAGGACCACTTCTGCCCGGCTTGGATGAAGACTTCTGCCCGTCTGGAGGACCACTTCTGCCCGGCTTGGATGAAGACGTCTCCCGGTAAGTCGATCTTCAGGGGGTAAGTGTTAGGTTTTTTTAAGGGTGTATTGGGTGGGTTTATTTTTTAGATTAGGGGTTTGGGCTTGCAAAAGAGCTAACTGCCCTTTTAAGGGCAATGCCCATCCAAATGCCCTTTTCAGGGCAATGGGGAGTTTGTTTTTTTTAGATAGGTTTATATTTGGGGGTTGGTTGTGTGGGTGGTGGGTTTTACTGTTGGGGGGTTGTTTGTATTTTTTTTTACAGGTAAAAGAGCTGATTACTTTGGTGCAATGCCCCGCAAAAGGCCCTTTTAAGGGCTATTGGTAGTTTAGTTTAGGCTAGGGTTTTTTTTATTTTGGGGGGCTTTTTAATTTTAATAGAGCTATTAGATTAGGTGTAATTAGTTTAAATTTCTGTAATTTGTTTATTATTTTCTGTAATTTAGTGTGTTTTTTTTCTTTAGCTAATTTAATTTAATTTAGGTAATTGTATTTAATTTAGTTAATTTATTTAATTATAGTGTAGTGTTAGGTGTTAGTGTAACTTAGGTTAGGTTTTATTTTACAGGTAAATTTGTCTTTATTTTAACTAGGTAGTTATTAAATAGTTAATAACTATTTAGTAACTATTCTACCTAGTTAAAATAAATACAAACTTGTCTGTAAAATAAAAATAAACCCTAAGCTAGATACAATGTAACTACAGGTGGCCCTCGTTTTACAACGGTTCAATTTACACCATTTCAGAATAACAGCCTTTTTTTCCAGTCTTGTGACTGCTATTGAAAAGCATTGAGAAGCAGTGCATTTATTAAAATAGCCAGTAGGTGGAGCTGTCCGCTTGTGTTGCAGCAAAGCCAAGCAAGCTGAAATTAATCAGTTTAACCAGACCTGAGCTATCAAGCAGATTTCAAAGGAACAAGATCTTCCTGTCTATAAATCAGTCCAGATTGGAATGCATAGAAATAATTGTTTGCAGAAAAATGCAAGTGAAGTCTGTGTTGTGTGATTATTTTATTAGATTTATAATGCTGTTTAGCAAATGTTTTTGTTCATTTAACTTAGTTTAATTATATATTCTGTGTTGTGTGATTATTTTATTAGGTTTATAATGCTGTTTAGCATTTAAAGTATTCGTTTCAAAGATTTAAAAATAATTTATTAGGTGTTACTTATGACAATTTTGAGAGGAGCCTGGAACCTATCTCCCTCACTTCCCATTAACTTACATTATTATTATTTCAATTTACAACGGTTTCGATTTACAACCATTCCTTCTGGAACCTAACCCAGGGAGAAAACTGAGGGCTACCTGTATTAGTTATATTGTAGCTAGCTTAGGGTTTATTTTACAGGTTAGTATTTATTTTTAAATAGCAATAATTTAGTTAATGAAAGTAATATTTATTTTGATTTATTTAAATTATATTTAAGTTAGTGGGTATTAGGTTTAGGGTTAGACTTAGGTTTAAGGGTTAATAACTTTAATATAGTGGTGGCGATGTTGGGGTCGGCATATTAGGGGTTAATAAATGTAGGTAGGTGGCGGCGATGTTAGGGCCGGCAGTTTAGGGGTTAATAATATTTAACTAATGTTTGCGAGGCGGGAGTGAGGCGGTTTATGGGGTTAATATGTTTATTATAGTGGCGGCGACGTTGGGTGCGGCAGATTAGGGGTTAATACGTGTAGGTAGGTGGCGGCGACATTGGGGGCAGCAGAGTAGGGGTTAATAAATATAATATAGTTAATAATTATAATTTAGGTGTCGGTGATGTCGGGGGGGCAGATTAGTTGTTAATAAGTGTAAGATTAGGGGTGTTTAGACTCGGGGTTCATGTTAGGGTGTTAGGTGTAGACATACATTTTATTTCCCCATAGGAATCAATGGGGCTGCGTTAAGGAGTTTTACGCTGCTTTTTTGCAGGTGTTGGACTTTTTTTCAGCCGGCTCTCCCCGTTGATTCCTATGGGGAAATCGTGCACGAGCACGTTACACCAGCTCACTGCTGACTTAAGCAGCGCTGGTATTGGAGTGCGGTAATGAGCAAAATTTTGCTCAACGCTCACTTCTTGCCTTTTAATGACGGGTTTGTAAAAACTCATAATACCAGCACTGCATGTAAGTGAGCGGTGAGAGAAAACTGCTCGTTAGCACCGCATAGCCGCCAACGCAAAACTCGTAATCTGGCCTTAATGAATACAGATAATGCCTACATACATTCACTAGAAATAATTGTGCATTGATAAATAAGCATATGCTGTTGGCATTTATCGATGTGTGGCAGACATGTTAAATCGGCCCCATAGTCTCATGTAAAGCTCATATACGTACAAATAAAAATGTCAGAACTTAAACTTACAAAGTCAAAGCCTACAATCTGCTCAAGTAGTTGACATGAGTGCGAGTCAAGAGAAAACTGATTCTCCAATGGCAGACAGATTCTCCAATGGATGAGGTAATAATGAGAAAGTAGAGAGTGAGATGAGCAACACTATATTTAGGGGGGGGGCACTGGCATCATATAGCTAAAAAAGCCAATACCACAAAACATTTACAGCACTGAGCAACAGAAGTTCTCTTGACTGCACTGAACACTACATTAGCTTGGCCTTGTGTTTTGTGGTGTTATAAGGACTTGCTCTTGTTAGAAGCGGATTATAACGCAGTAAGGTGAGCTTTTATAGTAGACTGTAACGTTATAGTTGAGATAAGCCTGTCATGAACCATGTGGATTTTGATTGCTCAGGACTTTTTGGGGGGATGGCCAAAGTCCTAAATGTGATTTTTACTTAGTTTAATGTTTCTAAAAAAGTTCTGATATCATATATTAGTACTGTTTATAATATTTGAGGTAATTAAATGCATACATTTGTGTGATTTGGGAAGGTGGTAGAATATGTGGTAAAGACAAAAAGATAGCTTATATAAAAATACAGACTAACAGTCAGATGATGATAGCAAATATGGAGACTTAAACAAAAAAAGAAATAGCCATTACTTAGGCTAAAGCTCAAACTGTTGTGAAGATAGCACAGTGGGTGAGACTCAAAACATTTAGCACTAGTGGTAGAAGGAGCTAAGTAAATTGCAGCCTGTCTCAATGATTACTTCTGCCTTCACAAAATATTGAGAAAATAGAACTACATTAAAGGGACAGTATACACTGATTTTCATGCAACTGCCTGTAATAGACACTACTATAAAGAAGAATAGGCACAGACACTGATCTAAAAATCCAGTATAAAACATTCTAAAAACTTACTTAGAAGCTCCACAGCTGTTGATGAGGATAGTGTGGGACACCCACTGAAAGGGGCTGGGAAACCAAAAAGAGCGGACCCTCCCCTCTTCCCTGCATATGAAAAGACAGGTTAGACAAACAGGAGTCAGCAGTAGTCTGTAAATGAGCATATACATGTTACACTTTGGGGCTTGATTAGGAGTCTGAAAATCAGCACAATGTTATTAAAAAAAAATAAGCAAAACTATATATTGTTACAAAAAAAACCTCCAAGGTGGGCTATATACATGGCTCATCTACTGTACAATGTCCCATTAAGGGATGCTACTAAAAAGTGCTAATCTTTTTACAGAGAATGAGGACTGCCTGTGGGTCCAGATAATATTTATCTAATGATTTTAAAGGAATGTTGATCTGTGCTAGCCGCCCCAAAACTGAGCTATTTAATAAATCACTATTGACAAGATTTGTTACAGGTGACTGGAGAATAGCTAATGTAGAACCTCTCTATAAGAAGGACAGTAGAGAAGTATTCAGTAATAAGGAAATTAATTAAAACTCTGTTGAAGGAAAGAATTCTGACTGATATAAAGATCAACCAATTATAGTACTAAAAATAGCACATTTCAGACTAATCTTATTGACTTCTTTGACTATGTAACCAAAGTTTCAGACCAGGGTGGAACAGTATATATATATATATATATATATATATATATATATATATTGTGACAGGAACACTTTTAACCACGGTCTTCTAGGGCACAAATGCAGCACAGGACAGTCCACTGTAGTTTAAAAGGCTTTATTTTTCACAGCAATAACAAACAGGCAGTTCATTTTCAAAAGAGGGAAATCCTTCCTCTGCGGCAAAGTTAAGTGCTTTTAAATGTGTCCCAGCACTTCAGAGCATTCCACAAGTGCTTTGTAAAAATAATGTCCTTTTACAGTTCACAGGAACAAAAGTCTTTTACACAGTGTAACAAACACACACCAGCTTATGTAGCTGTATATCTCTCTCTCTCAAGGCCTAAGTGAGGCTGCTATTTAAACCCTCACAACTTCTAATTAGCCACACCTGTGATTAGCTGCTGGACAGCTTCACAGCTGTCTGGGATAATCAAATACACACTCTTTCTCCCTGGGGTTTTAACTGAAAGGAGAAATAGCATGTACAATGCTTGGTCTTAAATATCTTCCATTTATAACCAGGCCTTGCTTTCTGTCACAATATATATATAGCTAATATAGATTTCAACAAAGCATTTGACACTGTCTCACAGAACAAACTTATTTATATACTGTATTTATTTGGTCTTAAGTGGGTAGAATTCTGGCTTAAAGAAGATAACAGAGTGTCTTAATAAACGGAGTGCATTCAGCATAGGGGGCAGTAGTCTTACTGAAAGGTCAGATCTAGGGCCACTTTTGTTTAACATATTTATCAGTGATATCAGCAAAGGGCTACAGGAGAAGGTAGGTCATATTGCAGATTAGAAAATTGTAATTGTGTTGATGTTCTTGGAGGGAGTGGATCAAATGAAAAGTGATGTAACAAAATTGGAGTACTGGACAAATAACTGGAATCACAAAATAAAAAAATTATGCACATAGGAAAGAAAAATCTCTGTGGGAATTCTGTATTTGAACATTAGAAATGAATGATTCAGCCTAGCAAAACTAAACTGATTAGTGTTAGGACCAGTCTATTGTGGGACACCTTGTAAGTGGTGACTGGCTTAGCAGAACAAAATTGGAGTACTGGACAAATAACTGGAATCACAAAATAAAAAATTATGCACATAGGAAAGAAAAATCCAAAGGTTACTTAATGGCTCAAATACACTTTTATAACTTTTTAAAAAGAGGAAAATCTAATTTCAATTTATTTGAAATTTATTAAACAATGTGTTATTGCAGAAAATAAGATGAGTAGAATACACCAGACATGCTCACTGCCTCTCTCCATTGCGCAACATAACTACTATGCTGCCAATAAGCAGCCAGCACCACCCACTAGATGGTTGAAGCTCAGCACAGCCAATAAGCCCCCAATTGAGGCATCTTTCATAGCATTCAGTAAGGAGACCAATGAAGAAACTGCCTGTAAAAGCTTCACATCTCGTGGTATGATTTTCTAGGGGCTATACAATAAAATATATACTATATAATATATAAATTTATGGCACATAGTACATCAAGGAAAATACAGATACAGATTTAGATCTCAATTTTAACTACAAGAAAAAAAATATTAAAAGGGACAAGACATAAGTATAAATCATAAAATGCATTTAAGTGTTTTTAAAGAAAACAAAACAAAAAAAATGTTTCCCCTCACAGGTAAAATCCCGCACCCAGGCACAACAGAACAGGCACACAAGTTGGATTATATTTTTCACTATGTTTAAAGGGCAATTTATTTTAGAGAAATCACATGCTCTAATGTATTAAAAGTACATGTTCTAACACTAGGAACCCTGCAATGCTTTGTGTTTAAAGGGACATGAAGCCCATTTTTTTCTCCTTATTCAGATAGAAAATACAATTTTAAAAAAGTTTCTATTTTACTTCTATTATCAGATTTGATTCTCATGTTATTCTTTGTTGAAGATAATAGGTAGGGTGCACTGCATGGAGCACTACAAGACAGGAAATAGTGCTGCTATCTACTGCTCTTCCTAATGTAAAACTGCTGCCATATAGTGCTGCAGACACGTGCACGCTCCTGAACTTACCTTCCGGCTCTTCAACAAAGGATAATAAGAAAACAAAGACATTGGGATAATATAAGTTAATTCGAAAGTTGTTTAAAATTGTATGTTCTATTTAAATCATGAAAGAAAAATGTGAGGTAGTATGTCCCTTTAAACCCTGCAAAGTGGTTAAAAACCTAGGAAAAGTATTGCTCTGAAGCCGCAGAGCACTGCTGGTCCCAAAGAGAAACTTCTCTACTGCGCTACTACTATTGAGATAAGGAAGCAGTCTGCAGAGGCTTAGATACAAGGTAATCACAGAATTAAAAAGTATATTAATATAGATGGTTGTATGAAACTGGGGAATGGGTAATAAAGGGATTTTGGAGTTAATTGTCCCTTTAAGTATGTTATTATTTTGGGGTGTTTTTTTTGTTAAATGGGGTATTAGAATAGGAATAATTTTTATTATTTTGGATAATTCGTTTGTTATTTTCTGTATTTTTTTTTTCTTTTTGATGTGTTTTTTTTTTTAGAATAGACATTTTTTATTTTTAATAGGCAATAAAAGAGCTGAATGCCCTCTCAAGGGCAATGCCCATACAAATGCCCTTTTCAGGGCAATGGGTGGATTAGGTTTAACTTTATTTTTATTTTGTGGGTTTGGGGGTGGGGGTTTGTATACTATTAGGGGGTGTTTGTTTTTCTTTTTTAGCAAAAGAGCTGATTTCTCTAGGGCAATGCCCTACAAAAGGTCCTTTTAAGGGCCCTTAGTTGTTTTTTTTATAGATTAGGGGTTTTTTTTGTGTTTGTTTTTTTAAACGGGGTATTAGAATAGGAATAATTTTTATTGTTTGGGATCATTTTTGTTTGTTATTTTTTGTAATGGTAGTTTCTTTTATTTTTATAATTTTAGTGTTTTTTATTTTTTTGTAATTGTAGTTTTTTTTTATTTTTGTAATGTTAGTTTTTTTTGTAATGTTAGGTTTTAGTGTAAGGCATTTTAAGTTTTATTTTACAGGTACATTTGTATTTATTTTAACTAGGTAGTTAGTAAATAGTTAATAACTATGTACTAACTAGTCTACCTAGTTAAAATAAATACAAACTTACCTGTGATATAAAAATAAAACCTAAGCTAGCTACAATATAACTATTAGTTATATTGTAGCTAGCTTAGGTTTTATTTTTATTGCACAGATAAGTTTGTATTTAGTTTTAAATAGGCATTATTCAGTTAATAATTGTAACTTTAATTTAGGTCTATTTTAATTATGTTAAAGTTAGGGGGTGTTAGGTTTAGGGTTAGGTTTAGGGGTTAATATAGTTTAATTTAGATTGTTGCGATGTGGGGGGCGGCGGTTTAGGAGTTAATAGGTTTAGGTAGTGTTGGCGATGTGTGTGGGGGGGTGCGGTTTAGGGGTTAATAGGTTTAGTTAGTGTCGGCGATGTCGGGGAAGGGCGGTTTAGGGGTTAATACTTTATTTAGTGATTTAGTGTTGGCGATGCTTGGGAACGTTGGTTTAGGGGTTAATAGGTTTAGGAAGTGTTGGCGATGTGGTGGGGTGCGGTTTAGGGGTTAATAGGTTTAGTTAGTGTCGGCGATGTCGGGGAACTGCGGTTTAGGGGTTAATAGGTTTAGTTAGCGTTGGCGATGTGGGTGAATGGCGGTTTCGGAGTTAATAACTTTATTTAGTGATTTAGTTAGTGTCAGCGATGTGGGGGGCGGTGGTTTAGGGGTTAATAGGTTAGGTAGTGTTAGTGATGTGGGGGGACGGTGGTTTAGGGGTTAGTAGCTTTATTTAGTGGCAGCAGCGTTTTAGTTACGTTAAATTTTTTATTTTTTCAGATCCATTCTTTATTCATATGCATTATTCTATAACTTCAGAATAGAATAATGCATATGAAATAAGAATGGACCCGAAAAAACGAACTGATCCGAAAAAACGAACGGATCCGAAACCGATTTAACGTAACGTAACTAATTTGCCAAAACAATTTATTGTTTTTAAACTTAACTAAACTAATTTGCCGACACAAAATTATTTTTTAACTAATTGAAAACGAACCAAATGTTTTTTAGCGGCACACAAGTCTAATATTAATATTAAAAAACAAGTTATAAGGTTTAAAAGGTATATGGTATAAATTGTTTGACTGAAAAAGGCTATATTGTATATATTCATACATATACATGGCTAAATATGTGTATGTATGCATATATATATATATATATATATATATGAATATATGTGTGCACATCTGTATTTATGTATTTATGTGTTGAAATTTTAAATATAAAATATTAAAAAATATTAATTATAATTATTAAACAATATTATACATACTTTAAACATTTCTAAATAATCCATAGAATATATTATGTGCGCACAAGTGATGTGTTTTTTTTCTATACTCTCCATTCAATTCTATGGGGAGAATAATTCAGCACGTTTACGAAATTCAAAGTCCTTTAGTTATAGCATGCATCGGGTTTAGCTTGCGCCCAAAAGTTTTACTTTCAACTTGCAATACGCACGCTAACCCGCTCAGACAAAAGTGCTAAATATCGCGTCACTTGTAATCTGACTATGTATAACATTATTACATACATTGTTGCACACAGCTGCTATATAGTGCTCAAGAAACATATATGCTTCTGTAGTCTGCTGACATGGAAAGGTATTACATTTTGACAAACTATACCATGAGAAAAAAGTGCATTTAATAATAGAGGTATATTTAAAAGTTATTTTAGAATTGTACACTCCATATGAATCATTAGTTTTATTTTGACTATCCCTTTAATTAGTGTACCATTATACAATTTCCCTGGAATAACAATCCTTTGCCATTCCCATAGCTAAAATGATTACAAGCCTCATTACACACCTATTATCCTCTGATATCACAACTTCCTTTGTCCTGTCATTTCACAAATCTCTGCTCTGCTATACATGCAACCTTATTTCAAATATTACCTACTAGCCATTCACTTTGCACTAAACTTGGACCCTCTAATACTTTCCTTGCAATTTTTTAAAATCTTTAGGTTGTAAGCTTGAAAGCATCGTTGCTTGTTGTGCATTTGTATAAAGTTGTACATACTATAACTGTTTTCAGAAGGACAGTGTGCCTCATCTTTTTTCTTCAGGTTTTTGTTTCTATTGAAATCATCATAATTGTATATAATCAATTTATGCACGTATACCAATTTTGTTGGAACTTTTATTTGCATATAAATAAAACATATAATAAAAATCTTTTCAGTACTGGTGTGTTCATTGTCCCTTTATACTAGAGTAAACAGACATACTTCCATAAGTCTGAGGAGGTGGATACCCCTTACATAAACTCACATCCTGCTTTAATTAATTATCATAGAACCAAGCAAAAACCTATTCATACAAAGGGAGGAGAAACGGGTTTCCTTCTGAAATTACTCTGAGACACAACGTAAAAGTTTTTGCAAATCAGACAGGCCTTAATGATTTTGAATGAGAGGAACTTGATTTATTAAAAATATAAATCTGGTTTCCTTCATTATATTGAAAAAACATATCTGGTGGTCCAGTAACAAAGTTGGATTATAAGAAAGTAAGGTTGAGAAGAAAATATCTGCTGAGATCTGAGAAAGCCCTGTCTCAAATAATTCTTGCATTGTTTGAAAAACATCAGGTAGATTATAGAAAGTACCCAATGAAGTCTGTGCAACCTCCTTCTATAACTGTTTCATTGAAGTTTCATGATTATCAGAAACAGGATCACAAAGCAGATGACTATATAAACATTATTACTTTTTCTTGTACCAAAATGGAAAACAAAAAAATAATAAAAAAATATAAAATACAAACTTTCTAATTTAATTAAGTACCTGACGTGAGTTCAATACCTGACGTGAGCTCAGTACCTGACGTGAGTTCAGTGTTTCCTCCCCTGTGGTGATAGGGAGGTGTGTTGTTGTGGACTTGTGTACCCCATGAAAGTCGCCGCCTAGGCAGGAATCTCATGCCGGTTATATCCCGGTTATATCCTGATTTTTCCAAGGGTGGTTTGGTGGGATAAGAGGAGGATACTGTCCGATTTTAATGCCTGTGTTGCAGCAAGTATTTACAGACTCTCCAATATGGCCTTCTTTGGTAGTGCTCCTTTCTAAATTTCAAGCAGAATGAAGGCTATAAATAAGGCTTTTTGTGGCAGAGATCAGGCTTGATGGATAAAGAACTCTTATTCTTGCCTTGAGGCGCTGAAGGTAGGACAAACATTTGTCTCCTTTATAAAACAGAAACATTGGCCTGTAAATGTCAATGTTGATCACCATTTCTGCTTTTTCACTGTCTTGTTTATTGGGGGTGGTGAAGAATTATTTTCCACCTTCTGTTTGCGATTTAAACTGATTCTATATAACGGTGAAGAAAATAAGAAAAACAAATTTAAAATAGCTTCTATTTTAAGAGCAACTGGTAACATATCTAAGCCTTGTCGACCTGAAAGTTTTGGTAACAGTTTCTGTAAGCCATTGATATACCATCAGTTTAGGACTTTGCAATTTCCCCTCCCTATGGAATGTAATTTGCTTTATATACATTGCTTTTCTATGCTGATGGAGCCGAAGAAAGTGATTGTTCTCTTTAGACTCAGACTTACTTAAAAGACTGTTGCTTTGAGTTCTTCTAGTATATAAAATATGCTTGTTGGTAAGGCTGAAATAAGTGAAATCAGAGTTTAAAGCCCAGTGTATATATGGAGAAATACTTAAAAACTTCTAGGAAGATGTCCCCAAAGGCAAAGAACCTGGGAAAAAAAAACTAAATCCTAAAGTACCATTGGATGAGGTGGTCCCAGAGTCAACCGATGTGAATATGATTGCTCTCCAAGTCTCTGCAATTTTACTGCCTAAAATTTAAGAAATCCATCAACATTTAGATCTGTGATAAATAAATAAACATGTTTAATTGAGAGGTTGACAACTGAAGAAGATAGAATTTCAGACCTTGATGACTCTCAGAAATCTATGGAAATTAACATTTTGGAACTAACTGCTTGCTTACTCAAAAATTAGATGATGTTGAGAATCATTCACACAATAACTGGCCTCTTAAAATTACTAAAACCCAAGGATCATGCAGTGTTTTTAGACCTGGAATAATGCAAATAAAACAAGTTCATATTTAATCAAGACAACACTAAAGTTTTAACTTAGCAAGAGTTCAGAAATCAATATTTGGTTAAATAACCCTGATTTTCAATCACAGCTTTCATGCGTCTTGGCATGCTCTCCACCAGTCTTTCACATTGTTGTTGGGTGACTTTATGCCACTCGTAGCGCAAAAATTCAAGCAGCTGGGCTTTGTTTGATGGCTTGTGACCATCCATCTTCATCTTGATCACACTTCAGAGGTTTTCAATGGGGTTCAGGTCTGAAGATTGGGCTGGCCATGACAGGGTCTTTGATATGATGGTCCTCCATCCACACCTTAATTGACTTGTCTGTGTGTCATGGAGCATTGTCCTGCTGGAAAAAACAATCTTTAGAGCTGGAGAACATTGTAAGAGCAGAAGGAAGCAAGTTTTCTTCCAGGATAACCTTGTAAGTTGCTTTATTCATGCGTCCTTCACTGTGATAGCTATGATTGAATTTAGGTATTGTGGATCTCAACTGCGGACAATGTAGTGTAAAGGAAAGGAATAGGTGTTGTTTTACTCCTGTTAACTGGTTACAGGAGAGAGAATTGCATAAAAGTTCTAGCTGACTGCTAGTTGACAATCAGCGTAAACACTGGAGGTACCTCTTCCTTACAAGTTAAAGTCCCAAGATTTGGTAGGAGATAGGTAATTTATACTGCAGTGTGAGCATTTGAGGAGCGCTGGGATTGTATACCGCTGAGATGGGAGCGGAGTCAGCGTGAGAGATGGGAGAGGTGCTACCGCTGCAGATAACTGACAGGCACAGAGGGGGTGTGTCGCGTCTGACCAATGGGCAGCAGGAACACACTGACAGGCAACAGTTCAGTGAAGAGTTCAGCACGGCGTCTGACCGGGTCTCTGGTTGCGGTAGAGAGATTGCAGGATCTCCGGTTGTTTTAGGGTGCGTCTGTGAGCACCGGATGGTGAAAGCTTAAAGGCGGCTGTAGCAGAGAGGTGGAAATAACGGAGCTTCACAGGTGGCGTCCCTGATTGTAGTTCCACAAGTAAGCTTTAGTAATCAGAGTCAGAAGGCGCTTCATAAAAGATAAGTCTTTTAGGTCTGCAATCTGATGAGGATAAATAACTGGAAGTACTACATATAAGTAGTTTAGTTGTAATCCAAGTTTTAGGTGATGAATCTTTGGTTTAGCCAGGAGGTTAGAACAAACAGCTACTCACAAGTTTGCACGCTGTACACTAACATTAATTGGCACCTGGAAGGGGGAGGTGTAGGTTTAAGTAAGCACTGCTTAAAGGTATACACATGCAGGTAAGAGCATGACAGATCCCCCCCTCAAGGAAGCTGCACCGCAGCTGAGGGTCCGGGCTTGTCTGGATTATTACGGTGGAAACAAGCAACCAGACGAGAAGCATTGAGGTTGGCGGCTGGTTCCCAAGAATCCTCGTCAGAGGAGTAGCCTTTCCACTTGACCAGATACTGCAATTGCCCACGATGAAGTCTGGAGTTGAGAATTGAAGATATTTCATAGATGTCCTCCACCAGAACAACGGGAGGTTGAGGCTGATCCGAAGATTGAAGTCTTGTCGGAACATAAGGCTTTATCAACGTTACATGAAATGTGGGGTGAACCGGGATCTCCGGAGGGAGAGCCAATGTCACAGCGTTTTCATTGATCACGTTAGTTATCTTGTAAGGACCAATGTACATCTGTGAGAATTTCCGTGAAGGTGTTTTCAGTTTCAGATGTTTGGTCGAGAGCCAAACCATATCTCCAGATCGGTAGAGTGGTGGCTTGCTTCTTTTGGAGTCATAGTATCTTTTTTGGTTTTGCTGGGCCAAATGTATATTGGCTTTAAGAAATTTGAAGATGTCAGATAAGGAATTTGCTGTATCGTCAACATGAGGCGAGGCAGTGTTCAGATGAGGGAAGAGATGGAAGGTTGGATGGTAGCCATAGTTTGCATAGAAAGGCAAACATTTAGTAGATCCATTTAAGGAGTTATTGTAGGCGAATTCTGCCATAGGAATGTTGTTCTCCCATTCATCCTGTTGGTGGGAACAATAACAGCGAATGTACTGCTCAATCCACTGGTTTACACGCTCTGTTTGTCCATTGGTTTATGGGTGGTATGCCGTACTATAGCGATGGTTGATTTTCAGAACAGCACATAGTTGTCTCCAAAACTTGGAAGTGAACTGAGAGCCCCTGTTGGATACTATGATGGATGGTAGACCATGTAGACGGACTACATGTTTCAGGAATAGGGACGCAGTTTCTGATGCCGTAGGCAGCTTTTTGTAGGGGATGAAATGGGCCATTTTTGTCAACAGATCAACAACAACTAAAATAGTGTTAGACTGGTTTGATAAAGGTAAATCAACAATAAAGTCCATACCTACGGTATGCCAAGGTCTTTCTGGAATGGGCAGTGATTGGAGGTAGCCTGATGGTTTGGTCTTTTGTGATTTAGAAACAGTACAGGCATGGCATGACTTGATATAGTTGTCTACGGAATGTCTAAGGTTAGGCCACCAGAAGTTTCTACTTATGAGTTCACTGGTTCTGTGGATGCCTGGGTGTCCCGATAGAGGGGTATCATGATGGTCATGAAGGACCTCTTCTCTAAGGTCAGGAGGTATATATATTTTACCCTTTACATGAGAAATTCCTCTGGTGTCAGTTTGTTGTATGTCCTTGGGGATTGTTGTATCATCCTGTTGTAGTGAACGTAGAGTATGAATGGAGTCTTTAGCGAGACCGAGGAAATGTTGCGGTGAAAGGATAGCTTGTGGTTGTATCTCAAGGTCCTGCCGTAAAAGATGCCTTGATAGGGAATCGGCCTTACCATTCCGGGAGCCTGGCCGATAAGTAATGAGGAAGTTGAATCGGGTAAAGAACAAACTCCAACGTGCTTGTCTAGCAGAGAGAGTCTTACTTGATTGAAGATATTCTAAGTTCTTGTGGTCAGTATAAATGAGAATAGGGTAGATTGTTCCTTCCAAGAGATGTCTCCAGTGTTCAAGAGCTGACTTAATCACGAGTAGTTCCTTCTCTCCAACAGCATAATTTTGTTCGGCTGTAGTCATAAGTCTGGAGAAAAATGCTACTGGATGGATAGGTTCCGATGGAGTTTTGCGCTGTGAGAGAATTGCACCGAGAGCGTACTCAGATGCATCAACTTCTAGGATGTACTGGAGATTTGCATCTGGGAATCGGAGGATGGGAGCAGTGGTGAAGCATTGTTTGAGGAAGTTAAAGGCTTTTTCGGTTTCAGGTGTCCAAAGGAAACGAGTATGAGTACCTGTGAGTCTACATAGAGGTTTTGCAATCTTTAAAAATCCTTTAATGAACTTGCGATAAAAATTCGCAAAGCCTAGGAAACGCTGAACCTGTTTCCTGTTGGTAGGGGTAGGCCATTTAAGAATGGTGTCGATTTTACCATCTTCCATTTTAACTCCAGAAGAGGTGATTTTGTAGCTCAGGAAGGTGATTTCTTCAGTGTGGAAGGAGCACTTCTCAAGTTTAGCATACAAGTGGTGTGTTCTTAAACGACTTAACACCCAATGGACATGTTATTAGAGTATATCAAGATGTCGTCTAAGTATATTACCAAGCAAACGTCCAGTAGATCTCTGAATATGTCGTTAATAAAATACTGGAAGGTAGCCGGGGCGTTGCATAGCCCAAACGGCATAACTAGGTATTCATAGAGTCCGTAGCGTGTCCGAAAAGCAGTGAGCCACTCGTCCCCCTCCCTGATCCTAATGAGGTTGTATGCTCCTCTTAAATCCAACTTGGTGTATACAGTTGTTTTACTAAGGCGTTCCACTAATTCTGGGATCAGTGGAAGAGGGTACCTGTTCTTTTTGGTTCTTCTGTTTAACTCACGATAGTCTATTATGGGCCTTAATGAGTTGTCCTTATTCGTGACGAAAAAGATCCCGGCACCAGCTGGGGAGGTAGATGGTCTGATGAAC